>NW_024340849.1:38085358-38323014 GCF_902729225.1 Pteropus medius | reverse complement strand
CTTTCCCTTCTCCTCACCCACTTCCCCCCGCCCCCTTGAGTATTCACAGTGTCTGAAGCCTCTTGAGGCAAACTCCCCACCTCGAGGGCCACTGCTGCCCCATCCACTGGCCCCTAGGGACTGTCCCCAAAGGCCAAAGGGCCAGAGCAGCGCAGTGTTCTCAAAGAAGTGAGAGAAAAAACTCTCTCTGCTTCTCTGTTTCACCTTTGATTTCATTGCTCATGTCCCCTGGGGTCCTCTTGAAACCTTCTTTGACTTATGTCTGGAGCAGCCCTCTTACCTTGGGCCTTAAAAACATGAGTCCCTGAGGCAGGTGTTAGTATCTGTAGGAGCACATGTCCATGTGAGCAAGTGTTTGTGTGACCGAGTGTGTGTGAGAGAGAGTATGTGTGGGTTAGTTTGTGTGAATGGGTGGAGGGTGCAGAGAGGGGCAGCAGAAGGTGAAAATTTAGTAATATTTTGCATTTCCCTCATCATTTCCTTTACTTCATCAACCGATGCAAACAGGCTGCCCACAGACCTCAGGCTCCACCAGACTCTTCCGGGCCCACAAGACAGGTCTGACTCCAACTCACCTCAAGCCAGGGCCTCTGATATTGAAGCAATATATATTTGTCAAGCTAATGACCTAAAACAGGGCGGGGCACTTTGGGGCTACTGCAGGAGTATGGGCTTTGTCCTCCTGTGAGAACCCCTGAGGCCAGTGACTTTGGTGCACCTCAGCTTCCACCCTCAGCGGGAGGGAGAGCAAGCTGATGGTGCAGAGTGCACAGTGCAAACAGCTGGGCTCAAAAGGCAGAAAGGAAGATGCAGAGTGAGGTGTCCTCATAGCCCCTGTCCAGGAGCATGGTCAGAAAGAGTGATTTATGTTGTTTTGTCTGGAGAGTTGATGGGGACAGGGATACCCATACCCAAAGGCAAAAGTCATGCAGCCCAACTCTTTTGGGGGTGGAGTGGGGCAGAGAGTAGTAAAGAAAGTGTAACTCTCACATCCTTGCTGGACTGCTTTTCAGATTCCTGAAAACAAAACTTTGGGAAGGATAAAAAGACACAAAACGACAAATATATGATTCCACTTACATGAAGGACCTAGAGTAGGCAAGTCCATAGACACAGAAAGTAGAATGGAAGTTGCCAGGGGCTGGAGGGAGAAAGGAATGGGCGTTATTGTTTAACGGGTACTGAATTTCCATTTGGGCTGATGAAAAGTTGCAGCAATAGATGGTGGAGATGGTCGTACAACATTGTGAATGTACCTAATGCCACTGAATTATACACTTAAAAATGGCTAAGATAGTAAATTTTATGTTAGATGTATTTAACCACAATGAAACAATAAGTAAAGGGCTGAGGAGGGTAGAGAAGCTGTGTGGGAGAACAACAGGCCCGGGAGAGGGCAGAGCCTGGACTGAGAGGACAACATTGAGGCAGTGACTCCAGGGTGCAAGGCGTTGCGGTGCTAATATTTCAGAGTTCTTCAGCCTACTATTAACGGCATGGTCCTAGTGTGTTCACATGAAATAATTTGGAATATAGGATTTCACTGTTCCACAGCTGGTACATACTGTTGCGTTAAGCCTAGTGCCAGCCAGTCCCTTCCTGCCAGACGCGCCATCCTCCAGTTGTTGCCTGGTGACTGCAGGATCCAGGACCCACACCATCAGCTGTGTCTCCATGTCCTGCCTCCCCCTTCCCGGGAGTGGCAGCCAAAGAGACAGGACTGTCCCTCATGAATGCTCTAGGAATCATAAAATATGAACCCCGCAGGATGCAAGGAGCTCAGGACACGGGGTCTTTCAGAAGGTCCTTCTGCTCTGCTTCTTTTACCTTTTTTTCTCTGTACCTGTCATCTATTGGCGCATACCTGCAAATCCCCCCGAATTGTATGGTGTAAACCAACAGACATTTATTATTTCTCATGAGCCTCAGGGCTGAGCTGTGCACTTCTGCTGACCTGAACAAAGCTCAGCTTAAACCATCCAGACTCATTTATGTGTCTGCAGTCAGCTGAGGGTGAGCTGGTCTAGGATGGCCTCGCAGGGAGGATTTAGCTCTGCTCCATGTGGTCTCTCATCCTCCAGCAGGCTAAGCCAGGCCTGTTCTCATGGTAGAAGAGCTCAAAAAAAAACCATGCACAGGACCAAGATACACAGGCAAGGAAAACTTTATTCAAGACTATTGTAATAAAGGTCAAGACTATTGTTGTAACAGTAGACAGAGATTAAACTCAACTCTGAATACGATAGAGGCATCTGGGGTTTTATATAGCCAATAGGCAGGGCGAGGGATCCAGTGGTTGGAAAAATACCGAGAGGAACCTGGTTAGATATCAAGGAGGGTGGGGAGTCTTGCTAAACTGGCTTGACAAGAATCAGTTGCTGAGCTAGGCTCAGCAGGCCAAGGCCAAGGCCTACTCAATAAGAGGGCTCAGAGAAGTCCAAGAGCGCAAGTCAAAGTGTATAGACTTCTTAAAGGTTTAGCTCAAAATTGTCAGTGTCACTTTCACAGCCTTTATTAGCCAAAACAAGTCATAAGGCTGGCCCAGACCCAAGCAGTGGGGAAATGGCTCCATCACATTGCAAATGGCATGGGCACCAGGAAGGGTGGAAACTGGGGCATCTTTGCAACTGATTTCCTACTCTCTTAATGGGAAGACCCTCAGGAAGAATGTAAAGCCCCTTAGCTGGTAACCTGGCTCAGCATGGAAGGCTTACCTGCACTGGAGGGCACAGACTGGAAGGTGCCAGGATTGGAACCCAGGCAACCTGGGGACTCATGTACTGACGAAGTTCTCAGCACCGAGAGAAAGCAAAGAGAGTGAGACAAGAACCTATTGAATATAATGTGTGTAAGTCAGAGACTTGGTCTTAGGAAAAAGTAAAAGTCTGGTTGTCTGAAGTAAGTGGAGCGTCACACTGGGACCAGAAAAAGGATTCACTAGAAAATGTAGTCATAATATTAATAATGGGCACCAATTGCTTGGGTATCTAACATGTGCTAGGCTTAGGCGTTGTGCTAAATTCTATACATTTGTGTTTTGTCTTTAAAACAGCCCTGGTAGTATAACCTCCATTTTAATCAATAAGGTCTGGTCCCCACACCCAGAAGTGAGGTTACAAATGGGCCTCCACCGTAAGACCAAGGCCGTGGCTAAGAGCTTTGAAATAGCTCATGTCCACATTCTCATTGTCACGTGTGTGCATAAATCTGATCTGTGGGACTGCAAACTCTTCTACCGGCATGTCTCCTTTCTCCTTCTGTCCGGGAGAGCGTGTGTTACTTAGTAGATAAGATAATTAGTAGACACACCCACAAATATAATGGGTTTGACTTAGTTTTACCTTCAAGATCTCCAGTGAGAAGAAGACAGTTGCTGAGAGCTGAAAGCTTAAAGATGACTGGTTAAAAAACAAACCTCGAACCATTTTCTTAAAAGAGCTCAGATAGCTAGAACTTCGCCTTCCTCCTGCTTCCAGCTTAGACTGAGAATAGAATAGCTGGAGTTCTAGCATCCGCCTTGGGACTTGAGACAACCTTAGAGCTGGAAGCTGTGGTCTAAGGTGCAGTCTGGCCTGAGAGCGGTGGCCACTCCTCTCCCCCCTCTAACTTCACATAAATGGAGGAGCCAGATCCTATTCCCCAAAGTACAGCCAGCACCAGGCTGTCGTGCATAACAGACTTTACTGAAGGCCTGCGGATCATAGAGATGATTGGTTGAAAAAAGCAAACCTTGAACCTGGCCACCAGGGCTCTGGGAGTGCGTCGACCACGTCTCCTCCTGCTACCTCTCTCCAGAGCTCCCTCACCTACCTCCAAGTGCCAGGCTCCCTTATTCTCACCCCCAGTTTTCCACACCCCATGTTCAGGACTCCTATCTCCCCACCCCCAGGCAGAGATGTTGCTGCTAGGAAAGGCGGCCTTTGCTAGAAGTCAACTACGTAAAAACTTGAGTCTAACACAAAAGGCCACATACTGCAGGATCCCATTCCTGTGAAATTTCCAGGACAGGCAAATCTGTAGAGAGAGAGAGAGTGGATTGCCTGGGTCAGCAGGAGCTGAGGAGGGAAGATTGAAAATGGGTGTGGGGTTTTTTTTGGAAGACGGTGGTAAAAATGTTTTAAAATTAGATAATGGTAATGGTCGCAGAATTCTGTGAATATGCTAAAAATCACCGAATTGTATATTTTAATTGGATGTATTTTAGGGCATGTGAATTATGGCTCATTAAAGCTGTTATTTATTTCTTTTTAAAATCTCATTCTACGGGTCTTCTTGTAGGCTCAGGGCCTTCCTGAGAACAGGGAGTGTAAATTTGCTCTAGGTCTACAATCCGCTAGAAAGTCGCCAAAGCAGCTCCTGCCAGAACAAGGGAGATTCTGCCTCAGGGACAACTTCCGGCTTCTCTCAAAGAATGCAGAATCCGTCTACAGCCTTACCTATTTGAAGATCGGGGCTCGCCTCCAGCAACAGAGTCGCTGGCTTTTTTTAGGGTGGCAAGTTAGCTCTGCTGAAGAATATAAAGACTAGCCATAGCCGGGGCATTCAATATGTATGTGCTGAGTGCAGGAAGGAGGAGATCAATGAAAGAATGATTGACATCACTTGTCAAGGCGGTGAGACAGCCTGGGACAGAACCTGGGGTTCTACTTCTGACTCAGCCCTTTTCACTAAACAGCCCCTTCTACTTCTATTTGTCAGGCAAATCCGCTGGCCTGGGAATAGTGCCTGGAGTAAGTCCCCACATTTCCAAGGGCTCCGCTCCTCTCCCCGGGGTGCACTCAGACTTACCGTGTGAAGACAAATGGGCACAAAGCCTTTGCCAGTCCTGTGGGCTTTTTCACACAGCAAGCAGGAAATAAATGACTCAAATGATCCTTTTGGCTTAGACAACTGTTTAAATGGGATTCCACCCTCAGCTGCCAAGGGAGGGGAACTGGGGCGGGGGGTGGTTCCTTCAGACTCCTTCACAGTGGATCCTGGATGGAACTGGATGAAGGCTTACACGGTACTGTTTGTTTTACTAAGGGCAAGCCTCTGCTGATCAGGCCGCTGAAAATCAGCTCACAGCAGGAGCAAAGAATCCTTCATTTCACTGGGGAGCATGAGAAGTCTGCCCTCTCTGAAATGTTTCCAGAACAGAGGAAGCCTTGTGCAAGCTCTAGAATGGGCTCGGCCTTCCCAGAGGTTTGCTGCCCAGTTCAGAGGACGGGAGGCAGTTCTGCAGGCCGCCAACACCCTGCGCAGTGAGCAGCACTGCCCTGCGTCCTGCGCCCTGCGCCCTGCAGAAGGGCTGCCTCCTGGGGACTTGGCTCCTCAGGTTTGCTCAAAGGGGTTGCGAGGTAGGCAGACAATGCCCACAGACAACTCATCACATGGGGGTGGGGCAGGGCCACATGGTTATGAAAGGCGACTTTGGAATCTTGGCTTAGAAGCGATGAGCTTGGGGAGGTGTCCTGTCCTGTTAGTTTAGGAGGCCTGATCTATAAGCAAGACCATTCAGGGTATGAAGCGTAGATGATAGAATGTGTGGGAGGCACCTGAACCCCATCTGGAGCATCATAGGAACCCACAAAGATTATTTCCCATCCCAGCATTCAAATCACTCCCTGGGCTGGCCCAACCCACCTTCCGGCCTCTCACAGGCTTTGGCCTCGCCACTCCGCAACTCACTCACTGACCACTGACCACGGCCAGAAGTCCCCACCTCCAACTCTGCTCATTTGCATGGGGAAGGCAGAGAGGAAGGGCTGTGTGGTCAGACAGCCTTCTTCAATTTCTCCTGCGCCTCTAACTAGCAGGACCTCAGGGAAGTTACTCACCTTCTCTGTCTCTACCCGCTCCACAAATGAGGGCAAGGATTCCTCCACCAGAGGCTCCTTGTGAGGATTAAGTGCGATGCATAGGAGTGAAGCACTTTGTGCAACACTGTATGGCCCACAATACGCCTCGGTGCAGAGTCACACAGCTGGAAGGGACTTCTAACTCCCAGCATTTCCTCAGGTGCTTATCATGTGTGTCGTGTCCTTGAAATTAACCATGAGGTCCATTTTCAAGTCTGTACATCTCATTTCCTACACCAGACTGAGAGCATCCCACAGGCAGGGCCAAGATTTCTATGGCTGGCCAGTGTCTGCACAAGACTGATTCATTATTTGACCTGGCCTCTCCTCAGAACCACTGAGGAGAGAGGGCAGCACATTCAACCTCTGGGGATCCTTGACTTCACCCTGTATCCGCTAAAATGGTTTTTAACTTAGAATCCATAACCCTAGAGGTTCAAAAGACAGACTTCAGGGAAAATAAATCCCTCCAACTATATGCTACATTGTGTGTGTATAAAAGTGCAGTGTATGTGTGTGTGTGTGTGTGTGTGTGTGTGTGTGTGTGGTATGAGTGTGTGTGAGACTGTATCTTTTGGAAGAGAAATTCTTTCTTTCATGAGATGCTCAGAAGAGTGTGTGCTTTCCTTCTTGGCTTTATTTTCTTAAAAGCGCTTAACTCGCTGAAATTCTATTATTTACTTGTTTATTGTCTGTTTCCACAACTAGGAAGTCGACTTCCTGAGGGCTTGTCTTGTTCATGGTTATGGCCGCAAAACCCAAAGCAGAGCCTGCACACAGAGGGTTCTCAATATCTTTTGAGTGAATGAGAATGTGAGGTACTTTGACTTAAGGGTACAGATCCCGCCCTATACTTGAGGTCTGAGTAAGCCATGGACAGTCGCCTGGGGCCCTCCTCCTCAAGGTGGCTCTGGCGCTGCAGGTCAGCTGGAGCAGAGACTGGTTCTCTTGGAGTAAGGGGCTACTTAGTGGGGACGCTCAGAGTGCCAGGAAGAACAGCATTTGAGAACCTCTGCTCTATTATCTGTTGCTGTGTGACACATTTTCCCAAAACTTATTGGCTTAAAACAACGTTACTGTGTTTCATGATTTTGTCGTTAAGAATTCAGGCAGACACTGCTTAGCTGGGCGATTCTTCTGCCCCACTGGCATTGACTGAGGTTCACTTGAAGGCATTCAGCTGCCTGATGGGCTGGTCTTCAGGATCCAGGAGAGCTTCCCTCACAGGTGTGGTGGCCTGTTGGAAGGGTAGAAGGCCGTGCTCAGTGGGGACTGTCTACTGGAGCACCTGCATTTGGTCTCTCCAACACAGCAGGTTCAAGGTAGTCAGACTTCCACACGTCATCCTGGGACTCCCAGAGGCTGTTCCAAAAAACGAAGGCAGATGTAGCATGGCGGTTTTGACTTGGCCTTGGAAGTCATGTAGTATCACTTCTACTACATCCTATTGGCCACAAGAAAGTCACAGAGCCAGCCCAGATTCAAGAGAAAGGGACAAGAACTACACAGGGGCATATATACCATTGAGGTGGGGGTGAGGCATCTGTGGGGCAAAGCACCACAGCTTCTCTCTGTGCTGGGCTGAGGGACAGAGTCTCAAGCCGAGGGTGCTGGGGGTGGCTGGGAGAAGCCCAAGAGCCTTACACCTTTAACTGGCTTTCCCTGGAACAAGGATCAAAGGACTACTGACCCCCCAAAAGTCCCAACCACTCGAACCTCCAGGTGATTTCACTTCTATTTCAATACTTTGTCCAAGATAACTGTTCAAGAAAGATATCATGTTCCAAGCACTAACCACATATTGTATTCTTACATGCTTATTGTTTCATCCACATCTGTGATCGTACTTCCTTTGGAGGGCCTGCAGACCCAATGAAGAGAAGGGTGTCCTCTCTTGGCACCATTGCTCAGGCTCCTTCAACCTTCGAACCCCTTGGCTACCTGAATGTGCCAATCCCCAAAAAACTAGGCCTGAGAATTCAATAGTGGCTGGTTGTTCTGGAAACACCTAGAGTTACACTTCGGGTGAGAGCGGTACCATTCCCAAAGCGCTCCTAGTTGCTCCAGCTCCACGCAGGGCAGGTCACAACACAACCCAATCAAAGAGGCTGAAGGGAGGGACCGGAACACTCTGGGTAGGCAGCTGGGACTCTGGCCACAGACCCTGCCCTTTGGCAAAGGGAGAGAAAGTGGCCCCAGGGAGAAAGTCACAAATGACCTCACAGATGTGAAGACTACACAGGGAAGCACTTCTCTGAGAACTGATGACCTCTGGTAAAATGCGGGGGACTCCACCTCTCCTTCTCAACGGAACTCTCCACAGTAAAGCTGAGAAGAATAGGCTGAGTGTGAAAGAGCTGGTTTGAGTCCTAGCTGGGTCACCCTGGAAAAGTTACTGAAACTCTGAATCTCCTAGGTAATATGGGGACGGATGTTGTCTGCCTCACCATTGGGAAGAATAAACGACAAGATGCATCGAAAGTACCTTGCGCAGTGCTTGGCATATAACAAGTACTCAACCACAAACTGTCTTAGGTATCATTACTGGGTTGGTAACTCTAGCAGCTACATCGAACCTACTTTCCTTTGCCACTTCCCTGGTCCAGTGTAGAACACCTGTTCCAGATCAGCACTGACCAAGAGACACATCACGTGAGCCAAACATATAAATTAAAATTTTATAGCAGCCTCCTTAAAAAAGGTAAAAATAAGAGACATTAATTTTGATGATATATTTCATTTAATTCCATATATCAAAAATATTGCAACATGTAATCAGTATAAAAATTATTATAAGATTTTTGAAACCCTTTATCTTAACATTAGGTCTTCGAATCGGTGTGTACTTATACTCACAGCACAGCCAGATTTGGACCCACCCCTTTTCAGTGCTCAGTAGCCACACGTGGCTATGGTGGCCCTACTGGACAGTGCAGGACTAGAAGGAGGAGTTGGGTGGCCCTTCCTTGTCCAGAGCTAAGTGGCCTGGATATTGGTAGAATTCTGGGTTTGTGTTTAAAATGCAAGAACTCTCTCCCCAAGGATGACAACCTTTTCTGCAATACTCTCCTGCTGTGGTTGAAAAGAAGAGAAAGAAAGGCCAATTACCAAATATATGGTTTCTTTTTCTTTATATCCATAGCAGATTAGTAATAATATACAATGATACAGAACCTGGCTCGTCTTGACAGAAAGAATATTCTTTACTTGTACAAATGAAAAAAAAAAACAAAACACCCTGGTTTTGACTTGTGGCCAGCAGGGCCTAAGGTAATCAGGACCCAGACAGGACATGACCAAATGGATCATTCTGGGTAAAAATGAGTACTGGGGTTTCCTGGAGAGTCCCCGTCCAGGGGCACTGGGCCCAGAGAGCCACAGAAAATGAGGGTTAAGGAGCTGCAATGACCTGGGCCAGCCCCTAGTTTTATAGGCCTTTGGGCTCACCCTGCATTCAAAGCTGAGCATGTGAATTTGGACATAAAACGTAATGGCTGAAGCTTGAAGAAAAAAGCCTGAGATAGAAGCTGAAGGAAACAGGATTGTATACTAAAGAAACACCTTATCCTCTGCCTCTTGCTGGTGTCGAAGTAAGAAATCTGAGATTTTAAAAACAAGACTCTGGAATACGAATTTTAAAAATCAAACAAACAAAAACAAAAAACCCTTGCTAGAGATTCTTAATCAAAAAAAAAAAAAATCTAAAACTTTTCAGCCAAAGTGTTTGAGGTCAGTCTTGCTGGAAACAGGCAACTGGTCTTGAACTGCGCATAGTTCTTTCCAGCCTTAGGAATCTCTATTTGCATAAATGGCACTTGGAAATACAGGCATAAGATGTCATTTGGACAGATGCCACTTTCCTCAAATGGAAAAGAACTGGCTTCAGCTGTCCAGAGAAAGTTTTGTGGGAGCAAAAATAAATAAATAAATAAGGAAAGTTCTAAACTCAGATTTTCTATTTGGTCTTCAGTCTGAAGAAAGTTTGATATCCCAGATGAAGAACAAGAGCAAATTAAAACTATGTGTAAAGGCTACTCTGAACATCTTTACTTTAAATGGCAAGCAGAGACCAGGAAAAGACAAGAAATAAATTTAAGGTGCTGGAGTCCTAAACAACCATATCCATTTCTATTTGTTTCCTTTTCTTTTTCTTTTTTCAACATGTTGGAAAAAAAAAAACATGCAGAAAGGATGGGCACTGACCCTATTCTTCACAGGGCTGAGAATGGACAAGGCTCATTCCCCAGGTGCTGAGGGGGGTTCTCAGAACATCAGTGAGGTAGGTGGTAGGTGTCCAACACTGCAGGGCCTGGCTTCCTGCCTGGAGAAGACTCGCTGGACTTCATTACTTTCCATATCTCAAAAGACCAAAATTGACACCTGGCAGAGTAATGAGGTATTCAAAAAACCTGTTCCAAGCAGAAATATTTAGAGTTAGACATAATTTTCTTAAACCTTCATTGTGGGTTCAGAATCAAATAACCATTTCATGCTAATTCGCTTCTTTTGATTCCCATAGAGGCAAGGTTTAGAGTTTTAATCCAGTTTTAATCTGGTCTGAAAAAATACTTCAGCATTCAACGACTTGAAACTTCCTCTGAGATACTGGGAATTAAATAGATTAAAAGCTTTAAGGAATATGAATATAAATTTGTCTGTATCCATATGTTATATGTTTGTTTCTTTTTTTTCACCTGCCCAGGGAGGATATCTATCAGTGCTTATAAACCCTCTGATCATTTAGTACCAAGTTAACCCAATGGTGAACAAAAAAGTGTGCAGAATTCAATACAACACAACACACAACCACAAAGGCCTCAGCACTCGCTCTGGAGTAATAGTGTTCTTGCTAGCTTCTTCCTTGGCCCAGGGCCACCTGCAATCCCCATCTCTGCCCCCGGGCCGAGTGAAAGCCCTCTCAAGGAATTCTCTCTATGCTCGTAAGCGGGTGAGTGAGGGCTCTAGATAAGCCAGCGTGAGAGCAAGGAAAAGACATCCCCAGGAGTCTCCAAAAAATGTAAAAACACAAAACAAAACCAAAAATGCAACAAAATACCTTGGGCCTGCTACCATGGAGTGGAAGCAGAGCGTTTGGGGAAGCGTGTTTAATAAGGAGGTCTGCATGTCAGGCAAGGCAGGGCCATCCCCACCACATAGGGGGAATCCCGCATCTGTGTCTGCACAAGTGAGGACAGCATCGTCAGCGGGCCTCCAGTGAGCCTCTCAAAGTGGGAAGACACAACGCCGTCCGTTCTCTGCAGAGGCCCAGAGACCCCCAGAAAGAGTTCTCCTTGATGCAGTGAGAAGCGGTGTCACATCATCCTTGCTGTGTTCTCCGGCCGGTGGCCAGTGAGTCTCCTTTCTCTGCGGTCGCCTTTAGACTCCCTTCCGCTCTGAGAAAACCAGCAAGGCTTCTCCAAGTCCACCAAGCAGGAGGCTGCAAAAAATGGCAAGAGGTCAGCTTTGCGTTCCCTCAAGCCTGGAGGCTGCCTGGTGCCACATACAGCAGAATAAGGGGTGCCCCTCATTCTGCTGCTGGGACTCTCATCCCACTGCCAGGTCAGGCCCAAGAACCACCCCGTTGTCCATCCAGAGTAAACCTCGGCCATGCGCTGGGAGGGGAGTGGGCTGTGAGGTGGGTTTGATACCTTCCCTCAGGGAAAAAGGTAAGGTATCCACTCATCCTGACCAGGTGGAGGTGACTGTGCTTTGGTTCGTGATCTCTGGTGCAAACACCAGAGGACGGCTTCCCACGGAGCAGTATGGCGCTTTTTGCTAAAGAGGATTGATGGCTATGAAGCCATGCAGGTATCCATAATTGTAGAATTATTAAGGTGATAATCTCCAAATCCTTTTATTTCATTTAGACTAGTAGAGCACTTAAAGATGAAAATACAAATGGAAAAATCATGAATTTCGCATTGGAGCAGAAATAAACGTGGTCAGTGCTTTGAAAATGAAAAAGCAGTGGGAGAACTGAAGACTGTAAGAAAAAGGAGAGTTAAATATTTTAACATGCCTAAAATTTAATACATTCAAAGGTCTGGATGTTTTCTATTTTAAACTTCTCAGTAGACAATCTGATGTCTGTCTGAATCCCCTGTCATTCTTCCCAAAAAGCACTTCTGGGGGCCGGGCTGGGTCATCAGTAAAGGATGATGATGGGGCCGGGGTCTCCCCGATTATGAAATGCCCGTGCTCAAAGGTTCCAACAGCCCTTTCCAGTCTACTGTTTTCTTCTGTTCCTCTCCAATCCACCCGCCCGATATCCCAATCCTCCCTTG
Organism: Pteropus medius; assembly: GCF_902729225.1. Taxonomy (NCBI): domain Eukaryota; kingdom Metazoa; phylum Chordata; class Mammalia; order Chiroptera; family Pteropodidae; genus Pteropus; species Pteropus medius. The sequence continues at coordinate 38,310,890 of NW_024340849.1, read as the reverse complement.
TACTCATACACAACACACCCGTACACAACACACCCATTACAACACACTTGCACAACACACCCGCACACAACACACATCCACTCAGGCATTCAGGCTGTGGCACCTTGATATTTCTAACATCTATCTGGGGTACTGAATATGCGAAACATGTGTAGGCTGTGCACTATATTTCCAGTGAGAAATGTCACCTATGTGGGTGACTCTGACATATAGATAACTTGTACCATTTGCCACTTTTAGTATAGAAATGAATCTACTAAGTGTGAGAATATAAAAACAGTAAGCTGAGTTCCAATTACGGCTCACACATTTATTAGCTATGTAATCCCAGGCACGATATTCAGCCTTCGTTTCCTCATCTGTACCACAGGACATGATCACACCTAACAGTCTCTGTGAGGCTTCGAAGGAGATCCCTGAAGCAATCTACCCCTGTGCTTGGCCTATAATGAATAAGCAATAAAATATTATTATTTGCTGGTCAACTGCCCTCCCAACAGAGCAATCCGTCCTCACTGGCCCTCACGGCTGGCTTCTCGATCTCTGCTTGAAGACTTCTAGTGAGGGGCACATCGTGCTGTGCAAAGCAAGCCTGTCCCACTGTCGAATCTCTAGCCACAGGATTCCAGCAAGCTTCCATGGGCATCTTACTTGTGGAAGCACATGGTTCCTCCCTCATACTGACCCAACAGCTGTTCCTTACAACCTTAGCTATGAACTAAGTTCTGCTTCCTGGAGCCATAGAGAACAAATCCGTTCCTTCATCACCCACCTGTCACCCCTAGAGAGTGGGAAAATCCCTTGAACCACCACCATCTCCTTTCCTTGGTGACTAAAGGCCCTGGGTGAGGGTAGAGAGACGTGCTAGTCATGTAGCCAGGTCCTAGGGGAGTGGTTTGGGAGGATGTCCTCCCAACCCAGGCTAACCACTGGGCTGGAAAGGAGAGGGGCATGTGGGAGCTGTATGCCTAGAATCTTAAGCTCCAAGTTGGAATGTACTTTCCTCTTTCCTATGGAAATATTAGAGTTACAATAAGTTGATAAATTCTCTTTAACATACATTTAGTTCATAATAATGTAGCTGAAGTTGGTGTCTACATTATGAACAAAATTAATTTCTGAGGACTTTCTTAGATCTACAGTCATCGTTTATAGGACTGCTTCTCTGTGAAACTGGGGCCCAAGTTCCAAAAGACCATGTTTTGGAACATGACACACTTTGGTTATCCTCGGTCTATTCAGGACTCAGAGGCTGCAGCGTTCTATTGCCTCTTCTCCTTGGATGAAGTGACTGTGAAGGAGAAGTCATTCTTTTTTTCGTACACTGGCTCACCTCTAAAGACCTGGCTTTTCCCTTCAAGCAGATGGGCTGTTCCCCTGAACCTTCCTTAAAGAATGCATACACCATCTTCTCACACCTGGGCAAGTGCAGAGTCACCATGACCTGATGCAGGGGCTGCATAGTGTTTGGGATTTGGGAGGGTTTTATTTCTGCAAATGTAACTGGGGGCTCAGTGTTTCCTATAATTTCCACTAATCTTCCTTAATCACCAGGGAGAAGAACAGGCTATCAGCTGGCTCTCTGCCACTTTACTCCCCCAGCCTTAGAAAAATGCTGAAGTGTAATAACCTTGCATTTCATCCCTTTGGCTTAGCTAGTTTCTGAAACACCAAAGCAGCTTAGTGTATGCTAAAATGAAAACAAACCTTGATTCAGTTTACTGTTAAGAGAGCCAGGGAAGTGAGCTTTGATTCTGTTTTCTAAACAGCAGGAGAAGCTGACATGGGGTACAGGAATCTTAATAGCATTACAACTATTTAAGTCAGAGCTTTACTGAACTGTTTGCAAATCTTGTAATCCCCATCATTCCTGAAATGAACAAACTTCATGTAACCAAGGCATAAACATCAGATTGCAGAGCATACCCAGCCAAAAATATTCATCACTAGCTTCTGTTCCAGGGGTTTATTTTCAGCATTTCTCCAGTCCTTCATTTTTCTCTCAAAAGGAGCCAAAGGCCCCATTTCAATTTTACATTTATTTATTATTGTGGTTATTCAATGAATTCCTACTGAACCCACTAGACAGAGGACAGAGACTGTATCCTTTTCCCAGCTGGAGGCCCAGTACTTAATGCAGCACCCAAAAAATATTTACTCAATGAATGATGTGTGAATGAAAAAGGGACTATGTAATAAAACTGACAAGCTCAGGGAGGCCACATGGCAGTTCTGCCAAGCTCAGTGACCAAAAGTAACCACACAGAATGGTCTGATCATAAATTCCTAACTGGGCAAGCCATGGCGGGTAGTCACATCCCAGGCTTACAGCTTCTTTGGCAAAGGTCAATCTTTACCTTAAGTGAGCCCTGTCCACTGTTTTTATGCACCTAGGATAACATACCTTTGAAATGTCAGAGTAATTTTCTTTTCTAAGACCCCTCAAAGGCACAACTGCTGGCACCAGAGAACAAAATTGCCAGAGCAGGAGACCACAGAACATCTCATTGTTATCTTGTTCCCTGCATACCATCTCTCTGTGCTATAAATGTTAATTACTAACTATCCTGTACCTGCCGACATAAAAGAAGTATCTGTTACTCCATTTGCTTTGTATCCAATCCTAGAGATTTCCCTGCTTTCTCATGCCTCCTTACGTTTTCTCCTTTGATTCTAATGCATAAAAGGAACTGGAAAACTGCCATTTTGGGCAGCATTTTCTCAAGCTGTTGAGATCTTGCTTCTGGGTATGTCCTCAAAATTGGGCTCAAATAAACTCTTATGAAACTTTTTGGTAGGTTTGGATGTTCTTTTGTCAACATATGGAATTCTTATACTTGCTCCCCCTTCTCCCATCTATAATCCAACTATTTTTGTTTTTTTCCTCAACAAAACCGTATCTGCCTAATATAATATACCATTCCCTTGGGGACTTACTGAATGACAGTTTATAATCTGATAAATTATTCTGTGCTGTGAGGTAATAAGCAATAGTTATTCGGCAGGTTTTTCTTATCATTTTAAAGAGGTTTCGAATTTTTAATTCAAATGGAAACTTGATAAATTTCAAACATTGTAATCCTAGGTGTATTTTGTGGTGTGTTGGGAGAAGTTCCTTTGTCACCCCTAAATCCATTCTTCCTATAAGTAGACTTGGGCAGTCTCCATGCAGTTCCCTAAAATTAAAGGTATCTTTACTCAAAGATAGTGCAAGATCATTTACTAAAGACTCTTGGTTTTAGCAAGGTTTATGTTAGGATCAAGTTCAAGCAATGTTCACGTTGGTAACCCAGTATCAATGGCAGGCTCAGTGAATGTCTGGCCAGGCTAGAAGCTGATCATGAAATCCTAAGAACAAAGAGGTTGTGTCTTGGTTATTTCTTTCTCTGTGTGTGCGTACACCACTAAAGAGAACAGTGACTCATCTTGTCTAAGCATACAAAGAGGAGGTACCCACAACTAATTCTTCTTGACAGGGACACAGTTCAGAATTTTTTTCTTTTATTTTTTATCAATTGAATCCTCTTTGCTGACGTTTTGGAATACAGGGAATTCATATCAATACATACCATAAAACTCTGTTAATTAAAAAATGAATAATTAAATATTAATCTGGATATTTAAATTACTAGTCTCGCCATAGATTTGTTTTAATAATTAAAAACAAGATCATTAGCTGGACAAGAGCATTTACTTTTAATTAAAGACTTTAAAAGTTGACCAACATTAGGTACTTAGGTTTATAATTTTTCTTGGGTATAGTATTTAGAAGGCTGGACACTCGTTTGTTCAGCAAGCACCTAGTGCTAGGTGGAGAGACAAAAAGGTGAATAAAACGTGGTTCCTCTCCTAGAGGAGCTCACAGCCGACAAGCGGATGTGGTGTGCATACCTAACTCAGCATGATGTGTGCTGACCAGGCTGTGCACAGACGAGGTGGAAGGAGCTGCTGAGGACTTGACACTTACGCTGATCCAAATCTCTAATTAGATCAACAAGTTCCTTAAGATCTTGCTGAAATTTCAAATGGCGTTTTCTCCATGAAACACCACAAACCTTTAGATCTATGATTCCCAGCTAAGGTGATTTTGCCCCCGAGGGGACATTTGGCAATATCTGGAGACATTTTCGGTTGTTACAACATCTAGTTGGCTGCGGCTCGAGTTTGCTGCTAAAAACCCTACAAAGCACAGGACAGGTCCCCACAACAAAGAATTATCTGGCCCGAAATGTCCACTGAGGGTGAGAAACTCTACTTTAGATGATAATTTATTTTGAGCCCCGAAGCTGTTGCCACCCAAGAAGATAAATAATGACATGAGCACTCATCTCCTAGATGGAGACTTCGTTGGGGTCAGAGCTGTGTCTGTAGCCCCAGAGCCCAACAGACACTTTTTGTGGAATGAATGACTAGACAAGCAAATGGATATGAGGATGTCACACAATACTGGGTACTCTGGTCTCAGCCAGCCTGGACAGGGAGACGCCATCCTGACTCAGTCATGTGAGGGGGCAGCTTCTGCCCATTCCTGTGACAGCTGCCATGAGGAGGTGCCGGTCTACAACAGCCGTCCCACATTTTTAAAAGAATCTGGAGATCTGGACTTTTATGGGGAAATCACCTAATTTCTAAATGTTGATTAATTAAAAATTTGAAAAGTAAAAAATAGGAAACGATAACTTTCCAGGCCAACAAAACAGGTCTGCCTTTTGTGACCTTTGACTAATCTAAGCTCCCACAAGGCAGAGACCAGCCCTGCCCCTGCCCAGGAGCTTAGAACTGGTCACCCAGTCATGGCTTGAAAAAACTGAGTATATGGATAATGCAGACCAGCTCTGTGCAAAAGAAAGAAAATCTTAAATACAGTCTGACACTCCACTTCTGGTGGTTCACTTTGTGGTTGGAAAATTCTTGGAGGCTGAAAACAAACCATCCTTAAACTCAAGGGTTCTTAAAAATCAGGAAATTCCAAAGTCAAGGTTCCTTTTGCAATAATGACACATGTTGTTTCTTTGATTTGGGTACATATGCTTTTCTCTCCATTTTTGTTTGGGGCATACCATAAAGTTCACAGGATGTGAAACAGCCTGGAGACTCGGCCTCTTAGCAACTATGCTGTAATATTCAGACTTAGCATTCCTCCCACTGGAGCACCATCTCACTTGCATTTCTCACACTCAGTTCAACACCTGTTTTTTTCTTTTCTTTTCTTTTCTTTTTTTTAGTTCACTCTGAAATTCTGTACAAGATATGGTCAATGGAGGTTTATTTGTAAGAAAGAAAAATACTGTCAAGAATTTAGACTATAACTATGAAGGTTAAGACATAAAATTGGGAAACAGCCTCAAGAATGCACTAGGATAACTTGGCAGTTGGGTTTTTAGACACCAACCTGCTCACCATTTATGTTGTGCCGGCCCATAAAGACAGGTGCAGAGAAAGAAAGAGAGCATAGGATTGGCTCCCTGCCCCTCAGCCCCAGCTCTGCTTATCATCATTGTCTCGCCATTAGCACTTCCTGCCCCTCCATCCTTTCCTGTCTTCCTGGGGCAAGAAGGGCCAGATCCTCTTCCACCCACAGCCTGGCTAAGCCTCTCCCTTCTGCATAAGATCTAGTTTCAAGGCAGTTCCAAGGCCTCGCCTTTTCCTTCAGTCTTCACATTTGTTATGCGCTCAATGACTATCTACCCCACAAATTATCTTTGTGATTTCTCCCTCCCCTGAAAACTTCTTGAGGGCTGGATGATGTCTTCTGCTTCTTAATGACTTCTGCAAATTTTGCATACAGCAGTCACCCAATAAATGTTTTAGCTGATTGACAGAATTATAGCTTATAGTAGTAAAAATTGAAGACAGTGAGATCTTTTTCTTAAAAAGTTCTCAGTTCACCATGTCAATTCCTGAATAAGAGACAGAGCTATCTAGCCCTGGGTAATGCTCCTTCTGTTTGCCATCAGATCATCTAGATGCACTTTATAGATGATCGAACTGGTGGGAAGAGGAAGATGTAGGCCAATTTTTCTTCCACCTCCTTTATGGCCCACTTCTACCTAGACACTATCTACACTGCTGGTAAATCCTTAGTGTTCCCTGAATCAGTTCTAGGGAGGTGCAGGGCAGGTTATGGGGCCTTGGACACACACAGACCTGGACCTCATTTTCTTTATCTTTAAAATGGGGATAACCTGGAGGTTGTTGTGAAACTCAATGAACTAATATTAATGTAAAAATGTCTGAAACATAGTAAGTTGCTCAATAAATGGTTAGTCATTATTATTAAAAAGAAGAAGAGGAGAGACCAGGAAGAGGAGGAAGAACAGAAGAGTGAGGGAGTATTTCCTAATTTTTCTTTTTCTTCCATTTTTTTCTTGGAGCTCCCCATTAGGGGCTCCCAAAAGAGGACGGGAATCCCTTTTTCTGAATGCTGTGAGCAAAAAGATTCATTTCTATCAGTCTGGGATGGTTTATATATGGACCTGCCCTCAGGCAGGGAGAGAAGCAAATCTAGACACCACAGGGCCTGCAATTTTCCACTTTTATCCAAGAATGGTTCCTGGCACATATTAGGCCCTCATTAAATATCTGTTTATTATATGAACCCCTTCCAGCCCTATGCCACATGGGATGCAAAGTCACCTCCTGCACTTCCTCGTTATGGTGTCCACAGAGTTTGGTCCTGCTCCTCACGTTTATCCTGCAGGAATTGCCTACCGACATTTAAAAATAACACCGTTATTTCTGTGGCTACGACAGCACCAGGAGATTATTCACGAGAAGTCCTAGGAGATGGGAGGCTACCATGGGCACACCCAGGCACCAGTGCCAGCCCCCACCAACCAGCACTGCGGTCCTTGAGTCAAACAGGTGACAATTCTGCAGGTCCAACTTGCAAGCAAATGGAGAACTAGCTCTTAGAATTGCTCTGATCCCAAACATGAGAAAAATGCTGATTTTCTAGAACTATGCCATAAAGCTGAGCAACAGTATGATTTTTGTTTTAATAATACTGGTAAAGAAATATGAAACCCTATTCTAAACCTTGTCTGCATCTCAATTTTGAAGTGCCATTCCAAGGGGTTGGGGTGGGGGATATGCTAAACCAGCAATCCCCAGACTCTTTGGCTCAGGGACCAGTGCTCCTAGGAGAATCTAATGCACGATGATCTGGGGTGGAGCTAAGGTGGTGATGCTAGCACTGGGGAGTGGCTGCAAATACAGATGAAGCTTTGCTCGCTCACCTGCCACTTTCTTCCTGCTGTGTGGCCCAGTTCCTAACAGGCCACAGACCAGTACCGGTCCACAGCCCAGGGGTTAGGAACCCCTGTGCTAAACAATATATCAAAATTGGAATGGAAACAAGTTTTATTTTTAAGGGGTCCTACGCTTGTTCTTTTTTCTAAATCAAAAGACAGTAGACCAGTAAGCAGCCACAACAAATATGAATTATTCTCCACAATGTGCTGCATCAGTGATTCAGGCTAGGCAGGAGACAGCCATAGTCACAGGGAAAGAAAGCTGTGTGTCACCAGGCCAGCAACCTATAGGCCGAGCGAAGACCCAGCCAGGACTAAACTACTTATGGGTGACAAGGAAAGCACCACTCTATGTGGTTTCATTTTAGAGACAATAGAGCCCACCTCATTGGCATAAACATCCCTAAACTAAACATTGCATTTTTCTCACCATTAAACCAAACTGTCATGACTTCTGACAAGTGACAATAGTGGAAATGGAAGATAACAGGCTTTTACTTTTATTTGATACATTTCTGTATTGTTTTAAACATCTCATAAATAGGATATATTACTATATAATTTAAAAATACATAAGTATATACTCCCCTAAGGAAGCATGCCCATTGATAAGGGAAATAACTAGCAGTTTAAGAGTTTAAACTCACCATGACCTGACCCCCCGCCCCCTACCTTCCTCTCCCTGCAGAAAACAACCAAAACCCTTGGTGATGATGGCATCGACTGCTTTGCATATAGTAATCTGCAGGGGAGCAAAGTCTTAACTTGGTCAGCTCTTCAATGGGCAGAGTCTGTGTGGAGTGTTCGGAAGTGGAACGCACAAGGCTGCGTCATTCTGTTCCCAGTGTGGCTGTGACCACCTGACCCAAACAAGCCCATAGGACCTGTTTTCTCTGTCACAGACAGACAGCTCAGTAGCCTGTTTTTAAAGGGCAAGATGAAGCATTCCAATTGGGCTGTCGTTCTATGGTAGTAAGGCATTTGAGCAACCTCCACATGTCCTTGTCACTAGTCGGCCTATGTTACACGGCTGTGTGGCCTTTTCCAAGAGGTGTGATCTGAAGTTACCATCACAGCCACCACATCTATTTCCTGGGTATCCTCTCCAAAGTCATTGTCCCATGTGGCTGCCCCAGCCATCCCGCTAAAGTAGCCATGTGCTTGAGTCATAACCTGTTTAACGCCCTTCACCAGCTCTCTCCTGCATCTACCACAGAGCCCATAGGCCTTGCGGGGGGCACCACCTTCTATGAGGGAGGCAGACCCTAATGAGCAGAACAGTGAACAAGGAAGGTGAGGACTATCGGAACCACCAGGAAGGAAAGAGCCAAGGAAACAGGAAGTAGTGAGGACACTTTCTATAGAATGTGGTCAGGAAAGGCCTTTCTGAGGTTGCCTGGATATAGAGACCTGGAGGAAAGTCGGCGGATAACCGCAAAGCTGGGTGGAAAGCACTCCAGGCTGAGCAGATGAGCCCAAAGGCTCTGAGGTGGGAACGCGGATGCCAGGGTGAAGGCACAGAAAGCCTCTCTCTCCCCTGATCTCCAGGCCAGTTTAGTCACCTACCTACTGATATCTCAACTCCCAGGTGTAACAGGCACCTCAGTCCTAATATCTCCAACCCGACTCCTGCTAACCCTCTACCCCGCTTACAGAACACTGCCCTTCATATATTATTTCCCTTCTCTGAAAGGCAACTGAATTCTTTCCACTGCTCAGGCCAAAAATCTAGAAGTCCTCCCAGACTCCTCTCTTTCTCTCCAATCCTATTGCCTTTACCCTCAGTATACCGCAGGCATCCTACCACTCCCTACCATTTCCATTGCTGCCAGCCTGTTCTCAGCCATCTTGCATCTAGATCATTGCCAGAGCCTCTAATCAGTCTTTCTGCTCCCTCCCCACCCCCTCTATAGCATATTCTCCACACAGCAGACAGAGGGATACATTTTTGACAAAGGAGCATGTGGCTCAAAATCCTCTAATCGCCTCCCCTCTCAGTCAAGCTAAAATCAAGCCTTTACAATGGGCTTTAAGGCCTCACATGGTCAGCTGCTGACCACCTCTCTATCCTCATCTCCTACTACTACTCTCCTTGTCATGCTGCTCTGGTCACATTACTCCTCAAGCAGACAAAGCAACTCCCACCTCAGGGCCTTTGTACTTGCTATTTCCGCCAATAACCCCATGACTCACTTCCTCACTTCCTTCAGGTCTCTGCTCAAACATCACAGGGACATGCAGTGCTGTCTTTAAGCAAATGGGTGGATACATTCTAAACAAGGGTGATTTGAAGCTTGTCTAAGAGAAAGTAAATGGAAGGGTCAAAGAAAAAAAACCCAAACATAGCTATATATATAAATAGTGAGTCACCAATAATGTTTACTCTTGTGTGGACGAGTAGCTGGAAGGTATACTGGTCATGTTCTGTGTCTGGATCTGGTTGCTGGTTGTAGTAGGTATAATGTATTCAGCTAGTGAAAAGTCTTTAAGTTGTATAGTCATGATATACGCACTCTTCTAAATGTATATTTAAATGTCAAAATATATACCCAATACACATATCCTTTCTTCAATATTTGAGAGCAAAAATTAGTATCCTGATGAAATCCAAATAACTACTTTTCATTTCCTCTTTCTATGTAAACAAAGACTTACCATCCCACAGTTGCACTGGTCAGGATCATATCAAACAGCAATATTGATAAACCAGCTGTGATCACCTGCAGAAATAATTCCAACAGAAGGTCATCAGAGAGGTAGGACTTCAGTGACCTTCCCTAAAGTCATTTGCACAGGCTTAGTTCACGTTAGTTCAGATCTCCAACATTAACATTTCTTTCCACCTCATGTCCCTTTCCCCACACATTTCCTAGTCCTGTATTTAGTGCTGCCTCTGAGCAAAGCATTTGGTACAGAAAGTGCTAAATCCTAGTCTGTTTTGGAGGTGGGAATCTTCAAAGAAGCATTTCATTTCCAAACTCTTCAAAAGAAGAGACACAGAGCCAACACCTCACTCATCCTCTCCAGGGCAAGGGTGTAGTAAGAACACTCATTTCCATCTTATCTAGTCTGCACAGAATTAATCCCAAAGTCAGTGGTGCTCATTAACCTGTTCCTAGAACCTCCAGATGAAAACTATCAATCTGCCTTTTCTCATAATGCCATCTCTTCTCTGTCCTAATGCCTCTTTCTGGCCCATGTCACACATTCTAAGAATCCAGGTGCTTCCTGTGGAAGGGAGCAATTTATTTGTTAATTATTTGCAAAGATCTAGATTCCAAAGGAGACGGAAGAGGTTACCCCCATATCTTTCTCAGCCAGGAATTACAGAAAAGTCTCTTAGAAATGGCAATAACGGGACTCAGACTTCCACAGAGCATCTAAACATTTGGCACAAAGAGTGTGCGTGAACCAAAGCCCCAACTTTGTCAACACTTGGAATGTCTGCTTAGGAAAAGATTTTTGTCTCCCCAGTATTCTGCATTCTGAAATACCAAACAACTTCCATTGGGAAGGTCACCCTTAAGAATTCCTTTCTTGCAAGAAGTAAGAAGTAGGCTGTATTGGGATGGGTCACTCCTTGGAAAGGTCAACTACCATCTCACTAATGGGGACTTCACATGTTATGTCAGAAGCCTCTTCAGGTCTCCAAGTGAGCAGATGGAAAGAAGGAAGTACATTTAATAAGTCTCATTGTCATTCATTTACCATCTCAAAAAGAAGTCTGGAAATATGAGCCAGGAACTCTCAGTAGATAAACTTCGTGAGACTTTGGAAACTTCGTGAGACTTTGGAACCTTTGTAGTTTACCCATTTGGAGTCACTTTCTGTTTGCTTCCCTTTATGGATTTGTAGCCAAAAACCTTGAGAACAAGAAGGCCTGTGCTGTCTTCAAGAACAAAAATGAAGTGGTAACAGAGTCACAGAGACAATTGCAAAGGGCAACGGGAAAGTGATATTTCAAAGTGCTGAGCACTGGGTTTTATCGTAAAGAGCATAAGTGGTACCTGTTCTTCCATTCCACCCTCCTTTTGTTTTATTTAGGACATCTGCATCTATGGTATAAATCAAGTGAGCCTAAAATTTTATTATCTTGCAAAGCAATCATCTAGTTTTAGAAACAAGGTGATACCAACCACCTAAGTTAGTTCATCAGCTTTCCTTATTTTCCCATAAAGGGTTAAGGTAATCTGTACTGTGGAAGCTTCTAGTTGAGAATGGGTAATGACCACTGTCCTGATCAAGTCTTCTCCTTCTCTTTAATTGCAGTTTGCCATTTTCAGTTTTTCTAAATATGTATTTCATCTAGGTGTTCCAACTTATTACATTTAGCTGTTTGGAGAAATAGTATTTTATCTCATTTGTACCCATTTTTATCACCTTCTCTTTTATTCTTACTTTCGTTGTCATTTTCTCTTCCCTTTTTCCTTCCTTTGCTTCCTTAGTCTTAACCGAAGTTAATTTTATTAATCCCCCTTTACTTTTGCAACTTCTTGAACATTTCCTGCGGTGGTGCCAATGGAGATGTATGTTTTGGAACTGCTGAAAAAGGCTCCATTCAATGGAAGGATATTAGTGCTGCTGGCAGCTTGGAACACATCACTAAATTTCCAAAGGCTTTCCTAATTCTTCACCATTGTCTTCATGTCCTTTGCTTCTTTTTATCAGCTCCTTTTTCTCTTTTTTTCCAACTTTATTGAGGAATACTTGACAAACATAATCGTACATATTCAAAGTGCACAATGTGATAATTCGGTACACATATATATTCACAACCTTCTTTGAACAGTTTCTCTCCTCACTCTCTGATTGCCTTTTTCATATGACTTTCAGTCTAGTCTGTGAAGGTGACACCTCCCACATGCCCTGCTAATAGTCACAGCCAAGGACTTGTGTCTCTGTTCCTCTGTGAGTTTCTTTAGCTTAGGAAAATTCTCGTCTGCTGTGAGATAGACAGCTGGCCTACTTGTTCCTATTAACTGCACCTTGTGCCAAGAAAAACACATCTTAAAATTTCAAACCAGCCCTTACTTGAAAATAAGGTTGGTTTAGTAGCCACACTGGTGCCTTTGCCATCTGCTGCTTCCTGGAAATGTTTGTATAGTCTCCTGCCTTTCTCCCGGGCCACTTTTTCAAACTTCTCTAAATTTTTATCTCTCAATGAGCATATATTCTGCTGGCTGACTCGCTGAAATTTCACAAATAGCATTGTCTTGTTTCTGTAGAGAATGTACAGTGAACTTGTTTACACTGTAGAGCTGCTGTGGAGTTGGATGGGCCACTTTTTAATCTACTTCAGTAAGAACCTTCAGTTTCTTAGGCTTCTGCACTTTCTTTTATTTCCATTATCAACCCTAGAATTCAGATCTCTTCTCTTTTTGGAGTCTCTCTCTCTCTCTCTCTCTCTCTCACACACACACACACACACACACACACACACACACACACACACGCAGCGTGCTTTTGAACTTTTACACACGCACACACACACATGCACACACACATACCACATCATCAAAGTTAGAAAAATCACTGCATAAGGATGAATAGCAGCTGACAATACTTTGCTGCTTTTGGCATTTGGCACCGGGCAGTTGATCAGCCCTACTTATCCACTTAGTGACTTACACTCACACATCCACCTCACCGTGTGAGAGGTTCAAATTTGTACCTCAGCCAAAAAGTAGATTTCTATATGCCATAGGCTGCCAGGGCAGCTCAAGAACACTCAAAATATGAATGATAAATCTGTTCATGCCAAGAGCCTACTCCACTTCTAATTCCAATGAGGAACAAACAGAAGCCAGGAGTGGCTACCTGTGCAAGTCTGGGTACAGAATGTCTTATGCATCGTCGCCTAGGGGTGGAACTTGAGAGGTGGAAGGGATTCCCTAAGCTCAGAAGTGGGGGAAACTGTGACCCAGAGATGGTGTGTGACTTGCTCCAGGGGCCTGGCTACTTCACAGCAGTGAGCAGTAGAACTAACGCCCTGACTCTCACAGCCAGAAACTCAAGAAGGGTCTACACAAGCTCCATTCAGCTTTTTTGAAAAAAGAATCCACAGAAAGCAGGGACTCAAATGTGCAAACCTATGTTCACAGCAGTATTTTTCACAATAGCCAAAATTTGGAAGCAACTCAAGTGTCCACTGATGGATGAATGGACAAGCAATATGTGGTTTATACATACAATAGAATATTATTCAGCCTTAAAAAAAGGGAAATTCTGTAATATGCTATGACTTGATTGAAACTTGAAGACATTATGCTAAGTAATATAAGTCAGACATAGAAGGACAAATACTGTATGATTCCACCTGTAGTAGGTACCTAGCATAGTCAGACTCAAATAGAGTATAATATGAGGCTTTCGGGGCCTGGGAAGAATGGGGAATGGGAAGTTAGTGTTTAATGGGTGCGGAGTTTCAGTTTGAGATAATGAAAAATTTCTGGAGATGGATGTCAGTAAAAGTATAAACTTAAAAAAAAAAACCTTTAAAATAGCTAAAATCTGCTCAAGAAAAAGACTTTAAGTTACTCTTGGAACTTGACATTCAAAAGACACAAAAGTAGCAGCCATTACTACCAATTGTTCTTGCTTACGAAAAGCACTTTTAAAAATAAATTTTTCCCCAAAGTAAAAAGAGTCTTGAAGTTTGAGGAATGTCTCCTTGCACATGCAGATCTGAGTAACAAACACCAGGACCTGCCACAGGCGGAGGGATGCCAACAACAGCAGAACCCAATACATTGTGTCGGGCGGCAGGCCTTTGAACTTCCTGGCTTTGTCAATGGATGTCACAACCTCTGTGTTATTTAAACAGAGTTTGGTATTTAAAGCAGATCAGGTTTGTTTTTTAAACATTCATTTCACTCCTAAGTCAAATTTTCTGTTTGTTTAAAAGAAAATAAAAGGTAGCGATTGTTAGTGGAAACCGGCCTGATAGTCCCTGTATTTGGGGGAGAATCAGAGATTCAGATTCATGTTGTTTGTTATTGATATGCTGTTGCTGTTTTTTAAATACATATGACTTTTTTAAAAAGTGACTTACTGCAGTGTTCACGGGCCTTTCACTGTACTTGCCTTAGTCACAGCCATGCATCCCCCCTCCCGCCCCCTGCAGCACTTAAAATGGTTGTAGTTTCTCAAACACGGTTTCATACCATCATCTTGACTTTGCTTAGCAAGTTCTCTTTGCTTGGAGTAATTTCACAGGCATCCTCACACAATTCCTACTCACTTTATGAAAATCCATTTCTAGAAAACTTTTTCTGAACCTGGCCCCAATCCGTACATCCAAGCGGATCAGGCACTTCCTCTGGGGGCTTCCATAGCCCCTTGCCATTGCACATGACAAACTCCAATGAACTGTGTGGCACTATTCATCTTTGCATGTTTGGGGCCTAGCAATAGAGACTTGTATATGGTAAGTGCCTGATACATTTTATGGAAGTGCACTAGATCATTACAGCTGGTTATATAACCCCAAAGGTGACAACATTGTTTATTTCAAAATCATTTTTCATATTTTAGGGTTAATTGGAACCTAGATCTGAGAATCATGGGGATACTCTCTCTGCCCCTCATCTCTGCTTCTTTGACCAATTACCTCCACAGAACTACAAAGAGCTCTACAGGGAGGATCTGAGACTGGCTCACTGGTTCCAAGTCCAAAAATGCCAAGGAAGATTCTGACTGGGCTCCTGGACCAACTGACTGTGGCCAGGAGGCGGAGTAATGTAAGCACATGGAAGCTCACTCTTAAACTTCATGGTTGGAATGAAGAAATAACTATCACCTTGGAGAAAGGTAAGGAAAGTATTGGGCAGATAGAACAACAGATGTCGTCTATACTATTGCCATCAACATCATCTGGGAGCGTGTAGGAAATGCAGAGTCTCAGGCCCCACCCCTACCAAGCAATAACTACTCAGAACAGGTCCCCAGGTGATGTGCATGCATATTAAAATGTGAGGAGTTCTGCTCTATGCCCTCCAACCCTAACACTGTCTCTAGACCTTCTCTGTATAGCTGGTATCACCACATCTCCGAGGAAGGGCAGACTCCAGCTTTTCTCCTGTAGTCTGTGCTGCAGTCGCATATGAATGTTACTAACGCGACCTTCCATTTAGGTTAAAGAGTAAATCTAATAAAAATTTACAATCTGAGAGCAGGCTCTCTTTTTCCCCCAGGGCTCAAGGCACTATTCCAAGTCCGCCAGACAGAAACCACAGCTAAGGCAGAGAACTCTATTTAGCATTTAAAAAATATTCAATGAACCCTTATTACTAATCCCATGATTTATTACCATGATCAGTATAATTTTTAATGAGAGACAACTCATGCTACACTCCCAGCATGGTTGTTAATAGTATTTGGTATCAACTTATTAAAACATACAATGAGCCATTAATTTTGTCAGGTATCAGAAAAAACATTTACCATAAGCACGATGGGATTGAGAATACAAATGAGAAACAAAAAGATAAGGGCATGTGAATGATAAATTTTAAACCTAGAGAAACCAAGGGGGAGGCAGAAAACAAGTGGCGTAGATGATAGAGGGTCTGTTCATCCCTCTGGCAACCAAATCAAAGTTGTGACAGAAACAAGGAGCAAACAGCAAAGAAAAATCACCTGGGATCTGGAAAAGCAAGCCATACAACTAGAGGGAAATCCAAGAAAGCACCCTGCCACGGCAGAAGGTAGGATGGGCGAGGACATGGGGCTCCCCGGTCCGGAGCAGCTGAGTGTGATGGAGGCTGTGGCAGCAGCAGCAGCAGATGCCTCTTGAAGGGACCGTGTCTGCAAGCGGACTTTCATGGTGATGGACCTGCTCGTTCTGAGCACCAGCGCCAGGTCGGCTGTTCTAGGGCGCCAGGGACATACAGGGGGACACTGCATTGTCAGAGTGAGGGCCCAGGAGAGATTCGCTCTGTACAGAGGTGCCAGCAGTATCCATCGTTCCTCTGTTGAGCCCTTCTCCCTTCCAGTGAGCAGACACAGTGCCGCCGTAGGGGAGACGTTATCAAACTGGATAATAGAGGTCGCTCTGCGCAGAGAATGCCCTCAAACTCTGCCTCCTCCGACTCACGGCCCCACCCAAGCCACATTCAGGTATATCCTCAGCAAGTCAGGTGCTCCTTGCTGAGCAGCGCCTAGACTCACACTGGTGGCAGTTGGCCTTGGTTTATGGTGTGGCCTTTTAAGGCAACTATAAGCACAGCATCTGTGGATTGCTTGCTCAATCTTAACAGGTGGCCCCAGAGGGACATAGGCTTGGGCTAAACTTGGCCGGTAGCTGAACCCCTCTCAAGACTGTGCCACTGGACACCTACTTCACAAATCCACACTAATAAAATCTGGAGACTTAGGAGCTTTGCTTAGTACATAGAAACAGACACAGAAAGGCAGCCAAAATGGGAAGACAAAGAAGCAGAAACCATATGAGAGAACAGAACAGAGATTCAGAAATAACGGAGTCAAGCAATCTAACAGGTGCAGAGTTCAAAACATTGGTTTTAAAGATGCTCAATGAACTTATGGGAAGTATATATGAATTCAGTGAGAACTTCAACAAAGAGATAAAAACATAAAAGTGGAAATGGAAATTATAAAAAGGAACCAGTCAGAAATGAAGAACACATTATCTGAGATGAGAAGTATATTAAATGGAATAAACAAAGTGAATAAAGAAGAGGATCAAATGACTTACATAAAGGATGGGGAAGCCAAGGATACTCAATCAGAATGGCAAGAAGAAAGAAGCCAAGACTATAATAATAATTTAAGGAGTCTTTGGGACCCTATTAAAGGTAAAATATCCATGTCATAGGGGTATCTGAAGGAAAACAAGATGTTGAACAGCTGTTTGAAGAAATAATGATGGAAACTTTCCTAACCTGGTGAAGGAAATAGACATACAACCCCAAGAAGCTCAGAGAGTCCCCAGGAAGCTCAGAGGAACCCAAAGAGACCCACGCCAGACACATCATAATTAAAATGCCAAAGATTAAATACAAAGAAAGGATCTTAAAAGCACCAAGAGAAAAGCAGATAGTTACCTACAAGGGAGCACCGATAAGACTGGCAGCTGAATTCTCAAAAGAAATCTTGCAGGACAGAAGGGCTTGGCACAAAATATTCGATGTGATGAAAACCCAGGATCTAAAATCAAGAATACTTTATCCAGCAAAGCTATCATTTAGAGTTGAAGGACAGATAAAGAGCTTTCCAGACAAAAAATAAGCTAATGAAATTTATCAACACCAAGCCAGTATTACAGGAAATGTTGGAGGGACTTCTTTAAGAAGAAAAAACATGTATCAGAAACAGGAATAAAGAATGGTAATAATTACATTCCTATCAACAAGTACCTCAAATGGAAAAGAATGAAGTGCTCCAACCAAAAGATAGAGTGGCTGAATGGATAAGAAAACAATACCCTTACATGCCACCTACAAGAGACTCACTTCAGATTAAAAGACACAGACTAAAAGGAAGCGGATGGAAAAAGATGTTGCCTCGATGGACCTAGAGGGTATTGTGCTGAATGAAATGCATCAGATAAAGACAAATATTGCATGATTTCACGTACATGTGGAATCTAAAAAACAAAATCAACAACAACAGAAGTGCAAATAAACTCATAGATAGATACAGAGAATATTTAGAGGGATACTAGATGGGAGAGGGTTTGGGAGAAAAAAAAAGGCAAAGGAATTATGAAGTACAAATGGATAGTTGTAGAATAGACATGGAGATTTAAAGTGTAGCATGGGAATGATGGTTAATAATGTAATAAATATGTAAGGGGGAAGAGGGGTACTAGATTTAGTTGGGTGATCACTTTTCAAGTTATGTGGATCTCTGATCACTATGCTATACAACTGAAACTGATATATTATTGTATGCCAACTATAATGGAAAAAAACTCATCAAATTGTACAATGTAAATACAAGCAACTAATTCTCTATAATATTTCAATAAATACAAAAAAAGAAGAAAAAAACCTAGAGAAACTTTAAATGATTTTTAACAAACCTGTGCATTTTACAGAAGAAACAAGAGAACAACATTAGAAAAAAAAATGTGACATGAATATCTCATTCATGGAAGGTAAGGGAAGAAAGTAACCAAAATTTAAAGAGGCATAAAATGTTTCAGACTGATATCAGGCTCTGCAGTGTCACATATATGAGCTCATATGCTCCTTTCAATGTTCCCGCACAGAGGATGCTTAGTCCTACTTTACAGATGAAGAAACTGAAGCTCCCAGAGGTTAAATACCTTGCGCAAGGCATACAGTTAAAACAAGGGAAGAGCTGGGACTGACACCCAGGTCTCCTGATTCCTGTGCCAATCCTCTTTTTTTAACTCTAAGCTACCCTTGATGGTAACTTTGCTTAACTCTAGAGATGCCACAGTGACTCAGTTGTTCTCAACCCTGGTTACACATCAGCATCTTTGGAGAAATTTTGAAAAAAAAAACAAACTGAAGTACTTTCCCATATCAATCAAATTGGAATATCTTATAAGAGGCCCAGGTATAAGCATTTTTAAAAAGATCCCCTAGCAATTCTCATATGAAGCTGGGGTTGAATCTGTAATTATTGATGTATTATTAATTTGAGTAAAAGTAGCCATATAATTGCCAAAATTTACAGAACAAGTTTAAAACACTGATGAATAGGTTAGAACCTAGTAAAAAAAAGACATCATCATCACTGTTATCATTATCACCACCATCACCACAGATACCATTTACTATACACCATTTTATATTCCCACAAGCAGTGTATGAAGATTCCAATTTCTTCCCATCTTTGTTCTCATCTGCCTTTTTTATTATAGCCATCCTAGAGGGCATGAGTGGTATCTCCTTGTGCTTTGAGTGGCATTTTCCTGATGGGAACATCTTTTCATGGGCTTATTGGTCATTTATTATCTTCTTGGAAAAACTATCTTTTCAAATCCTTTGCCCACTTTTAACCTAGTTATCTGTCTTTTTACTATTGACTTACATGAGTTCGTTATATATTCTAGATACGAGTCCCTTATTGGATATATGATTTTCCTATGGATTGTCTTTTCATTTTCTCGATGGCGTCCTTTGCAGCCCAAAAGTTTTTAATTTTGATGAAGTACAATTTATCTGTTTTTCTCTTTTATTGCTTGTGCTTTGGGTGTCAAGACCACATTCTGAACAGCAAGGAATTCTAAATCGCTATTCTATCCAATGCTAAACATGTATCATACCATTATATTCTGGTTTCCTTTTTATAGAGCCATTCATTCATTCTTCCTTCAAACATTTATTTTCTGTTTTAGAACATTACCTATACAAATTATGTACATTATTTGATTTATAAAGAGTTTCCAATTTGATTTTAAGAAAGAAGCCAAATTCATGCTATCTGATATGAATCTGAGGCTTTGTGATTCAGTAGAAATCTGGAGATTGGATCTAATAAGTATATACAGCAGAGCCTCAATTAGTTTTAGTTCATTGTTTTGTTCAATGTCATTTAATTATAACATGGATGAGGAAAAAAAAACTGATTCCTAGCTTGGGCCACTGTCTATGTGTCCTGTCCAGGGCTGGTTTCTGCTTTGTGCCCTGAGCTGCTGGGATAGGCTCTGGCCACCTGCAACTCTGAATTGGAATAAGCAGATTGAAAAATAATCTTACTTGTTTTTATTAATCTTTCTTAAATGTATATATAGCTCACATTTATTTCAATGTTTAATATTAGAAGTGTTCTGGGTATTTATTTAGAAGTTTAATGATGTTTTTGTGACCGGGAATATACCATAGAAACTTAAGTCTTGTATATATCAATTAGCCTACAGTAAAATTGATTTTGTTATACACCATTTTGCTTAAAGTCACAGTTTCCAATAACCTATCAAGGACTTACTGTATATTTAATGAAAAAGACTAGAAAACCTCATGTAGTAATTTTCCAAATATATTCATAGTAATTTTAACCAGTTCTTTAAGGTAGGAATAGAGGAATAGTGTTGAGATGATCTAATCTCTCTCTTTCAGCACTATAAAGATGTCATTCCATTGTCTATTGGTATTCATAGTTTTAGTTGAAATGTCAGTTGATTCTTTAATTTAAGGTAATTTCTTCTCTGGTTGATTTTAAGATTTTCTTTTTATCTTTGGTTTTCAACAGTTTGACTGAGATATGCCTAAGTATGGTTTTTGTATTTTGTGTTTGTGGGTGGATGTTTTTCAGCAGTTTTGGAAAATCTTCAGCCATTCTCACTTCAAATATTGATTTTTTCCAGTCTTTCTCTCTCTCTCACTCACCTTCTCTCAACTTCTAGATCTCTAGTTACACATATATTAGACCTCCTGACATTTTCACCCATGTCTCTTATGTTTTGTTTTGTTCTTTCCATTCTTTTCCCCTCTTTATGCTTCACTCTTCTCTCTAAATGTGTCCAGTCTGCTCTTAGACCCATCGAATAAGTTATTAATTTCAGATATATTTTTTCAGTTCAATAATAACTAATTGATTTTTTCACAGATTCCAATTTTGAATTGAAATTCTCTCATCATTTAATTCATCTTGTCCTTTATTTTCTTTAGCATATTATTCACAGTCAATTTTTAAGTTATTGCTAACATCAACATCTGAATCATTTGTAGTTCTGTTCCTATTATTTTTTCTACTTGATTATCAGGAATTTTTCCTGACTGTTCACATGTCTATAACTTTGACTGTATGCTGGATATTGTGTACAAGAGAACTGTAGAGGCTCCCGCTGATAGCTTCTACCAGAAGTGTTGCCCTTCTCCTCTAATGGGAAGATGGGCTCAATCCAATCAGAGACTGAGTGAATCACAGATGGGATGCAGCTCTAGTAAGATTCAGTTCACCTCTACTTTATCTAGTCCTTCAAGTAGGGCCCTCCCAGACTTGTGTTTAAGAGCTTGGTGGATCTCTGTCTCCTCATCCCTAAAAGTTCTGCTTTTCAGAAGTTTTGGCCTTAGCTTTTTAGCCTTCCATCACACATAGGTTCGAAATCTGGCAATTGTACATTTGCTGCATGCCTTTTCTTTTAGCAGGAATTTCTCTCCTAAGCACCCCAAGACTGTGAGAGTTTTCACTTTGCCTTTCTGGGCCAGCCTGCAACCTCTTAAACTACTCCCAGAACTCAGTAAATGTCTCATGGGAAAACTGGATTTGTCTTTGGGGCTCCTCTAGTTTCCAATCCATTAAGCCAGTTCTACAAGACTGTTAAAAGCTCTGCTAGTTTCTTTTTTTCCACAGAATATTTCCTCTTCTTGGACCAAGCCAGATCCTTAGCCCACACCGAGAACCAAGAAATATCCTCCCCTTCCCCCACCCCCATGAAAAAAAAAGAGCCTGTGTTACTCAGTATATCTAGAAAGGATTCTTCTTGCTCTGAAAATTAATTTAGTTCTCACTACTTTTACAGATTTCCAATTCATTTAAAAATATAATTTCTGCAATTTATTTTTCTCTCTAGTTGTTTCAGTTGAATGTTGGCCTATCACAAGGTATGACATTCTGTCCTGAAGTAAGGGTTTTACTTTAGTATATAGATGAAGAAAATAAGACCCAGAGAGATGGTCAAAGCCACTGGTTTCCAAACCAGGCTTGGCCAACCACTATTTCCCTAAGGCCACCTTGAACATCATGGTGAGGCAAGGTGGGATGCTTTATTTGATTTGTTCTGAATATCTTCCTGATCAGTGACTAACTAATCATTACAACTTGAATTAGCTTTGTTTTTATCTTAGTCTAAGACATTGTGTATAACAGCCTGAGACAACAGGACTTTTTCAATGGCACAGTCTCTTTCCTGCAGGCACAGAGTTTCCAAAATGATGCAAGTGATGGTGATTAATTACAGGCTAGAGGTGAAAGGAACATACAGTGTCTTCTCATGATACAGGTTTTCTTTGCCTATGGAAGAGAAAACTCTTGCCTTCTATCTTTTTACTTGCTTCCAAGTTCACTCATGTGGGAAGAATTAGTCACCTGATTGTATATCTACTGAGGCTCTAGTGCTTTAAAGGCAAGAATCCAGATTCCACATGGTTTCTTTTTTCTCTTGAATCCATGCAATAAAATTCTCTTCACTCTCTGTTTCTACCTGTTGCGGGTGGAAGTGGAGGATGAGAAGGAAGCCATGTCTCCTATAGGAGAAAAAGCCATAAGTCTCTAAACTAAGGTTGAGTTTTTAAACTCAACTTTGTTTCCCACTTCTTTACTATTCCTTGTCCATATGTTTTTTACTCCCCAAAAAGGGTGGAGGATTAGGTAGTAGAGTTCAAGTACCAAAATTCTGAACTCTTTAGCATATACTATGTCCTGAATGTGTCTTTTCATACCAACTGACACTGCTCCTTTGGTTAAAGCTTCAGAGATCTGTGGACCTTTGGACCTTTCCTCTTGGACTTGCTATCTTCCTTGCATAGTCACGCAGAATGCATCAGCTCATCCCTAAGTTCAGTGCCAGACTCTTCTCACTAGTACTCATATTTCTCAAGAGGCCATATTAATATCATGTCTACTAAAGAGGTGTTTCCTGGTACCTTTGGAGGGCTTCTTCCTTTTATCTATCTCTGTGGGTGTCCCACTTCAGCTCATCCTAAAATACCTGATTTAGTTGGATTTTGTTTGTTTTATTTGCCCTTTAAATAAAATGGCTCTCAATTTGCCAAGTATAAAGAGCCAAACAATGTAGACATATTTAGAACATTCAATTATAGAAGACAAATGCAGAATTTGAAACTACCTTATATTCCCCTCAAACTCAATTTAGTGACAACCTGGTGTAGAGTCAATAGATTCTTCATTCTAGTACTTTTTATATTCTCAACTTTCTCAGTTTCATTTTATTCAATAAATGTACTCATTAACTGTCAAACTTCCTTTTAGAATGATGAACTTCTGGCAAAGTTATCTTTTAAACTCTTGTCCTGCTGATTAAAAAGTTCTATCACTCTCCCAAGTTAAGCAGTACTCTGTGCTTCTGGAAAGGAAGGGCATGTCGCTAAGGTATTTTTATTTTCTAAGTTGTTTTGATTCACTCGAAGGGGAGATCTAATCTCCATGGTTTATTTTTAGAAATGAAATTAATTTAAGCTCAAAGGAGCTTTAAATAAAAGCATCATAATTATACTTACTCCAAAGCTGTGAGGATTTTTTTCATCTCCTTTTGATATAACAATAACTTCAATTATTGTTATACTTAGCAATAATGGAGGTGAAAGAATACATTTTGCCAGACGATATACATCAAGACCTTCTCTCAATGTTCAAAGATGGGATATGTGGTGCCCATTTGGTAAGAACCCTCTTGCGACCTTTGACCAGCCTCCTTCCTTAACTCCAACAATTCCTGAAAAAGTATCATATGGAAGGAGTGAGATCATGGTGTCAGGGCCCTACCCTGACTCTCACTCTGGTAACACTCAGTCTGACATGACCAGAGAGTCAGAACTCCTTAGACATGTGCAATACTTGCACAAGATTCACTCTACCAGCTCTGTTCCATGTGAGGGACTTACACAAACCAGGAAGACTTTCTAGCACTTGCCACACAACTCTTGGCACTCACTGCAAAGTGTCGATAGGTTACCTGTGAACTCTTCTGCTATGAACTGATTGTGCCCTACTTCCCTACCCCACAATTCATATGCTGAAACCCTAATTTCCAATGTGATAGTATTTGGAGATGAGACCTTTGGAAGTTAATTAGAGTTAGACAAGATCATGAGGGTGGGGTCCACATGATAGGATTAATATTCTTATAAGAAGAAAGCAGAGAGCACTCTCTCGATCTCCCCACCCCCATGTGAGGACACAGCTAGACAGCAGCCATCTGCAAACTAAGAAGAGAGTCCTCACCAGACATTGACCCTGCTGGCACCTTGATCTTAGACTTCCCAGCCTCCAGAACTGCAAAAAATAAATGTCTGCACTTTAAGCCACCCATTCTATGGTATTTTGTTATGGCGGCATGAACTAAGACATTATTCCTTGCTCTTTTGGAGAATTTAAAAAAATGAAAGTTAAAAAAAAATGACTATTTCAAAACTGAAATTGACTTAGAAGTGAAAAAGGAAAAAGGACTTGATTTATTGCTGGCATAAAGCTGAGGCCAAATTACATTCACCAAGCACTACACTAGGCACTAGGGAGGCAAAAATGAAAGGCAAAACTCTGCCCTCACAGCACCCCTATGCTAGATTAGCTGATTCTTGAGGTCACTAAGGAAATAATTTCAATATAATATGCTGAGTGCTAAGGTATGCTTATACCCTGAATGTTACGGGAAAAACCCCGCAGAGAGATGATGTCATGCTAATCATGAAGGACAAATAAGAATTATGTGGTAAGGAATGATGGGAAGGGTCTTCCACATAGAAGGAACAGCATTAACAAGCTCAGCAAACTAAAAGCCACTGCGTACTAACTGAAGTGCAAAGGGTGAGGTGAGTAGTGGCATAAAGCGAAGGAAACCTGAAGAGAGAAAACAAATCAATAGCTGGAAAAAAACCATTCCTCCTAGCAAAGTATTTTAAAAAATCCCATGGAGAATCTTATTCAGCTCAAGACAATGGGCAGTTGGTCTGTAGTTTTACCAGCCCCCTGAAGTGGGCCTGTAGTTTTACCAGCATTCCAGAGGTAATCCTTCGGCCTTCAAAAGAGCTTATCTCAATCTCATGTGCATCTACCTGAGCCATGGCAGTGGGAGAACAGTGGGCCAGCACTCTGCGAGTCCTGGGTGTTCCCCTGCTGTGTCATAAACTCACAGAGTAAGCTCAGGCAGGCCAATTCCCTCTCTGGGTTTCCCTTTCCTCCTCTATAAGACAAAGGAATCAGCTGTAAAGTATTTCTCAGAGACTGAATTGTCTTCTTTCACCTAGTATCTTTTTTTGAAGGCAGCAGGGGCAATTTTATTCATTCCCTGACTTGTTCCAGTGAGAATTTTCAAGAAGCTTAAAAAGACAGTCATTACAGACAAATTATATCAATTAGAAGTAGATAAGAAAGATGAAGGAAAGGGGAAAACAAGGATAGGGAGGCAGAGATGAGGTTAGTACCCCAAATCCACGCAGGGATGTCTGCCTAAGTGGTAAGGAGAGGGCTGTACAGAGCAGGGGAGGGGGCAGTGCATGAGTTAAGCTGCATGCTTTCCAGCAACCAAAGCCCAGACAGTACATGATCAGTCATACATTGCGTGTCCCTAAGATACAGGCAAACTAACTGCTTGTAAGAAGCCATTTAATGTCAGTCTGTCATCTGAGTTTAAAATGAAAACACAGTTACAGACATTCAAATATATTTTTCAAAGAAACCAGAGAGCAGTTTAACTTAGTAAATCAGTCAACTGCCATAATAAGCCCTGTGTAATTACCCAGAGTGAAGACTTGTCTCTGTTGAACTTATAAGGTATATCCTTTAAGAAGCTAAAATTCAGGAAGCTAAAAATAAGAGAAATCTGAACTGCAGTCTTTGCCTGGGTTCCATGATGGGAACCAGAAAGCCTAAGCACAGGTTGCTGGCGTGGGCCCACCGCTCCTCTGGGTGCAGCCACCAAACACTCTTCTCCATCAAGAAGACGGTGCTCATCAGTGGTAACTTTTCACTGAAGAAATGATAAATGATAAAACCTGTGGCCCCAGGAACATGCAAAGATTCTTAAAGCAATAAGCATGTATTTCAGAATTCCTTGGCAGTATCACAAGGAACTTGGTTTATTCATTCTACAGTAAGAATCTGCTGATTGCCTCATTGTGTTGGGGCACCAGCAATACTGCTGGGTGGCCCTGCCACATTTCACTTGGTCATCTCTTAAGCATCTGCTCCACGTGATATCAAGACTCAGGCTCTGGTCCCTGCCACAGAAGACTTCACATTCTAAGAATAATCCTGACTGCTTCTTGGACAGATCAGACAATCCTGAGTGCTTCAAATGGCACCATCACAGTACTAGCCCTCTCTCCTAGCGGTTTTGAAAGTCACATCCATTCAAACTCAGAAGGTCACCTTACCTGAGACCCTGTTCTTTCTCCCATAATGAGACCCACCTCATTGCTACCTCTATATTCTTTCTTTCGGGTACAGGTTTCTAGCAATCAATCAACTCTTTCTGGTTCAAAATCCTCAAACCCAGGTTTAAGCTCTTTATAAGCAATGGTGCAGTTATTTTCATGACATTTAGGGGGCATACTGAAGCCCATATTATTTTCTAATTTTTATTTTTAATAGGTAATACAATCATGATTCCAAAACCAAAAGCTGTAAAAATACACACAGTGAGGCATCTCCCTGTGCCCTACCCCCAGTCCCCATCTGCTCAGTTCTCACTTCCTGCCAAAGGCCATCATGTTTCTCAAGTATTAAAGTTTCTTTATGTTTATGTAAGTGAATATGAATACAGATTCTGGATTTTCTTTTTTACACAGATGCTAGAATATTATATCTATCTATCTATCTATCTATATATATATATATATATATATACATAGTTTTACTCTTTGCATTTTTCAATATATCTTGGAGATCTTTCCCTGGCTGTACATAGAAAACATTATCGATTTTTTTTTTACAGTATTCCATTGGCCAGATGGACTCTAGTCCTCTGCTGATGGACACTGGGATTGTTTTCTGCTTTTTGCTCCTATAAATAATGTTGTTTAACAACCTTGCACATATGTCACTTTAGACTGGTGGAAACATATGTAAAGGGTAAGTTCTCAGAAGTGGAAGTGTTGGATCCAGGGGTATACATTTGTAAGTCTTGTAAGTATTGCCAAGCAGCCCTAGATTGGATTGAGGCAACTGATATTTCTACTAGTAAGGAATAGAGTGTGTGCTCTCTCACAGCCTTGTCAACCAAATATGTTGTCTTTTAAAACTCAGAATCACCCTTCCAGACAGAGGCTCAGCCAGTGTAAATGCAGCCAGACCGGAGGTGGCAGGGTAGAACTATGGCTCAGTGCTGGCTGCTGGAGGCCCAAACAGCAAAGGCAGAAACAGTGAAAGGTCTCTATGGACCTCGGGCAGGCTCCCCCACACACAGGCTCGTGGCCATGGGGTGCCATGATGACACACCCTGTAAGTGCCACAGGAGAAAGGCTGTGACTGAATCCCTACAGAGTCTCTGGTGCCCTGCAGGGCCCAGAACCTTCAAGGGCTCCGTAAATATCTGCTGAATGAATAAATAAACTCAGTTGGCCAGTGGGGCCCAGCAGAGAGGGCAGGACCAAAGGGGCACCAGCCTGGGCACAGAAGAGAAAGTGCGAGACACAGAGATGGACCTTCTCCTTGGGGTTCTTGGAAACGTACTCCCGAAATCCAAGGGGGGAAGAATTTTGTTGATGGGTTTAGTTTTGGGATGTGTGTGACTTTGCCTTCTCTACTGCGTGTTTGGATAGGACTAAGGGAAAGTGGTTAGAGAAGAGGGTGTTGTTCATTTATGTGTTCCAATGAAGACACTGCAAAGCCCTTGTCACATTAACCTTACAGTTTGCTCAGATGTTCAGTATGTCTTCTTCTTTTCAGTTTCAGTCAAGAAACATCAATTCTACAAGGAGTTAAATGGGAAAATATAAATAAGCTGCTGGCCTTTATGCTGATTTCCCCAGGGAAGGGATACAGCAAAGGACTGCTGGGATCTAGAGAGAGCAGGACCACCATCGGCCATCTGTTAACCTTCTCAGAACATGAGGCTGGGTCAACGGTGGGGTCCAGAAACCCATAGACTGGATATAGAAGTGGATCACTAAAATCGTCATTTTAAAATATAGAACTTTTGTGCCGCATCACCAAAAAAGTGCACTGAATGAACTGGTTTGCTCAGTATCTTGGCCAAGAGCTCCCTGTTAGCCTTGTGTAAAACCATAGCCTTCCCCTCAGCCACCAGCTGAACCTGCCAAGGCCCTCTGGGACTTTGCGGCATATTAATGGAATCAGTGGAACTCATGCCTACCACCAGGATCTTAACTGCTAGCCTATGTATTGTAGTCATTCCATAGCTGCTAGAGGGAAGAAACTGCTTTTTCTGCAAACTTAACATTGGAGACTTCTGAGTTGACCACAAAGGCAACTACAACACAGGGCTTTGGAAGTGACAGGGAGAGTAAGGAGGCTGCTAAAAACAAACTCCTGGGCAGCCTAGGATGAAGACAGGGAGAGGTGGGAGACAGGCTTCGGCCATGGGAGCCAGTTTCTTTCTTTCGTCCTTTCATTTATCAAGGCCTGTTCTGTGTCAGACACTGTGCCAAATGCCCAGACCTCTGATAAGCCTGGTGCCCTAGACTCACAGACCTCAGACCTCTATCAGGCCAAGAAAGCTCTGTACTGGGAAGCTGTATGGACTGCTTCTCCTCCCTGGGCCTCAGTTTCCAAATCCACTCCAAGCAGAGCAATAGTCCCAATACCGTTACATAAAAACCAGTTGGTAGAGAATGATCCCATTTCTGTAAAAACAGAGAAACCCAGTCATGTGTGTACAGAGAAAAGTCCTAAAGGACATTCCAAAATGTCCAAAGTGGTGGGATCACATAAGCGCTTTTTTTTCCATTTAACTTAGCTTTCTAAATTTTCTATAGTAAGTCTTTCGAAATTTTTTAAGTGAAGGAAATTGGATTAAATGGTTACTAAGGTTTTTTTCCTAGAGAATTGAAATTAAAGTTATGAGTCATAATTAAAGTTACAAATAAGGAAAACATTACTTCAATAGCGGAGAACATACCCTACAGTTAAACACCTCCAGAAAATTCAAGACCTAACCAAGGAACCGTGTCACTTACAGTCCCATGGCCCAGCCAGGCTTTGCTGCTCGGAGAGTTGGCCATGGGTTTTCCTAAGACACATCCTGACAGCATGGTCCTGCTCTGCCCATGGCTCTGCTCTGCCCAGGCGGCAGGTTGAACTCCTTCACTTTCATCTGTTTCCCATTAGTTTCTATCAGCCCCCCAGTTTCCTGGATGTGTTTTCTCTCTCCTGCAGTTACTCATTACGGAAAACTGCTACAGCAACGTGCAGGGGAGTCCAATTACGATGGACCCTTCTCTAGGAGATTATGCTCATTACATCGCATCAGACTCAGTCTCTCAAATGTCACACACACTGCAAAGGACACCCACCACGATTGTGTCTTTCAAAAGAGACCCCAGCAGGGGTGCAGGCTTTGCAGTCAAGACCTGGGCTCAAGTCTGAGTTCCTTTGTTCTAACTTAGACAAGTTACGTAACATCTTTATTTCCTCACTTCTAAGGAGGGAAGAGAAGGACATAGTTTGAACCACACAAAACTGTGATGAGAATTAAATAAGAAATGTGTCCAACTACCAACCACACAGCCTGGCATCTTGTGAGTACGCAATGTTAGCTGCAACCATTATTCATATTTTTATATCGGGTATTCAATTAGCGTTAAGTAGATCTGAATCTAAAATCTGATTGGTTAATGAGTTGCTATCTATGGAATAAAAATCGTATTATGTTTTGCCAAGAGCACAGGAGGGAGGGCAGGGTTTCTGTGTGCCAGGGAGCAGGAAGGTACCCTCACACTACACAGGGCAGAGGGGGCTGGCTAAGAATGCCCTTAGCTCTCTTTCTACAGCAGGAGCCAACAGCCTTTGGGATGCCACCTGACATGGAGTATGAGTCAGTTTGCAGGCCTGCCTAGCTTCTTCACTACTCCTAGGCCCTCAGTGATCTGACCGCTTATTTCACGCTGAAGCTGATACAGTCACCTCTCCTCACCACCACTACACCCACAGCACACACTAACACTCACATACATCTCATCATGCTGGTAATGAGGGAGTCCCAACTTGGTAAGTATGTTCAAAACGTGCCCCACCTCCAGCTCCAAAGCCATAAAGCCAAGAGGAGCCTGAGAGGCATGAGGAAGGCAAACCAACATGGCAAACCTGAGAGCGTCCAATGTAAGCAGGGAAGAGTGCCCAATGTAAGCAAACATTCATTTAATCAAACCGCAAGGCAGGCCTGGTAGTCTTCTTAATTAGTCCAGCCCCCTAAACAGAGGTCCTCAACTTTTGTGGCACCAGGGACCGGTGCCCCTATGAGAATCTAATGCCTGATCATCTTAGGTGGAGCTGAGGCTGTGATGCTAGCGCCGGGGAGTGGCTGCAAATACAGATGAAGCTTCACTTGCTCACCTGCTGCTAGCCTCCTACTGTGCAGCTCGGTTCCTAACAGGCTACAGATCGGTATTGGTCCATGGCCAGGGGGTTGGGGACCACTGCCCTAAAGGAAGAGTGTACCTGACATGGCATGGTCTTTACCTGTGGAGCATAAGAGGCACAGCAAATACTTCAACAATGCTACCAGGAAGCCCGAGCTCACTTTCTTTACCCTGGCACTGAGCTGAATATTTATTAGAAACTCTCCCCAACCATGACATTCAAGAGAACTGGTGGCCACTACCCAAATAGCAACACCCAGCTAGTGGGTTCTTCCTTCCCCCAGTGAGTGATACCCCAGACCACCTTTGGTACACAGACAATATCAAAGCCAAAGGCAGGAGGAGGTCTGCTGAAGAAGCTGCTGCACCCGACACAGGGGCCTTCCCGTGTAGACAGAAGAGGAGGTCAGCACTGTGAGCTGTGCTTTCTTAGGATAGCACCATTCCAGCACCCACATCAGATTTTTAAAATTGAAATACAACGTAAACAAAATAAAGTGCACAAAGAGCTTGAATCTTAAGTGTACAGCTCAATGAACGTTGACATCTATAAATGCCCATGTAATCACCACTAGACACAGATAACCAAACCTTCCAGCATCTCGCAGGGCTCCCTTCATGCCCCTTTCTAATCAATACTCCCCCATCCCGAATCACCTACAAGGTTGTGCAGTATTCTCTCGTATGGAGAGATCGCAATATATTTCTTCTAGACTGATATATGGACTCCTTCTTCCAGCTATTATGAATACAACTATCATGGATATTCCTGAACATGTCTTTTTAAAAAGAACAGTCTCACTGTGTTTTTAAATGCACATACCAAAAAATTCACCCAAAGTGCAAGTCAATAGTTTTAATATATTCACACACAGTTGTGCAACCATCACCACTATCTAATTCTGTAATATTGACCATATCTCATTGTGGATATACGCCTTCATTTCTCTTGGGTGTATGCCAGGAGTGGGACTGCTCAGTCATAACAGAGACCTTATTTAGCTCTAGAGTTTTTCTAAGCTAGAAATGTTATTCCACATCCTCACCAACACTTGGTATCGTCAGCCTCTTTAATGTTAGCCATTTTGGTGGGTATGCAGTTCCATATCAGATTTAATACCACTTCTGTCTTACTTCCCCATTGTCCTATGACCAACCTAGTAAATACTGAAACCTGCAATTTCCCTACTGAAGTCTTATCCAACAATCTTTAGGGCTGGTACTTTTTCTTCTTTTTCTTTTCTTTCTTTCCTCTTCTAAATACAGGTTTTTCCCCACTGTCTGAAAGTAGAGTGTTCCTATGAAATCTTTCAAAAGCTGATAAAGCAAAGAATATTGCTCCCCCCCACACACCGCTTTCAGAAAGTTCACTTTATGCCACTTTGCTTTTATAAAGGACCTATATTAATATGGTAACAGATTTTCCCATAAAAGTGAAAATCCTCCTCTGAAGTGAAAATCTCTCGACATGGAGGTAAGGGAGGGTGGTGGGCATTTTATTTATTAAATCTTGACTGATCACCTACCATATTCCAGGCCAAACCTAATGACACGCCTAGAAATTTGTGAAGAAAACACACAAAGCCCCAAACAGAGAATAATGGCCTCAAGTAAAGCAAGAAAGAAACAAGATAGAATTCTTCTTGGAGACAGTTTCGACTGTGGGCCAGCTCCCCTGTGCACCCCCACCCCGCAGAAGTCATGCAACAAGAAGACAGATGAAGAATTAATGTAGCCAGAAAGTGAGCCTGTTCCCAACCAAATCTCCCCCCTAGCACCTCTCAGAAGAGCACAGAAACAATCAAATGAAATTTCAAATGCAATTTAACAGCTAGTTGTGTCTACATGGAGCCAGGCAATGCACTGTTGACTAAAAAACTTCTTGCCACATATTTGACTGACTGGCTATTTTGGAGTCATATAAACAAGCACAACCTGCTTGTACTTAACTGTCTGGCCTTACAGTCAGACACAGCCTACTTATATGTAAACAAAATAACATTGGAAATCTTAACCTAAAGAACAACTGGGTCAGTTCAAAGGATCTATGTAGAGTCAAGAGTGGGAAAATAAGTTTAGACGACTTTTGTAAGGGAGAAGAGAAATATTAAACAGTAAAAATAAGCAAACAACTATTTATACTTAAATTCCACTCTGGAAGATATAACAGGAGAACAAGTGTGGGGAGGGATCCAGTGGTGTATCAGGCCACCAAGATCACAAACTCGCCCCAAGGAACTATCTACTGGCTTTCCAATCCACATGTCATTTCTTTCAATTAAGCGTCAAAACCTTCCTATGATAAAAATCTGCTCATTCAGTTTTCCCAAAAACTGTTTCATTTTCTTAGCTTGGACCATGGCAGCTCATCCTCTAATGACACGGGCTCTCAGTTGCGCCCATGGTCTGCCCTCTGGTTTGGTCATGAACAGGTGCTGATTAGCCTATGTCTGGCCGCACCTAAGGGAAGTCAGCTCTAGGGCTACAGATAGAGGGTCTTTATAAGGAAAAGTGAACTCAAACAGAACAAATGGCACAATTAGAGAAAAGAGTATGGGCATCACAAGAGCATTACTGAAGGCAGTTGAAGGTATTTCATGAGGCTTTATGAGATGCATGCAGATCCACCTTTCTCTATTTCTGACATGAGAGCATAAGCCTGCAGAGGTATATAGAGTAAGATCAGTGTATTTAAGCATTTACTCAGCACTCATTTATCCAATACTATACTACAGTGATCTGAGTACACATCAACTCATCCTCCAAAGGAGACCCTGTAAAAGCTTCCCAATTAATTGGATTTTTATGTTGCAAAAACCACTTTAATTATTTTAAATTATCTTGGATAATAACAGCACTCATAAAAACCTTGTAGTCAGGAAATTTACAGAAATTCAGGGTATTTCCTTTGTAAGTAAACTAAAGCGAATTCATTCAGGTCAAAAGTTGTGAAACCCAGAATTGTTAGCATATTTTTGCTTTTTGTACAGAACATTGTGATGATCAATGGCACTAAAAATAGCCCAGAAAAAATTAAGAGTTCATAATCGGAAACAAGAAAAACAACCTTATCCAAAATAGCAAAATGTCCATTAACATAACTCATGTCCCCATGAATTATTTTGACAATAGGAAATGGAATTTAATTTTTTTTTTTAATCCCAAACTGTATTTCCCTTTCCATGTGCCCTCTGGGAAAACCTTGTCCACAAATGAATAATTCCCAGATTATTCTGTGCTGTTTCCATACAGTTCAACAATAACAGCAGCTCCCTAACTTGCCACTTCATGTTCCTGTTGCTTCAATGGTGATGTCATGGAAAGACACTGACATGCTGTTATTATTGCCCAGCTAGAGACTGTAAAGGAAATTATGCTGCTGCCTCTAGATCTGAATTTTCCATGAAAAATTATTCTCATTGCCTTAGCCGCTTAGGCTGTGAAAAAGAAAAATGATTTAATTAGGAAACAGGCATAATTAGATTTTAAAGCATACTCTTTCAACATAAAAGTTACATTACAGCACAGCTTCATTGGATTTAAGAATTTATTTTCATCAGACACTTCCAGAATACATTAAGGTGCTGAACAGCAATTGAAGGAAAAAAATAAAAGGAATACTAAACTGCTACACAGAAAGACATATATTCAAATGAGCTTTTAAATGTGACAGGAAGAAAGGGTGACAAGTCTTAAGAAGCTGAGCTTGGAAGAAATACAAGTAGTGAACTGAAAAGAAGGAGCCTCTTCCTCGTGACTAACTTTTACCATCCGAGAAATACAGAAAGACAGAAACATACTCTCTCCATCCAACAAATGGTGACAATGATGATGTGAATAACGATAACAATAATAAAGAAAAAGAAGTAATTGTGCTCACTTCGGCAACACATATACTAAAACTAGAATGATACCAAGAAGATTAGCATGGACCTGTGCAAGGATGACATGCAAATTCGTGAAGCGTTCCATACTTTTTCGTAACTATGTAACATGATGAATGTTAACAAAACTTATTGTGGTGATCACTTCATAATATACACACATATCGAATCATGATGTTATACAATTTAAACTCATGTGATGTTATATATTAATTATATCTCAATAAAACTGGAAAAAATAATATTAGTAACAGTGTAGGAAGTAGAAGGAAGAGAACTAACACTCTGTTCAGCACAGACTTGACCTAGTGAGAGTAAAACATGGTGGGTATTGTAACTATACTTCCAGGATTTTTCAGTAGTCTGTTCTTGTGCGTACAAGGGAGGGGTGGGGGTGTGTGTATGAGAGTATGCATGTGCCAGAAATCGAACCTCCTAAGAAGTCTAATTCCGGAACCTCCTCAGAAGTTCAAGGTATGATTAAACATTAAGCTTTAGAACTTCCCTACCAATATATCTAAAAAATCAGGTGGAGAGTAAGAAATTATGTTTATTTAGAAGTCATGAAATCTGTGATTCCATATTAAAAAGACACTAAGTTGCTGCTTCTTTTTCTGTTTTTTTTTGTTTGTTTGTTTTTGTAATTCTACCAGAAACAGCAAGTTTTACTAATGGTCTTGGAGACATTTAAAAATTCCAAACATCAAACCCTAACAGTAACTGTTGACAGCGTTTTCATCCTATACTTAGACAGGTTTAATATTATCTAGTAAACCAACATAGGCAAGGCTCCTCCTTAGTTCAATATCTTGGCAATAGCTTAAGAGAAATGTCAACATGTCACTGAAAAAAGAAAGACATTAGGCCATGCTCCAAAGACCTGGCAAAACAGCCTGAAAGAAAGGAGGTCAAAACTTAGAAAAATTCCTATTGTTAAGAGTTCTTCAAAGAATAAATCAAACGGAAGTTGAAACTCACTAGCAGAATCTTCTTGACTTTTATGAGAAACTCCTGCATGGGAAACTGTTTAAGACAGCGGTAGTGTTACACAAGGA
The DNA here is from genome assembly GCF_902729225.1 of Pteropus medius. Lineage (NCBI taxonomy): Eukaryota > Metazoa > Chordata > Mammalia > Chiroptera > Pteropodidae > Pteropus > Pteropus medius. The sequence continues at coordinate 38,275,485 of NW_024340849.1, read as the reverse complement.
AGTGTTGTTATGGAGACAGCTTTGAAGCCTCCCTGGCAATCCCAGAGTATAATTAAGAGTAGTGACTGCAGAACAGCCAGCAGGGTGGTCTCCATGGAAACCATCAAACACATTTTCACAAGCACAGCAACTGTTCTGAATCAATGACTCTTTATATAGGTTTAAAAACATTGTGAATGGTGCATCAATTGCCTCTTTTGTCTGACAATGTCTGATTAAAAGAGCTGTGAGAGCCCTTGTTCTCTGGCATGCTAAATTCTGAGCAGTGTCTGGAGTAGGGAGTCAACAGCTAAATTCACTACCTAGAACTAGTGAACAGAAATGGTAAATTCAGACTCAGGAAATCACTGGTTAATTTGGTGAAAGAATTAAACTAGTGGTTGACAGAGCCAAGGAGGGCCTGCCAACTGCCAGTGCTCACTATTCGAGGGCTGTCTAAATATTATTCAACCCTCTTAGTAAGGTAGACATTATTATTATATTTGTTTACAGATGAGAAAATGAAGCGCATACCAGAAAGTGACAGACCTGGGACTCAAAGCTAAGTCAAAATTAAGTCTTGGTCCAGAGCTTATATGACTCTACAAAATGCTCTGTGTTTACTGCCCAGCTCTTTTCATATACATTATCTCATATATTCTGGTTCTACCTTGAAACACGGAGGAGTACAAATTCTAGAATATTCTACTTTTGTAATATTTTATGCCCTGTTCCTCGCCTACTTGCTCCACTTCTGCACCAACCACACATTCCAGGTTTGAAGATTCACATGGGACCTTGTCTCAGAAGGCTTCTCCATCTTCCACCTGGACTGTATGAGCAGCATTCTATCCTAAGCAGCAATGGGGAGGGAAACCCCATTCCATACGTATGAATTCTGACTGTCCGAACTATAAATAAAAACAGGGACAAACACTCCAATCAACTGTTTGTAGCATTTATACATAATCTTCCAGGAGAGAAGTGGATTTGGTGATAGGGATGGAAAAAGGTCAGATTACTGAGTGGTTTCCTACTTTATTCTGATTGGTTCTATTAAACACTTTAAATCTGACAAGTTTTGTTAAGTAGACACTGATAGTTAATGATATGGCTCCTAGCCTATCATCATTCATCATATATAATCCTACAATTGAATATAAATGCCATCAGCATTTAGTCTTAAATATCAGATATGGTCAACAGTGTCAGAGCTCACTAGAATCATAACATGTCTATCTGAGCTATCTTTAGATATCATCTAGTTCAGACTCCTCACTTTACAGATGAAACAACTGAGGACTAGAGGGTTTCAGTGCATAGCGATTAAAGCCAAACAGTGAGTGCTCTTTCCTTTCCTTTCCCCCTGAAATCCCAGTCCCTCTACCATGTGCCTCATGGAAAAGCCTCCCTCCTATTTATCATTGCCCTTTATCATTCTGCAGAGGTTCAGGAAAACAGCTCTTCGTTTTCTCTAAAGCTAGCCCCCATATTCCTTCTGCCTCCTGATGAAATGTGTTCTCCCAATTTCCCCTCATTCTCTAGCACCTTTAAATCTTTTTGAATACAGGAGTCTTCTTTTCTACTTTCAGGTCTGCCTAAGTTTTTCTGTTCCTAGAAAAGAAGTTTTCTCTAGATCTAGCTATCACCCTGCCCACCACTAACCACAATTTTCTATCTACTTCTTATATATTCTTGAGTATTTATGATCCATCTTCTGCCCCACTCCCATCCTGCCCTTTCACTGAAACCATGTCTTCAATGTCCTTGCCCTAGTCTTTTCTCAATCTGGATCTCTTTGACTTCTTGGTGGCATTTTGCTTTCCTTCTTAAAATCCTCCCTTAGACTTCTCCACACCGAATTTTCCCGGTTCTCCCTTTTACCCCTTAGCTATTACCTCCCTCCTGCTCATTACTGGTGCCAAGCTAAGTCCCAGGCCCCTGCTCTGCTCTCCTTAAATCCTTTCATTGTCTCAGTGAACTCATCTACATATTCATTTTCTTGATTTCAATCAGTCTCTCTATAGGTGAAGCCCAAATGCACATGCAAAGCCCTGAATTTTCACCTACATTTCATTCCATGTTTCCAAGACAAAACAGCTCCATTTAGGTGTTTTTTAACATACACTTTTGTCTAAAATATATGTTACCAGCTTTCTTCCTCAAAGATGTTCATTCATAATCACTCCCATTTCTGTCTGTAATGCATGGATTTCCCATGTCTCTAGCTACAAACCTTGCAGCCATTTGTGATCTTCCCTATCTATCACTCTCTGTATGCAAATTATCATTACCCACTCCCTTTTCTAAAATGTTCTAAAATAATCTGAGTCTTTGTTGTCTAATTCTTTTATTACATCACACAATTACTTAATTTATATGATAAATTAAGTAATTAAAATTTCTTTTCCTTCAAATTGTCAATCGAGTTTGACCTTTCATCTTCATTTCTGTCATCACTACATTCGTTCACCTCTCTTCCAAATGCTTGGAACTCATTTCCAATCTGTTTCAAGCACCATTGTGTATTAACTTGCTTAAAACATTACCTTTAGTCAGTCTCATTCAGAGGTTCACAATGGTCTCTGTGGCATGGTTTTTAGGACTTCCTATAATCTGATTTTCTGTGCCCAATTTTCCCCTTATTCTTCCACACTCTCCTCTTTCTCTAGCCAAATTTATTTCCTCACGGTTCCGCACCTACGCATCCTATCTTGGGGCCCCTGCCACTTGTCTTGGAAGGCCCTCCTTTCATTCTTCCACCTACAAGCCTTGGCTTGTAGGGGCCAGTTCAGTCACTCTGCTGCCTCAACTCACACAGCTCTCCCTTCACCCAACAACTCCTGAAGTCAGTACTACCTGGCTCAGCAGTGTTCTCTAATAGTCTCATTTTGTCACTTTTACTTTCTCCTCTGGTTTATAAGGCAGACACTACACATACACTAATGCATTCCCCCACCCACAACATTCAGATACTCCAAAGATTTCCCTAATAGGTGTTGACTGATTGGTAGAACCATGTCCAAAAATAAGGCCATTCAAAGACACTTTCAATACCACAAAAACTGTAAGAATCTAGTATACCTCAAAATCCCATTGAATTCACAGTTGTTTTAGGCAGGCAGGAAATTATGACACAGAGTGAGAGAAGGGTCTGGGAAAGGGGGCAAGTGAGGTGTCTAGAGTGCAACATTTAAGGAGGTGCTGACTGACTCTCAGCAGAATTCAAGAATTATCACGCGCAGATTCCACATTGCATGGCCCAGGGTGTCGGCCACCCTAGTCCTAACCATATGCATGTTAAAGTTGAAACTCTAACAATCCAAAAACAAACTAAACCAAATCAAGAGAAACTCTAACAATCCAAAAACAAACTAAACCAAATCCTAAGCAAGCTACAAAAAAATTCTTTTCCTAAAGCCATAAAAAGAATAGATTAAGACTTGGTTTTCTGGTCTACCACTCTCTTCAGGATACAAAATGGTGGCAGCAACTATGGCATTGGCTTAAAGGAAGAAAACTGTCTTCTTACAGAAACAGCTTGAAATGGGGAGCAAGTACTGGATCCTCAGGACCCTAGCAGGCCAGTGTGGCTGTTCGGGGATGCCTCTTGTCTCCTGGCTCAACCTCAACATAAACTCACTCTGGCCTCAGTTGCTTCTGCCCAGTGGATGCTTAGAACTGTGATCATTTTGAAGTTAACAAGGATGAGACAAGGAAGAATTCTCATGTGAGAACTTAACTGCTGGAGAAACCCCCTGGGAGAATAATATAAACTCATGCCATGTCTTCCTTATATGTCTACACATTTCATTGCTTTTCTCTTAAATTCAATCATTTTTTTTACTGCATCAGTGCTTTACATTACAAGTGGGAAGGGATCCCAAGATTTTATGAAGATGCAGTTAGATTTCACATGGCTGAATTTAGCAAAAAAATGAAGGAAGACATTTATTAAAAAAAAAGGTTGCTAAGTATTGTTATTTTTAGCTTCTTAGAATGTTACTCAAATTCCCAAAAAGAAAAACAATAATAATAGTAATAACAATATAAAGTAATTTAGGAGGCACTTTTTTTCCACACTGAGCGTTCTCAGACCCAAGAAATATACTGAGAAAGATGAGTGAGGACCAAAGAGCAGCAGGGACACCTTCTCTCGGAACTTGGAAGTGATGAAGCTGATATGACAATTCCTTGGAAAACAGAAGAGAATGGGTCCTTTTGGAGCAAAGAAGAAGGCACCCTCAGCTCCCTTCTGAATGACCTCCCCGCCTGTGTATCTATGAGTTTTTCACACAATCCAAATTCTCCCCTGGGAACAATGGAACATCTCTGAGTCACTTTCCGAATATGCTGGCACCCAGCAGTCACAATGACATCATGGAGAAATGCTGTATTGCTAAGTACAATTATGTTGTACTTCAAATGTCAGCACATTCTGATGTGTAGGTGGCCCAAAGAATGGGTAAATATTATGTTATTGAGGATAACAGAGTTTATTTTTAAATAGAAAAGAAAAAAGGAGAGAAAGAGAGAGACAGAGAGAGATAGAGACAGGGAAAGACAGAGATAGAGAGACAGAGAGAGACAGAGATTGCTTGATGAACTGAGGCTGGAAGAAACCTTAAAGGCAGGCTATCTAATCCAGTCCTCCACATTTAAGAAGGATTAGCATTAAATCACATACAGAGAAGGTATTTATAAACCTCCTTCAGAGTTTAAGAAAAACTATATCAAGTAAAAAGAAGACTCATGAAACTAGTGGCAAAATGGGCAAAACCATATACACAGGAAAAATGTCCATCCTAGTCTTAAAGAGATGATATTTAAGCGCTATGCTTTAAGCACTGTTACTTTACAACTTTTAGGGATAATTTAAATGTCATAAAATCTACCCACTGTAAATGTAAAATTCAATGATTTTTTTAAATGAACAAATTTAATAAATTAATTTAAACGATGGCATAATCATCACCAAAACCCAGTTTTAGAATACTTCCATCACTTCATTTATAGTCATTTATGGCTCCAAGTAACTATCGATATGTTTTCTGTCTCTATAAACTTTTTTCTGGAAATTTCACATAAATAGGATCATACTATATGTATACTTTTGTGACTGGCTTCTTCCACTTAACATAATGTTCTTGAGATTCATCCATGTTGTAGCAATGTATTAATAAGCCATTCCTCTTTATTGCTGAATAGTACTCCATTGATTATATATACTACATCTTGTTTATACATTCACCAGCTGATGGACATTTAGATTGTTTTCAGTTTGGGGCAATTATGAATAACGCCGCTATAAGCATTCATGTTTAAGTCTTTGCATATGGATATATCTGACTGTTCCAGCACAATTTGTTCACAAGAAAATCCTTTTCCCATTGAATTGCCTTGTATCTTTATCAAAAATAGATACACCATAAATGCCTATCTTTATGGTAATACCACATGTCTTGATTATTCTGGGTTTATAGTGAGTTTTTGAACTGTGTAGTTTATATATCCAAACTTCATTTTTCTTTTCCAAAATTGTTTTGGCTGTGTATTGCTAATAAATTTTAGGATAAATTTGTGAACTTGTACAAAGAAGCCTGCAAGGATTTTGATGTGGATTGCATTATTTCTGTTGCTCAATTTAGGAAGCGTTTCCATCTTAACGATGTTGAGTCGATCCATTTATTGAGATCTTTAATTTCTCTCAGAAACATTTTGTAATTTTCAGTTTATAAATATTATACCTCTTTGTTAAATTCCTGAGTATTTTTTGATACTATTATAAATGGAATTATTTTCTTAATTTCATTTTTTATGAATATGACTCTTCATTGCTAATATATAAAACTACAATTGATTTTTGTATATTGATCTTGCATCCTGAGAACCTGATAAACAGTTTATTAAGTCAATTAGTGTTTTTATAGATTCCTTAGGATTTTCTACATATAGGATGTCATCCGTGAATACAATTTTTTTTCTTTATCACTGTCCAAAACTTCCGGTATAATGTTGAATAAAGTGGTAAGAGTGAATATACTTGTGTTGCTCCAATCCTAAGCAGAAAGTATTCAGTGTCGCCATTAAGTATAGAACAAACTACAGGTTTTTCATTGATGCCTTTTACGAGGCTGAGAACATTCTCTTCTATTATTAGTTTGTCGGGAGTTTTTACCATGAATATTCAGCTGTTGGATTTTGTCAAATGGTTTTTGGTACATTTTGACACAATCATGTATTCGTGTCCCTTACTTTATTAATATAATGGATTGCATTAATTTACCTATGTTAAACCAACTTTGTATTCATGGAATAAATTCACTTGATCATGGTGTAGAATCTTTCTTATACATTGCCAAATTCAGTTTGCTAATATTTTGTTAAAGATCTATATTCATGAGGGATATTAGCCTGTACACTTCTTATAATTTTTTTTGTCTGGTGTTAGTATCAGAGTAACTCACCTTATAGAATTAGGAGTTATTCTCTCTTCCTCTACTTTCTAAAAGATTTATAAAGAAAAATATATATTCTTTAAATATGTGATAGGATTCACCAATAAAATAAATTGAGCCTAAGCTTCTCTTTGTGGAAAGATTTTTAATTACTACTTATATTTATTTACTTGTTATGAGTGTGTCAGATTTTCCATTTATTCTAGAGTCAATGTTCCTAATTTGTGCCTTTCTGAAAATTTGTCCATTTCATCTAAACCATCTGATTTTCTGGCATAAAATTATTAATACGAATGGACTGATTCATAATGTACAATGCTTTTAGTTCATATAGAATCAGTGATTTAAACCAATATCCCTTCTTTTGTTTCTAATTTTGATAATTTGTATCTCCTTTCTTATTTTCTTAGTCTAGCTAGAGGTTTCTCAATTTTGTTGATGTTTTCAGAGAACCAATATTGATTTTCTCTATTGGTTTTGTTTTCTATTTCATTAATTTCCACACTAAACTTTATCATATCCTTTCTTCTGCTCTCTTTGAGTTTAGTTTGCTCTTTTTTTTTCTAGTTTCTTAATGTGGAATCTTAGGTTATTGATTTGAGACCTTTCTTTTCTGATACGGGTGTTTACCCCTATAAATTTCCCTCTAAGCAATACTTTAGTTGCATCCCATAAGTTTTGATGTTCTGTTTTTGTCTTCATTTGATTCAAAATATTTTTAATTTCTCTTGTGATTTCTTTTTTTCCCTAATAGGTTATTTAGAATATGTTATTTAATTTCTAAATAAATTGGTATTTTTTAGATTTTTTTTCTGTTGTAAATTTCTAATTTACTTCTGCTTGTGGTCAGAGAATATACCACATATGATTTCAATCTTTTTAAATTTATTGAGACTCGTTTTGTGACCCAGAATAACATCTATTCTGGAGAACATTCCAAATGTGCTTGAGAAGAATATGTATTCTGCAGTCAGTGTGGAGTGTCATATAAATGGCAGTTGTCAAGTTGGTTGATAGTGTTGTTCAAGTCATCTCTATCCTTCTATAACCCTGCTTTTCTGAGTTGTGAGTTATTCTATTAACTTTTGAGAGTGCAGTACTAGAATCTCTAACTATTATTGTTAAATAGTCTATTTTTCCTTTCTATTCTGTCACTTTTTGCTTCATATATTTTGGGCTGCTGTTGCTAGGTGTGTATACATTTATAACTGTTATAGCTTCCTAATGTATTAACCCTGTTATCATTATTAAATGTCCCTGTTTTTCTCTAGTAATATTTCCTGTCATAAAGTCTATTTTGTCCGATTTAATATAGTCACTCCAGCTTGTTCTCTTATGTTTACCATTTGCACGGTTATGTTTTTCCATCCTTTTACTTTCAGCCTATTTGTGTCTTTGAATCTAAGGTGTTATCTCTTGTAGACAGCATATAGTTGGGTCTTGCTTTTTTATATAGTGTGACAATCTCTGACTTTCGAGTGGGGTATTTAGTCTATTTACATTTAATGTAATTATTGATATGACTGCTAGCAACAAATCCCTCAGTCTTTAATTGAGAATGTATTTATTTTTAGTTCATATTTGAAGGATATTTTTGCTGTATCTAGAATTCCTGATTGAAGATTTTTCTTCCAGCATGTTGAATATGTTTTCCTACTGCTTTCTGGCTTCCACTGTTTTTGATAAGAAGTCATCCATTAATCCTATTTTTTCTACCTCTCTTTCCTCTTCTTCTGGAATATATATATACAGGTCTCTAAGCCTCTGTTCACAGTTCTTTAATTTTAAAAAAAGTCTTTCTTCTTTAGATTGAATAATTTCTTTTGCTCTACATTCTAGTTCACTTATTCTTTCTTCTGCCATCTCAAATCTGCTATTGAGTAACTCTAGAGAATTTTTTCATTTCATTTCAGTTATTGTACTTTTCAACTCCAGAATTTCCATTTGGTTCTCTTTTTTAAAATAATTTCTATCTCTTTACTGAGATTCTCTATTTACTGAGTCTTTTCTTGAATTCTTTAAAAATGGTTTCCTTTAGATCTCTGAATATATTTAAGTAGCTGCTTTGCAGTCTTTTTCTGTCAAGTCCTACATCTGAGGAACAGATAAGCAAACACAATTTTTACAGACTGCTCTTTTCCTTTCCACGAATCATGCTTTCTTGTTTTTCTGAAGGCCTCTACTTTTTGCTGAGTAGTGGGCACTTCACATGATATATGATAGCACCTCTGGATTATGACTTCCCCTCCCCCCAAGCATTGTTAGTACTGTGGTATTTCTATTTAGTAATTTGTCTGCACTAAGTCTGTAAAATCTGTCTTCTATATGTGGTACAGTTGCTGAGGTCTTCACCCAATTTTTTTGTTGTTGTTTTTATTTCAAGCTTGCTTTCCTAGGAGTCGTCCCCACATCTGTCTAGCTTAGTGTTCTGGCAAAGACTAGTCAGAAGTTTTGCTCAAATACCTTGAGCCAGAAGTCTTCTTCCCTCTGCTTCTGACTGTGTATGGGTTGAGAAGCAAAATCAAATTTCGGGCTGCTTTCATGTCTGCCCCAGCTTTTACTTTCTGTAGGCTTTCTCACATTTCTTCTATGTGTGCACACAAGTTCTCTTGGCCAGAGATGTGTGGATGTCTTGGGCAGCCTCCATCTCTGCTGCTCATGCACACAGACTAAGATCAATCTGGGATATATGGAGAGCTATCAATCCCCTGATGGTTCTCTCATCTCTCAGAATTACCTATTAAGTCCCCGGCTAGACCATTGGTCCATTGCTTGTCCCTAAGAGGACTATAAACTGAAGACAGTGGAGCTACTGGCTCTTCTTGTTCACTTACCACTGACTGACTCAGCCACTTTAACTGAAAATACTCCAAATGAACTGAAAATACTCCAATGGGGTATTCTAGAAGTGGCAGCAAGGCTGATGATTTTCATAGCCTACCCTGGTCTGGTTAAAATATCACACTGACAGAGCAGGGGAGGAGAGAATGGAAGCAACACTAGGCAAGAATGCCACAAGTTCATGCTGTTCTTACCCAAAGTTTAGTAGTTTTCATGAACAATTGTTTCTGGGTTTGTTGTATATCTTTGATCAATTTTTAGAGAACTGAAATGGATATTTTTGACAGCCTTTTCCAAGCTTTCTTGTTGCTTTTTTGGGAGAGGATTTGTCAACCTCATTCTGTCATGCTGGAAGTCAGTATCTCAAACATTCTTTACATTCTGCTGGAATTAGAATTATTAATACTATTAAAAAGTAGACCATGCAGGTGAAAATATCACTGTGAAACCTGAGTTTCAAAGAAAAATGTTTGCCTTTGTTTTCTGGGGAGGGGGGAATCAACTTTTAAACATAAAGATGACTAAAGGCACAAATTTAAATGATTATTTCATTAGATTAAATTAATTAAGAAATCTCACTCCTTGGAATTAGTACCTAGGGCCCTACAACCCGACTCCTTCACAGACATTAGAGAAATGAAATTCTCTACTAGAAGAAAGCTAATCTCAAAGCATTTTAGTTAAGATCATCCGTCCCACTGCTGCTTTTTTGCTCCTTTTGTTTCTTATTTTCCTACCTCTCTATCTTATGCTTCAACCATGGTCAATCAGATACACACAGGCATTCTTATAATACTCTCTTGCTTCATCTAAGTCCCCCAGTCTGGCCATTGCCTATTTTCCTCTCCCTATCATCTCTAATAAGCTGAGAACTCTTGGGCAAGTCACTTGAGTTCTAGACATCCTCACAGTTCCCAGGAAGGATGATAAGAACTGTCCCATGCCTCCAGAAGTCCAGTCTATTAGAATTAGAGAAGTTTTAGAGGTGTTTTGGGGTTTTTGTTTATTTGTTTGTTTGTTTGTTTGTTTGGTGAAACCCCGCATGTTCAGATGGAGAAATTAAGGCTCAGGGGAATTAAATGGCTTACCCAGGTCACCTTCCAGGAGCATGATAAAGATTATGTCGTGCTAATAAAATAGGTGGAAGACTTCAGAAGTTGTTACCTGAATGAGCAAAAACTCAGTCTCAGGGCTAGTAAATAGAAATGATTCCATGAAGAGCAACCCTGACATCACACAGGCTCTGACAATACTGGACACAAAGGCTCCTGCGATCAATTTTCCCCACTCCACCACTCTCTCTTACCTTAGCAAAGAAAATCCAGGCTGCACACTGACCGGGGGCCATTAGGCTTTTTAGCTTCACTGTGCTGAACATGAGAAAGAATCCTAAAAATCCACTGGAAGGAGAAAATATTTTGTTAGTGAGGCCTGTCTTCCTTTAGCCAATAGGTAACTATTTTCTGTTACATTTTACCAGTCAATTTCTAATTATTACTCATCTATCTTATCTGTGTTTTCTAGTAATCTCTGGATAAAAACACCAAAAATTAAAAAAACCATTAAGCTCTACTTTTCTAAGGAGCTATGATGAGAGCATTTTATTGGAGGTTTAGAAATTTGAGAAGTCTCTGGCTAAATCATGGAAGAAAAAAGAGCATAGAGGACAATACCTCCTTTCCATATTACTTCTGGAGCTTGGTGCTTGCCAAGGTAGAGCTTCAATTTTTTTCAAGTAGAACAAAGTGCCAGGAAAATTCCAAAGGGAAACTCACTATATGAGGGTAGAGGGTCTGGCCCATGGGTTCAAGGTAAGACTCTAAAGGGGAGGCTGGCTCCATAACAGAAGTCGCTGAACTCCAGCCAACCTACATGGAAGCTACTTTGGCAATGATGTCTAATCCCATATATATGACCTGAAAACCACCCCCCACCAAGGGAGCCTGAGGCTGGGGCGGCATCTTGGGGTTTATTCAGAGGTCTGCATCAGCAAGCCAGATGGGGAAATAGTGGCCTACATTGGAATTGTTTTCAGAAATGTTACTGTGTAGCCAAGGCCAAAGCAAAGGGAACTCCAAAGAGAACAGTTACTCTTCCTGGCGGTTGGAGGCAGGATAGTTGGGGAAGAGAGTGTGGCAGAGAAACTCCATGACAGAAGCTGACTTCCCACAAATACATGCAAGACAGGGCCTGAATGTAACTATTATTTGGAATTGAAAATCAAACAACAAGAGACATGACTGCAGTTGTACCCCAAACCAGAAAGGTGGGTCTTATGAGCTGTATCTATTTGTACCCTCAGAGCCTTAAATGCCACACTGCCATTTGACCTTTATTATAGGCACTGCTGTGTGACTCCAACTCAGATCGTGAGCTCTGAGAGGCGGAACCCATTCCTGGGCTTCTCTGTACTTTCTCAAATAGAGCCAAGCATGGAGCCTTGGTCATAGTAGGTATTAATTACATCAATGTTTGACAGGCTTACTTGGGAGCAGCTTGAATTGAATTAAACACACTTAAGGCCAAATTTCACAGAAATGTGTGCCTTCACTTCATTAGATTAGATGAGTTCACAGCCACATTCTTGGGGCAGGACCAGAGACAAGCATTAGGCATCCCTTGTGTGTATATCAACCTGTTTGGCCTGGATGACCTGCAAAGTTCATTCAGATTTGCATCTGCAGTCATGGGAGGCCGGGAAGCTATGGATTAGAGATTGAGTCATTTGCACCCACTCCGTGTCCTAGATGAGGAGGCCCTTTTGGGTAAGCAGTAGGCTAGAAATCAAGTGACCTAAATTTCTGTTCTTGGCTGTGCTCATTGACCCTTATAACCTTGACCAAATCTCCTCTTTCTCCCTTTTTTTCTTGCTTTAGATTATGTGTTCTTAAAGTAGGAATAAACACAGTGGTCTTCATCCTAACTTATAGAAATCAGAGATTTTCAGAATAGAAAGTCTCCCCAGCTCCAATTCTCACTTTATTAACATGCAAATTGAGGCACAATAATATTCCAGACTTCCTGGCTCTTTCAACAGTTCTCCACAGCTCTTCAAGTCTCATTACAAATGCTCTTAACCAAAGAGACAGAGTGAGATGCTCCAGGTGCTCATGGCTGTGAGGTTGAGAGTAGAAAGTGAGGCAGCCAGCACTCCAGGACTCTTGTTGGTGGCACCCGCCCTGTGTCCAAGGAGATAACAACTTCACAGGTACCTGTCCAATCTCCCATACCTCCTTTCGCTCCTCTCCACTTCCAGCCAGGGGAAGGGCATGATTCCATGATGATCTACCCTCTCAGCACCTACTCTCTGCTAGAACGGAGCCTCCAGGTTTGTGAACAGCTTGTTTATGAAAGCACCCAAGATTCATTCCCATCACTTGAAATGTCTGTGAATCATTTCTAAATTTCTCATGAATCCCTTATCTTCTTTTATTTTCAGCTCTCCTACCCCTCTCTATGGAGGTAGATCTTAAAAGCAATGGGAGGACCCCAGAAGTGAAAGAGACTGGGCTCCCTGTTAATGGGGTATCCTGGGCATGGTTACTACTGTATCCTTAGGTCTCCATAGCCCCTTCTGACCTCCTCCAGGGCCTCCTGAAGGGGACAACTCTTAGTCTAAGATATGGTCATGGAGGAGCCACAAGATGAGATGGTGAAAACCAACACATTCTTAAAAGAGGTGAAGCCAGGGGGTAAAATGTAACAGAGAGTTAAATCAATTTGAATAAAGATTTCCAAATCTTTCAAATAAAATAAACCCGAATTTTTCGTGTTGGGTTATGAGAAAGTTGCAGATGAAAAGGGGTAGAAATGGAGCCAGAATGTCACCCCACGAAGCCAACACCAACAGGCTGTGGACAGTGTTGCTCTGTTCCAAACAAGCAAACAGTGGCTGCCCTCCCCTCCATATCCTGTGCTGCCAAATAACCAGACCTGAAGGAAACAAGTCCACAGGCGCCGGAGCAGCACTAACAGTCATGCCACACAATCCTAGCTAATGGTCAAATGACAAGACCTGACCAAATTGAGAGGAACTGGGAAGAAGACTTCTGTCAGTGTTCTCTTGAAACTTTTCTGAAGATGATAAATAAATCATTCTAAGGCTCAAATGCAAAAGCAAACTCTATAATATTGATTTTTTTTTTTGTCATAAAAGACCAAAAATTTTACCTAGCTACATATTAGATTTTTGACACTCTTTAAAGAAACATTGCTTCATAAGGTAGCATCCTATAAATGTGGGACTCGGTGGTCTCGTTTTTATGCTCATGGTGTGCTGACATTTTACTTATGGTTGACCTGAGCAGGTAATAATAATGACCATCATTTATTGGGCGAAGCATAATGCTTAGTGCTTTACATGTCTTATTTAATATAGGCAGCAACCTTGCATATTATTTTTCCATTTTATAGAACTAAACTAAGTTTTGAGAAAGCTAGGATAACCTGCCCAAAGACCACACAATTAGGAAGCAGCAAGGCTGGAATTCACCCCAAGTTTGGTCTTTCCACCATATCGGAATATATACTCTGAGACTGTCCACAGAAGCCTTTCTACTTCTGAGCATAATAGAGTCAAAAAAAGTGGGGATCATGGCAGGAAAAGGAAAATAGGATGGGTATGAACTTCTATGTTATCTAATTCTATCCATTTAATTGGTCTACCTCCCTTAGCATTTCCCAAAGTGATTAATGATTACCTTGTGTCTAGACATCCCTTAGTCAATGGTTTCCAAAATCTTTTTTTCATAGTCATGGGTTTCAGTTGAATTTTTTTGGAGGTTCCCCATTAGGAGCAAGAGGAAAGCTTAGGTAGAAGTCGAGATGGTAGGACTATAGACCCAAATCTTCTCTTGAACAGAATCAATTTCACCACTTTTACATAGTGAAGTTCTGTTTAACATTTGCTTGTAGAGAAAAAAAGAGTGGGAGAACCCTAGCTCTCTACAAATTTGAAAACCATGACCCTGGATAAGAAAGAAACTTCTATAGGGCAGGGCTCCTCACAGGCCCCTGGCCATCCCTGAGCACCTGAGGGTGTTCATAACAACCCACTGATGGCCTAGGGAGCTGTTTCCACGCCTGCACCTGCTACTGCTCTGCCAGTCATTTGGATAACTAGCAGTGATCCAGGACTTCGCTGAAACAAAGACACAGCTGGTAGTACAGAAACATACAAATTAATAGTGCAAGTGTTTTATAAGTTAAGGTTACCTGGCACAGCAGCTGCCATGGAATCTGTAGAAATACAGGAATGGAAAGTCCAGGACGCTGAAGAGATCACCTGAAGGGCACAGCAAGAATGAAACAATGACCTGCACAGTCCATATGCCCCAGCTGCTCTGGAAATGCAAAGTGAGGGTCTTTAGCACAACAGCCCTCTGAGAGTTTAACTGCCCGTCACTGAATTCACACCAGTATTCCTAGGGTTTCTATGTTATTAGCATTTTCTGATAATAATAATAAGAGGAAGAGGAAGAGGAAGAAGGAGAAGGAGGAGGACGTGGAGGATGGGGAGAAAGGGGGGGAGGAGGAGGAAGAGGAGGAGAAGAAAAAAAGAGAAGAAGAAAAGAAGAAGAAGAAAATGCGCATTTAGTGAGAGTCCGTCCTGTGTAGGGCCCCATGCTAAAAGCTTTATGGACATCATCTCTTTCAATCCTTGTAACAGCTCTATGAATTTTTATTATCCTCATTTTAACTGGAGCTCAGAGAAGTTAAGAGATTTGCCCGAGATTATATAACTCTGGAACTGTGCAGTCACAATGTGAACCTCTGTCACTCTGAACCCTAGGATCTTTCCTCTTCACCGGGCAGCCAATCCTGCCCAAGGCAGAGTGTGGGACAAAAAGAATCTTTTTTTAAAGATTCTTCTATTCTTCTCTGCCTTACATCCAAAAAAAGAATGTGAATGCATGCCTCTGACATCTTTTTTCATTTTTATGTTTAATTACTGCACAAATGGCAGAGGGGCCAACTGACTGTGCATATTCACTTTAGTTTAAGGTCCAAAGGGTACATTTATTTCTAGTGAAGTAAGTTCATTCTTTTAGTTCCACTTGGTGCAAGAGGAAATAATCACACATATTGGCTGCTTCCCTCTTTGGAATTTGAACTTGGTCACAAACAAGAAGTCAGGAGATTAAAAAAGCAGAAAGCCTTCCAAAAATGTCCAGAGACAAGGAATTAAGCATTTCCACAGCAGATAGCTTAATCCTTCCAAATCTGGAATTTTTGAGACTGGAGGAGCCAGGCCTTCCAGGACCCCAGCCTTGGTCTGTCTCTCAATGCCGGATGGACTGGAGCGAGAAGGGCTGATTTTCACGAGTATTCACAGCATGTTAGGTGTGTAGTGGAACATAAGGGCAGTATTTGCTTCATCACTACATTTATTAATCAAGAGTTTCAGAACGGGAGACACAATGGCATGCCACACTTCCTCGGAGACCTAAATGATTTCAAATGATTCAACCACCTAGTATTGGAAAGAAAAGTTCTGAATTCCAATTCTTTGGAGGGTTGTTTTTTATCATGACTATTACTGTTTTGTTTCGTTTGTACATACGTGCGTGTGTTTAATTAAAAGGAGAGGGACTCGAGGGATCTGGTTTTTGTGCAACATAGCAAGAGGTTATGAGTTCTTGTATTCTCTGCCACAATTCCACTGAATACCTTTAACATCTCCTTGGGATCTATATTGGTGGAGGGACTTTGTAAATGATATCATCAGGCTCAGCCATTCAGTGCATGAGGAGCAACACCATCGGCAGTCCCTTTCCCCACAGGAGTGACAGCCAAGGTGACCCTGGGCGCCGTGGTCCTAGAGGGCGGCCAGAGCACCCCGCTCAGGCAGTGAAAAGGATGTCATGGAGGATTTGCATTCTATCTCTTTGGCAGCTGTTGGTTCTTGGCCCTTTCCCAATTTCCTTCTCAGAGAAACTGCAGCGCAGTCAGTGTGATAATAAGGAACGGGCAAAGGGGGAGATAAACTAAATGTAGGACCTCGAGATTTTGCTTGGGCGCTGCCTCCTCTCAGCACCCAGTCTTTCATCAGAAATACTCCTGGGAGGTAAACTGGACTCACGGTGCGTTGGCAATCTTTACAGCCCAGCCCAGGCTGTGGAGGGGTCAGAGGTAGACAGGGAGGAGGTGGATAAAGAAATTATCCTAGAACTTACCGGTTAGATGATAACCCTCACCCAAATCCTGAAAGTTGTTCCTATAGATTATTGAGAGAGAGGGTGAGAGAGAATAGCTCTCTCTTTTCTTTGAGCCATTTCTAAAACCTCTACACATTTTTCACATAGCACTTAGCTGACTCCATGCCTGTCTCTCCTGCTAGAACTAAGAAGTCCCTGAGAATAGGGACTCTATCTTATGTATCACTTGTATCTACTGTGTTAGGACCAACTCTGACATATAATAAGCACTACTGAACTGAGAGACCTAAACCCCTGGAGGGAATGTTCCAAACACTTTCCAGTTGAATATGCTGGTCCTCAATTTCAAATTGACCCCAAATGTTTGCCTTCTGATGCCTTCACCCTACCTCCACTTTTACGAAAGTAGAGCTCTTAAACAGACGAGATGCATATCAACCCCTAAACAGCAAAGGTTAATGACTGTGTTACAAACAGCCCTGAAGCTGTTGTAGTGTGTAGCTGGCTGACCCCAACCACATGAGGACTAGATCCGGGAGCCTAAAAAATTTGTAAAAATGTTCAAAAAAACAACACTCCTACACCATCTAGTGCAGAACACACCAACTTAAGCACAAATTAAGTAGATCAAGATTTGTAAACATGTTTTGTGGCATCAACATGCAGCTGATACAATAAAGTCTGGATTGAGCCTTCATTCCTGTGCTCCACAGTTAAATTTCTGCTGGCTCTCTGACAGAGGGAGTGAATCCCGTTTCTCTGAAGATTGTGGAACCACAGTAAAAAGTGTGGCACAATCTTACTGCATTCAAGATTAATTGATATTTGAAAATGAAAAAAAATTTCCTCTCATCACATTTTAGCCCTCAGAACTGGCAGGAAAAAGGAAGGTCAGTTCCAAGAAGTGATTAGTCTGCTTGCGTTATCTCACCATGAGCAACAGACATACCAGGTAACAAGGTCATTTCTGGGTCAGATTCCTGTGGCTCTCCCTACCCTTCTAGTGCCTTGGGATCCTCTCTTTTGAACACCACAGCATAGGGGCCCCACACAAATATGAAATGCAAACTCTCAAACATGGGAAGGATTTCTCTTCTTTATCATTGCTTAAAACAGTCCAAGGGGAAGCAGGGTTCCCAGATTCTTGAAGCCTCTGCCTGAACCATGAAATTGGAAGATTAAAGAGGGAGGTAGATTCTACCACCAAGAAGGCAACTCAGTGCTAGAAGGAGAAAAAGTGGCAGGGCCTGTGCCTAGGACATGGAGAACTATCTACCTGATCCCTGCCATTAGGTCCCAATGTACCCCAAAGGTTGTGACCCACAGCCATATCATCTGCATCTACAAGAAAGCTTATTTTTTTTAGCTACTCATCATTGAATGAGAAGGGCAGTTTAGTCAAAAGCACTACTGAGGGACAAGGATCCACCCACTAGAATAGCTAAAGTAAGACTGACAACACCAAATGCTAGTGAAGATGTGGAGCAACTGGAACTCTCATACATTTCTGGGTGGGAGTGTAAAATGGTATGACACTTTAGAAAACTGGCACTTTCTTTAGAAGTTAAATATATATCTACTCTAAAACCCAGAAATTCTACTCCTAGGTATTTATCCACAAGACAGAAAAACGTAAGTTCACAAAAAGTCTTGTAAATAAATGTTCATAGCAGCTTTATTCAGAACAGCCAAAAACATGAAAACAGCCCAGGTGAGCATCAATAGATGACTTGATAAAGAAAAGGTGGTATGTTCACATAATGGCACATTATCCAGCAATAAAAGGGAGTAAACTAGTGATATGCACGACAGGCTGGATGAATCTCTGAACACTATGCTGAATGAAAGAGCCAGTCACAAAGGAATACTTCCTATGTGTTTCTATTTATATGAGACTTTAGAATAGACAGAACTTATCTATATGAGACTCGAGAATAGACAGAACTTATCTGTTATCTATGGTAACAGAAATCAGATCAGTGGTGGCTTTTGGTGGTGGATGAGGAGGGAGAGACTAATAGGGGTGTGAGGAAACTTTCTGTAGTGACAAAAGTGTTCTATACCTGATAGAAGGGTGAGTTACATGGGTGTATACATTTGTCATAAATGGCCAAGCTTTGCATTTAAGATAGGTCTTACGTATTTTATATATGTAAACTATCTCAATTTTAAAACATTTTATATGTACTACCAAATAAAGATACAAGTAAAAAAAGAAGAGGTGAGAATAAATGAAACGGAATCAAGCTCTGTTTTAAAATGTCAGAAATTAACAGATCCTTCAAAATAAGACTGCACTTATGTCCCTGACTCACATTGTGTCTTAAAGGGTACACATGTGGGCTATCAAGACACTCTCCTGGACCAACACTCAGGCCCAGCAGTGGACAGTGTTGATGGAAAGTGTAATAAGTAAGTGGGAAAGAATAAAGTGCTGTTCTGTCTTAAAAACAGTCTAGACTACTCATAAGAAAGCTAAAATATTGGCAAGAATTGGAGCCACCCAATCGCAGTAGTCCATGGATACTTCTGGAGAAGAAAAATTTTCCTCAGCTGTTTTATTTGCTTAAACATTGTAATTAACTCTATACTATAAGAAAACAACACCAGGACTCGTCAAAAAGTTTAGAACAATTGACACGAGTTTAAAAAGCTGGAAAAACTGATTTCCCAGGGGTCTTCTAGATTGTGAACTTCCATCATCATGCATAGCAAATTCCTACCTTAAAATCTATCTACCTTAGTTATCTACTCTAACAAACAAATATAAGTGTTTTACTATGCCTGAGTTCTAGGAAAGCAACAAACGTGATCATGAACATCTTACAGCGCCTTTATTTTACTTAATACACATAGAAGTAGGTGTGGGATGTTCATGGGTTGGATACTGAACTTGGTGCTGGTATAGATGGCAATCACTGGCTTCTTCTGGAAGGCTGCCACCAGGATGTACATAACCCTACACCCACCTTCCCCAGGGCCTTTACTAGAGCCCTGCTATGATGGCTACAAAGGCCTGCGGGGCTTCACTGGGGTGCCTCAACTACTTACAGCAAGGGAGGCTAAGGTCGTCTCTGCTATTAACACCAGTCACACAGTGTCATCAGCCCAGCAAAATCGTTCTCAGAAGTCAACTTTCTATACCTGGCTTCTTCAAAGATTCCACCTCAGCTATCTGAAAACTGCAACAAATCAAAGATGCATCCAGAAGCCCTTCCAGGTAAGTGTACCAAGCCCCTCTCTGATAAATCCCATAGGCTTTACAACTCCCTGAGCCATCTGCCACAGACACAGCCTCAGTCGTTCACCACGTGATATGGTCAAAGAGGAGGAATGGAAGGTGGACATCTGATGTCCAATGTCAATTCTTTCTTTTCTGAACTTAAAATATAATGTGTGAGAAAATTAATTCTTCTTTCAAACAAACCAAAATCTATTTTAAATGACTCTTCTGTCCAGGCCAGAAAGTTGCCGACCATTCTGAGTTCCAGAGAGTAATTAAGTGCCCCAGGTCTTCTGCGCTGACTTAAAAGTTTGGCAGTAACTCAAGGTAAAATGTGGGAATGCAACCCCAAATAAATGATTATCGGCAGTTACCAGGCTTGGAAACTGATAGACAAAGCACCCTCCAAACCAAAAGAAGCTCCAGAAAGAAATTTAGGAGCATCACACGAAAGTATGGGAGACTTTATAATAAAGTGTAAAACCACTGAAAAAGAAGCATTTTAGGAAGAAAAGCCTGGAAAGAGGGTCAGGAGACCGAAACTTGTCTCCCTCTGCTACTCACCTCCTGTGCATCATCCAGGTCATATCACTTAACTGCTCTGGGCTTCAATTGCCTCATCTGTAAAATGTGGCGGCACCTTGGATATTCACTAGATTCTTCCCAGCCCCCATAATCCCGAGTGTAACCAATGAACAAGCATAATCTTTGAGTTGAAAGGCAGAGAGATTTCTTCGTGTGAAAATTATTCATCAAATCCACTAGAATTCACTCAGGAAGTAGATGAACATGCCAACAAAGGAGAACCAGCAGACAAAGCTTTCCAGAGGCCTTTGACCAAAACGCATTTCAAAGGGGGAGGATGCTTAGTAAGTAGGCTCTTAAGTACCTGTTGGGTGGCAACCCCCTCACTGCATGAAGGAATGACGGGAGGCAGAAGACTAGCATATGGGCAAGCGGAAACTGTTTAGGGTTAACACCATGGTTGTATATGATTTATTATTTTATAAATGATAGGCTTTCAACAAATGATTGTAGAGAGGGCACTCAAGAGAATACCTCATAGTTGTAAGACACATCAGACTATAGGAGTGAAAGAAAATAGCAGATATGCTACAGTGTAAGCAAGTGTAGAATGATGCATTGAGAGAAAAGTAATCCAAATTATCCTTATGAGACACGGGTTCACATATGTCATATACAATCTAGAAACATGATTCCAGTTACTGACAACAGTTCCCTAGGGATATTAGTTCAAATAATCTGAAGCAGCTAAAAACACAAACAGAAAGCTGTCATTGTTTTAGGCACACTATGAGGGCTTGCAGGGGCTTTAGAAATAATTCAGCTCACCTTTTCCATTTTACAAATAAGAGAACTGAGACCCTGAAGGCTTGGTAAATGCCTTATGAATAGCAAATGGTCAATAAACATTAGTTTAAGGAACATGACCAATAAAACATGTATTTTCAGCCATACCCCACACAAATATTATTGTTTTATCTTTGGCATCAACTTCAAAACCTTTCAAAGTAAAAATCCACAATGAAATAGAGTATTGTGGGCAATTCCTGAATCTGTAAAACAACTACAGAGTAATTAAGGTAGCAACAGGATAAAGGTAAGTTTTAAAACTTGATTTCTTTCATCTGGAATTATGAAGATTAGATGATAACATATGATAAAAATTTATAAAAGGATATCAGTCAGAAATAGGGTGAATTTGAACTTTTTCACCAAATCCTTTAGCACTAGAATTGAAGGGCAATTCTGGATGCTTTAAGAAAGAATTAGAAGAGAATAATGCCCGCAATAGTCTACTCTGCAGATGAAACCTGTCTGTACATCTGAGATTGCACCAGATAAAAACATACACAACAAAGAAGAGATAAGAATAAATCCACAGGCAATAACTCTATAATGGGTTATTAAGAATAGTTTCAAGTACGTGGGCCACTTCTAACCCCTGAGTTTGCATCCTGGAAGGGAATTACATTCTTTCACAAAATGTTCCTCAGAGTTATAACCGGGGTCAGAGCACACTGCATTGAATAGGCAATGTAAAACAAACAAACAAAATGATGTTTACCTGTGGGATGAGATGCAAATGCCAGGAGCACCACGCTGAAAAAGAAACAGCAGAGTAGTGAAGAAAGCTTCCCCATACTGAGGAGAAACAACATACATGCCTAACCATTCTACTTAGAAACAGTGAAACTGGTCTAAAAGTAAATTATCTGCACTGAATGGTCTCATTCTGCCTAAATCCACATCCTCAGTGAGAAAGTGAGAATCTCTTGAATTGCCTCAGGTTTTGGCAAGAGGTTTGAATCTACCCTATGACGAACTGACGATCCATGCCCCACTCTGAGGGTCAGCCGTGCTACTAATGAGTATCACACTCACCTAATCTACCGAGAGTATTTGTAAATTAAACAAAGCAAACTCTAAATTACAAATAGGTTGCATTCTAAAAGCTTGCTGTTGAATGACAGCTATGTCTATTTTTACCACAAAATTAACTGCATAGAAGGTAAGTTAAGAATCCAAGACGCTAGCCCACAAAGTGATCCACCGCATATATACATCATGCGACTGAAAACTACCTAGGCTGATTTGCAATTGATGCCAAAAAGGATGAAAAGGACAAGGAGGCATGTCCCTCTTAGGCAAGCCATACTTGTCCTTGGCACCCTTCCGTCTTCCTCTCTGGAAGCTTCTCCCATCTCCCAGTGCCTGTCTATAGCATCTTCATGCTTCCCTAAGCCCACCTTCTATACTCTCTTTCATCGCAACCCCATGCCATCCAGGCAGCTGATTTAGTTAGAGGTTAGAAATAAAACTTTTTATCCAAGTATAGGAGGGAATTTTTTTTAAGTGCTGGATGGCCCACTCTGATTCTTAACCCTGACTGCACATTAGGATAGCCCAACATCCGGGCCTAAGTTAGAATCTCTGAGGGTATGGTCCAGGCATCAGTTGTTTTACTCTGCTATGGTCCTGGTGACTTTAAAGTGCACCAGGATTCAGAACCATGGCAACAAATCTCTAGTCAGTGACATTATAGGCAGCTTGAAGGAAGACAGTTTTGAACAGGGAAAACACTATTAGCTCATTGACCCTCCCCTGCCCAGCTCCTGGGTCATTTCCTGGCACATTTCTGTTTTTCTCAGGCTCTTCCTTTGCTTTACTGCTAAAGCACGGGTTCTCTGAAGGCTCCAAAGAACAATGTCATGGAAAGAGGCAGAAGAGAGGAGGGGTCAGAAAAAGAATGGAGAATAGCCACATGTCTGAGCATTCAGAAATTGTAAGTTTATATGACAGCGTTTACATGTATCTGTAAAAAAAGAAAAACACGCACTACTAATGAAACTGGAAAATTTCTGTCCTTTGCTTGCTATTTCTTTTTTCTTTGGAAAATGCACACCCTATACAGACTCCATTATTTTATCTCCCTGGATCTCCTTTTGGTTATAACTTCAGCAATAGAAGTTATTGCTCCTATGGCAAAATATGAGAGGCCTATTTACATCCCAAAATATCTCCCAGGACTTGCCATGATACCCCAAATCTCATAATTGGAATCACCCCAAAGAGTGACCCTGGAATAAAATGTCAGGGAGCAAAGATAAGAAGAAATAATTAAATAACAGAGTTGAGCTCTAATCTCTATTTGAATTTTGCAAATATAGTGTTGCATCACTCCTAATTTGTGCACTGTGACCTCTTGCGGGGCAAGAACCACATTTTATTCATCTTTGCCGAGCAGGGCAGACATATAGCAGGTGCTCCATAAGCTTTCCAAATTACAATTAATCGAGGTATATTTGTGGGAATATGTTTGAAGAGAAATATAACTTGAAGCTCTCAATAGTTCTAAGATTATATATTACTTATAAACCCTAATGAAGAAATTATACTAATATAAAAAGGCAGATCAACAGCAGACTTTTTAAATTCATTCATTCAATAAATATTTACCAAGTGCCTAATAAGTGCCAGGTACTGTTCTAATTTGGAAATATAGCAGTGAACAAAATAGAAAACATTCCAATGCTCATGGGAAATAAAATGGGGAAATATGAGAAAAATATAATCTCTACAGGCTAAACACCAATACATTTTTTGTTTCATAAGTCATATCCCAGAGAGAACACCTATCTATTTCCCTTTGACACACACACACAAAATTTCATGTGCAAAACAAGGAGGAGGGGTATGAACAAGGGACATTATGGTAATTTTCTATTTACTAGATGAGGAGAGACTAGTGTCTGCTTATATTAAAAAGAAATGGTGTTAGGTGTACATCTCATAATATTCATTCCTTATAAATTTCCTAAATTTCTCAAAATTCTGATCAAAGCCATACAGCTTTTAAATCTTGCGTTTATGTTCAGTCCCATATTCAATTTCCACCTTTATTCCTTCCTTCATCCTTCCCCTCTACCTTAGGCCTTAGACCTCTACCTATATGAGAAATACCAAAGAGTCAGTGTTAGGGAGTAAATACCTCCTCAATAAAATAGGAGTATGTGCCAAAGTTGAGAACCATCCAACTACATGGCTCTCTCAAAAAATGGAGAGCTCAAACGAGTTCTTGATCCTGGCCAGCACAGTTGCAGGCCGGCACCTATAAGCACAGCCGCCCCATAGATTTGAGCGATCAAATCCCTGCATGTTGATGCCCTCAGTGTCCAGCTCCTGCGTGAAAATGAATAGCGGCCCTCTTTCTGATTCACACAGCTTCATCGCTTGTACTGAAAGAAGGCTTGGAAATAGAATTGTGGCTTTAGCCACAGGCTCAGCAGTGGGCTCTACCAGGAAGCCTCAGCACCAGGCTCACTACTGGCAGTGAACATCCTTACACCAGGTGAAGGAACCGAGAGGGAAGGAGGGAGGACAGGAGAACTAGCTGAGGTCACAGAGGCTCATTTTTCCACCCCCTTATTCTTCTGCTGCTCCAGTTGGCTATAAGTTCTCTGGAGAAAAAGAACTGCTTAAAGGGGCCTGATGTCATAAGAGTCTTGAAAAGGCAGCTGGTGAGTCTGGGCAGAGTAGAACTAATGATCGTTTTCAGTTGAGCACAAAAGAGGCCCCCGGCCACGCTTGTAATGAATCTCACTTTCAAAAAGGTGTTTTAATAAATACTAAGATATTTATGAACTTCATCTGCAAATGGAGAACACAGTTCATGTTGAACCTTTTCAGCGGAGTAACCTCCTCCAGAAATCGGTGTGACCAAATGCTGAGAGGCATCTCTCTGACCTTGGTGCTCTCCACGGAAAGTTGCAGCACTAGGCAAACCTGGGTTCCCAACATCAAATCTCATCCTGCTTCTCAATTAGATACTGCAGTGCCCAGTCTGAGACTATGAAAATCCAAGAATGCTCCCCAGCTATTCCAGGTCGTGGGCAGACCCCTATTCTTTGCTTGGCTCGGGACAAGGGACAAATGGAAATCCATATACCATATTTAAACATTATAAATCAAGTTTCAAACTTCATCTTCCCTAAACAAATATACCTTCAAAACAACTTAGAAGTCCATATTAAAGTTTAGAATTCTTGGAGTCCTTGGAACTTTGTGTCAGAATGTGGCACCATGGAGACATCCAGCTTCTGGCTGCTGGCTCCTGATGTGCCCCCTTCTTTTTCCATCCCAGGCTCCATCCTGCACCCTGAGGGCCTCACACAATTGCAGGTGGATACCTCAGCCTACATGGCCACCCTCCGTCCACATCCTTCTCACTGACAATCTTTATTTGGACATCCTTGAGTATAGGGATGAGCTGGGCAGACAGACCCAGGGAAGCCTTGGACTCAAGTTTCAGGCCACCTGCATAGGGAATTCCAGGGCCCAAGCTAGAAGAGAGGTTGTGGGCACTGGGAAAAAATGTCCCCTTAGCCTTACAGACTCCATATCCCATGGGGAGAGGCACAGACTTCTGAAGCGCAGGGCCAGACAGACTCTTGTCTGGTCTAAGGGCAGGACTACTATTTGGTTTCCTCAGCGTCTGGTCATCTCACAAATTATTTAGGATGCCTTCTTGACAAGCACATCAACTCAGAACTCCCTAATCAAAATATTATTGGAAAATAAAAATCTATTAGCTCCAGGAGAATATGAGTTACTCTTTAAAAATGTAAATTATATTTTACCTGAATATATAATTTAAGTACTGCTGGTCAATGTCACTAAGGAATGAGAGGGGAAAAAAAAGATAAAACGTGAAATAGAAGTGTTTTATAGACACAAAATAGTCACATTAATAAATTATAGCTATGTATAAGTTATTATATTTATAATTTATCGATAAATAGTATAAAGAGTCTACTTGAAACTAGTTCCTGGATCATTTTTTTAAAAATATGTCCTATTTTAGTACTATCACACACATTTTCACTTGTGGCCAATTATTTCTTCTGTGTTCATCTGCCACTTTAAAGGAGTGTCAGCTCTCTCAGGCCACTGGACCATCTTCTAGGGCTACTATATTTGACAAATAAAAATACAGAACATCCAAACAAACCCGAATTTCAAATAAATAAACATATTTTAATATAAGTATGCTCCAAATATTGTATGGGATATGCTTACCTTTAAAAAAAAAATTAAGACAAACTTTTTAAACAAATGTTTAAAATTCCAGATAAACTACTTATCCGAAATTCAAATTTAACTGTGTATCCTGTATCTTATCTGGCAACTCCACTGGCTTTCTGCTGCAAATAAACGCTTTATTGAAAGAACAGAAGGTGCTGTAGGGACCCAAAGTCAAACATCCTCAGAGGGTATCACCTTCTCCCAGGAGTCATTCCCTTCAGACTTTTGCCCTTTGGGCTCAAAAGTCTGAAGCCAGCTGGCTCGTCTAGGGGCTCCGGCCTCACAGCTTCAGCCCAAGCAAGGCCTGAATTATCTTTTTCATTTATATTCACTAAGGCTGGTCCATTGACTGCCCACAACAAAGGCCTCATTTTACCCCAGAACAGGGCTGACTGGAGAGACCGCTGGGTCTTAATCAAGTCAAGTTAGGAAGGCGCTGGGGAAACAAGAAAAAAAGAGTTGTGCCCTGAGCTGGAGGAAGTAAACTGGGGCCCAAAGCAGCTGGTCACATAATTTTTGTAAAAACGTTATCTAAATGGTTGCCCCTGAAGGAAGAGGACAGAGACCTCCCTGCTCTTCCCACGTCGCTGCGGGCTGGCACAGTACAGGTCTTGGTGGACGCGGCCCAACTGTAAGAGAAAGGCCGAGCCTGCTGCTCCCCACCCCCCCACCTCAGCCTGGCAAAGTCTCTGGCTGAACAGAAGCAGCTCACGACACTGTGGGTCTCACCGCTTTCCTTAACTAAACAACTCACAAAACTTTAAAAATTTACCTTAATGTATTGGGTTTCTGGGACTTCTGTAGTATTTTATAAGCCCCTGAAAATGAAGCAACAAGTGTTACTGGCACAGGGCATTCATTCTTTGTAAAGGGCTGCCTGCACTTCCAGGGAAGCACGAAACCCACTTGAAGAGCCCCTCTCCCTGTGTGGGTCCCTTAAGGCCGACAGGGGACGACCAACAACACTGTGGAGGGTTTCAAGGATGTGAATTGGATAATCCCCAGTGATAATGCTGTTCAGTACAGAGAGTGTTGCACAAGAAGGTTCGTGATCAACAGAAGGGTACAATGAACGGGAAGCTGCTGGTTTCCTTCACAAGGTGATCAGGAGAAAGGGCAACACCACTGGATTTCTGAATGGCGTGTAACAAAGCGAGAGCACTGTTTCTTCCCCTTAGAACTATAGACAAGAAGTACTGAACATATGGTCCTTATATTTCACCTGCTTACATTTTTCTGGTAAACTGATGAGAGTGTCTTTGACACAAACTTTTAAATCTCTTCTGACCATTTTTAAAGAAAACCACCAGCATTCCGCAAGTGGACTTGAGCAAGCAGAGCCTGAACCATGGTAAGTTAATTAATGCTTGTCACAAAAAAGAGGAGATTATAGTGGAAATAGAAACATTTGAGGAAAACTCCAAACCAGAAAATGCCCATTTAATTTTAACCTCGACAGCTTGTATTTAATCTTCCTATTGTCCAGAGTCATTAAAAAGTAGATATAAGGTTGAAATAATAAGCCTCAATTATTTAAGTAAGCATTCTTTTAAAACTTACCTACACAGAATAAGTGAATTACGGCCCAGAAATATCCATCTGGATCAAACTGTAACATAAGATTTTTTTTAAAAAAATGGCTATAGGTACAAACAGAAACCGGCATGACAATCATAAAACCTAAATGCCGATGCACAATACCATGCAAGGGTATCAAAACAGGATTCTGAGGGCCTTGGGTCAGTTCCTCCTCCTCTGTCACCCAGTTGCCTACGACATCTTCCTAACATGCTATCTGCCTCCAGCACCCCTTTCCCCATTTCCCACACTGCTGCCACACTGGGTCCTTAAAAAGCTAATCCAATGGTGTCACCTATTGCTTAAAATCATTCGACAGTCCCCCAGTGATTTCTGAATAAAAATCTAAACTCGTGACACCCAATGATCTGTATGATGAGACCCTGTCAAGCCCTCCAGTCCCATCTACTGCCCCCTCTCCAGAGAAAGAGAACCTGCACTTCCTCAAGCATGAATGCTTCCCCCCCACCAGCTCAGCCTTTCCTCTTTCCTTCCTTATTTGCCTCCATAGGACACACTCAGTTTTAATTATTACCTGTCTCTATCTCCACCTCTCCCTTGATTGTAAATTCCAGGAAGCCAGGAATTAGCAAAGGAGCACACACATAGTAGGTGCTCCATAAAGTTGAATCCTAGAATACTCGGGACACTTCCAGGACTTTGCCCACACCTGCTTTCTTCTGGCTAACTCTTCCTCACCCTTCAGGATTTAGACTGAGTAAGCAGAGAATGGCTGTAGCATCGGAAAGATCTGGGTTAAATTCTAAAATCCCCACTCATTCGTTAGCTGGTGACCTTTTGGGCCTCATTATTCTTTAGCCATGAAATGAAGATAATAATAATCCCTACACTTGTGGAACCGTTGTGAGATTTTAAATAAAATAAGGCACATAAAGCATTGGCACAGAGCCTGGCACACAGCAGGCTCCCTCTAATTGTTAGCTAGTCCTACTTCCTGAGTCCCCAAGTCATCTTAGGTGCCCCACAGCGTACCATACCTCCCAGGACAGAGCCCTGGCCTCCCTGTGTTATAATTATCTGTTTATCATCTGTCCTCCTCCCCTTTGCTCTGACTAGACTCCGACATCTGTCTGGACAAAGACAATTCTTCTTTGTGCCCCTAGAGTCTGGCTCAGTGCCTGACACTTAATGGGGACTTAATAAATGCTGGGGAAGAAATGAAAGAAAAAGACCCAGCCATGAGATGACTACTGGGGGTGGATTCTCAGTGCCTAATAAAGAAAAATAGGATAAAAAGTAAAAATCACTCTGCAGATGAGGCCCTCGGCACGAGAGAAAAAAAAAATCAACTGTGCCTTAATGTGTGAGGCTCAGGCAACTTGGACACTGGCTTGCAGGTTTTCCAAGCACAGAGGACAGACTGCACCCACTACAGCACCCAGAGGCCAGAGCTCTGTGGGCCACACTGATACGGCCTTGCTGAGAAGGCAAAGGCCTAAGGAAAAGCACTGGCCTGGCCAAAAGGTGCCCAGTCTGAAAGTTTTAAATGCCTTTGCACAGGCCAGGGTTACTCTGATTCTAAAAGGAAGGACTAGGAAATTCTGCTCATATACACAGGCTTCAGAGTAAAAGATACTTGAAAGGCAAAATGCATTTACCTAAACTTACCTGGGAGTCATTGAAGGGAAGGCATCCTGCAGCGGCCAGGAGGAAGAGGACACTGTGGAGAGGGAAATAAAACACACAGCTTCACTTTTCAACATCAAAGAGTTTCCCAGAGAATGTGGAGGTTGAAATACATCAATTGCAGCTTGGATGAGGGAAAAATCCTGTGAGCCCCAGCCCAGTTCCCCTGTTCATTCTCTGAGAACCTCACTACCTGTGTAGTTTTTAATTATATGCTCCACTGATAACCAGACACTTCCTTTTCTGGTGCTCAGTAGTCATTTTCTCAGAGACAGGCATTTGCAGGACACGTGCAAAACCACAGTGGGCTCACTTGAGAAAAACAGTATGCCTATGAAACATATAATAAGAAATTTTTTTAAACTATAAATCGCAAAAAATACACTAGTGGAAAATTGGGCAATCAGACTACAATTATGCCACTTAGGAAAAAGAAAACACCCTGGGAAGCACATGAAAATCTTTTATGCATCATCTTAACCAAATGATCAAACTTAACGTCCCCGGTAATGGGACAGTTTTACATTATGTGCCTCCTGATATGACCGTACTGAGAAGGGCACACCTCACTCAGGAGGCATTCCTGCCAATATGCAGAATCTGAACGGGATCATGAGTAAACATGAGGCAAACTGAAATTTAGGGACAGTCCACAAAACAGTGGACTTACGCTCTTCAAAAATGTGAAGGCAATGAAGGACAATGAAAGGCAGAGAAACTGTTCCCGATAAAGGATACAAAAGAGACACAACATCATTTGGGGGAAAAGATTACTTTATAAGACAATATTAGGATAATTGGTTAAATTTGAACATAGACTCAACTTCAGATAACAGTATTGTATAAGATATTAATTTTCTAATAATTGCACTGTTTATACAAGAGATTGTTATTTTTAGGAGATACACTTTAAAATATTTAGGGGTAGGTCATGATCTTCACAATTTATTCTCAAATGGTTCAGAAAAAATAAAAATTATATATTCTTATTTATTTTGTGATATATATGTATATGTGTGTGTATGTGTGTGTGTGTACATACATATGAAGAGTGAGAGAAACCAAATGCAAAAAATGTTACCAATGGGTGAATCTAGGTATAACTACATAGGAATCCCCTGTAATAATCTTGCAACTTTTCTGTAGATTTAAACTTTTTTCCCAAATAAAAAGTTTTATTAGAAAAATCTCTTATACATACTATTTACAGATGAAATGCTATGGTGCCTGGGATTTGCTGAAGCGAGGCACTGGGTAGAGGCATATGTTGAAAAAAATCGATGGATATACTGGGCATCTTCTGTCCATTTTTACATACGTTTAGAAATTTCCATAATAAAATGTTTTTGTAATTCTTCAACAAAAACGTAATATTGCCGATCACAGATATTTTGAGAACACTACCTTCACTCATTAGAAAGTCAATTTAGAGTTATCTTTTGGTTCCGTAGTCATTGGTTTTTAGTACGTCTCTTCTGTATTTCACATACCAAAAGATCTTGCCCTCTAGTTTTCCCCATTCTCTCCTCCTAAAATAAAGTACCAGAAAGCACACAACCCAAATTATCACATACTTTCTTCTCCTTTTCATTTTGCAATGCAACCAAATATTAGTGTTGGGCTCCTTTACTGGTGACCATTCCATCAGCCAGCAAGCAGCAAAGAATCAAAGGCATGAACAGAAGCAGTGAATACAGCATTTTCACTTTTAGGAGACTTTGTCATATGACGTCTCATACCAATATAGATTTATATACATGTAGAATTCTATATTTTATATATATATGTATATAATACACAACAATCTGATATTTATAACCTAATTTATAACTGACGATAGTAATGCTAATTAATTCTGTCCACAACATTCCTCACTGTTGTCATCATGTGTAGTTGTGTCCCCAGCAGACAGCATGGCTGTCTTGGCCTAAGGCAGGAGAACTGGTACAGAGAAATCTTCAGAGCTGAGGCCTCACAGCCTCAGGAAGGGCACACTGGACACCCTGAGGGCACAGGAAGATTCTCCTTTCCAGCCCACCAGCTTTTTTTTCTCCAGCTTTGCCAACTTTCAAGACACATACACACACACACAAATGGAAGACTCCAAGGTGCCAGATCGCCAAGGGACTCAGAGGCAAAGGCTGGGGTGAGTAGAGGAAGGTGTCAGGAGGTTTTCTGAAGCTGTACAGGAATAGGCAGGTTTTAAGTGAGAGGATATGAGAATCCTAATGAGTTTGGTGTCTACCTACAGTGTAAGGCTTTATAGAATATAGGACACTTCCCCAACCACAGCCAATGAGCGTTAGAGATTCCACTCAGACAGACAACCCCTTAGGGTTGAGGGAAGATGGGGGACAGCCAGGTGTGAGACAACCCCTCGTTTCCGGCCAAACTTGGCTTTGAGCAATACCCGATTGTATTTAATGCCTCTCTTTAACACCTGCTAATCTTTTAAACAAGAGGTTGAGTCCTGATAGTTCTTTTTTTTTCAAGTAGCAGCCTGTAATAAAGGCAAAAAAATGAGATTGGATGACAGCCCAGAAATATTTGAAACAAAAAGTCCTAAATCCATGTATCAAAGCATCTCTGTTGGTTTTCTATCTACGGGATTGAGTTTTGTAGCTCCTGCAGAGGAAGCAGGAAGCCGTCAGAGAACAAGGTGCCCAGGTTGGAATCAACACACCTGGGCACAGGGACCTGCCTGAGAGTCCAGCTGAGGAAACTGAGGCACAGAGGGTGATGACTCCTGTCCACAGTCACTTCGCTGTGGCCTAGGAACACAACTCAGATCCCTGGACTCACAGGCCAGTGCTTTTTTCACCATGGCAATTATTAAAAACCCCCATAAACTGCAAACATTATTTAAAAAATTTTAAGTCTTTCCATGTTTTCCATTTTCATTTTCTATCAGTATTGCACAACTCTTAGTAAAAAAGTTTTGGACATCAACTGAAATCTAGCATGAGTTGTTTTTGCCTTAGGAATAAAATATTCAGAAAAAGAGAGAGAGTAAATTTTAGAATAAGACATGAAATTGGGATATATGAGTGTTTATAATAAATTCCTCTGTCAACTCTCAAGTACAAATCTTCAACAAACAGTTTATCATCAATGTTAAAAATCAGGTTAAGTCTGGTATTTTAGAGCTTTGTGGGTTTTTTTTTTTAACTTACCTACAGATCTTTGCAGGAGAAGTTTTCTGTACAAAAATAAAGAGACTTATAATTAGTCTTTGAAACTTATTTTTTCTTAAAAGAAAATATTTAGATCAATAGGCAAAAAAAATGTGAGTAAGTTTATTCTTGGGAGCTTAACAGCCTGTTGCACATTAGTGTTTGTTGAGGCTTTTTCTGCTTGGACCAAAAGAAGAATGACTCAAAGGTTCAGAGTTGAGTCACCTCGGCAAAGCACCCAAGATGTGCAGTTTTACCACTTTCACCATTAGAACTGTTTACTCGTGAAATAAACAAACAAACAAATAAATTAAATGATGCCAGGATCAAGCCTTCCTGCAAGGGAGAGAGAGAGAAATCAATGTAACTTATGCAAGAAAAAAAATTAAGCTCATGTTCAACTTCTACTCCAATCTGTCTCTTTAAATTTTCTTTTCATTAATCCAGCTCTGACTCTCAGCGGTGCTATAAATTCTCTGGTATGTTGTGTAAATTAAGAAACAGAAAAAAGGAGAAGGGACACTCGACTCCACCCCTACAGAGAAGTTAAAAAGGAAGACTGGGGAAATATGAACTTGGCATTTAAAGCTCCTTAAAATGAAGAAATTTTAATGCAGACTCTACCTGGATCTCCTCCTTTTTATTAGTCAGTTTAAGGGAATTAGTCCTTTGTACTCAGAAAGACATTTCTAGCAAAACAAGAATAAATTATTCTACATTTGATAGGAGAAACGCTCAGGTAAGATAACAGATTAACTCTGAACATTTCAGAAGAGTTATTTTTTGTTAGTTGAGATCAAACTATTATTTTTTTAGTCCAGTTCAGATAATATGAAGTATGATCATATTATTTAAAAAGGAAGCGGTGACAAGAGAAACATGCGGTTTGCTATGAAGGCTATCTTAAGTTTTCACACATTACTAAATAATCCAGTGTGCATTGTTTTAATAAACAGGTTCTGTCTGTGTACAAAGCAGTGGCCAAGCATCTTCGGATCCTTCTTCTATAGCTTATCTTTGGTGGACCCTGCCTCAGTAGTCCAGAGGCAATGCCAACCTTGACTCCACTGCCCCCTGGTGGGGACACCTATCCCTTCAGGAAGGATGACATACTCAAAGGTGACCTGGCTCTAAACATCTGGATAATTTCCCCATTATGAGAGAAAAAAAAAATTCTCAGCTAAATACAACCAACATCTCAACAGTTTGGTGGAAGAGTGGGAACAGAGAGAATAGAGATGAAAGGGATGCCTCAACTCCCCATGAGCACCATGTCCACCCAGCAACTGTTTGGGGCTTGTTACGGGGCAGTAAACCAACCTAGTGTCTGGAAGAGTTTGCCTGTTCCACGGAGGAGAGAATCCTTTTTTTATTGTAAACTCCTCTGACTAAAGCAGCCCAGAACTTAAGGTATGCAGAGTAAAAACGAGCAATAAATTCATTACCGAGCTCCATTCCCCCAGGGCTCCAAAAACACCTGAGGAATTAATGTCAGGGCATTCACCTTTTCAGGCCCCTCAGTCCCAAACCACCCAGTAATAAGTCCTGATGATGTCTCAGGGTTCTGAATGGGTCCATATATTCCTCAAAAGTCACATTGCCAATAACAATAAGTATTTACCATTACTCTGGGTTAGCTAACTTACTCTCTGAGGGCTACTTTGTGCCAGTGCTGTTCTAAGCACTCTACATGTATTGACTTGCTCACTGCATTATGAGTTAATTAACAGTCTTAGGTTATATGCTACAGATAAGGACACTAAGGCCCTGAGAAATTAGGTCAGCTGCCTAAGGTCACAGGGCTTGGGACAAGGTGACCTAGCTCCAGAGCTTGACCCTTTACGACGCTATTCTGCCAAAGCCCACCTGTCAGTGCTGCAGTGACACCGCACTGGTCTTTTCAGGCCATCAGGCTTCATTTGCTGTTTCTGACTTGGGAGATGATGATCAGAATTGGGAATACCATATGAGAAGCAGGTTTGGAGAAACACATCAGTTTGATTTTGATCCCTTTGCATTTCAGGTGCCCAGGAAACAGCCAGGCAGATAACCAAGACCAGCTGACTATGGAGATCTGAGTTCAAGAGAGAAGTCTGGGCTGGAGATGGGAACACAAGAGTCCAGTGAACAAAAGGTGGCTGGTGCCATGGGTTTGGATGAGGTTGTCCAGAAAATATGTGGTATGGGAACAACAAGCTCCCAAGATGGAGCCCTAGGAGTCCCTGAAGGGCAAACAAAGGAAAAAGAAGAGAAAGACAGGTTGCTGAAGGAAGAGCCAGAGACTCGGGGAGAGACCAGCAGGGAGGGGGAAATGAAGGTCGAGGGGGCTGAGAGAATCAAGAAAAGGGAGTGGGGTGATGAATGGTGTAAAAGGCCAACTGAGTTGCATAAATGAAGCCATCAGTGACTTCGGCAAGAGCAATTTCAGGGTAGTGGTGCAGGCAGAAGCAGAAGCTGATTGAAGGTTAGAGGGACACAAGGATGTGGACAGCATGGAGGCCAACCTCTCTCAGGCACTGTGGTGGGGAAAGGCATGGACAAGATGAGGTGGAGGTGGAGGGGGTGCTCAGGCAAAGCTGTGTGCTGGCTTTCCTGTCAAATGTTGGTTTTATAAACAGAGCCTTCCAGAGCTAGGTTGATGCGAATGGGTCTCCCAGGGCCCGCTCCACCCATGGTGAACTGAGAACACTGAGCATATTTATGGGCCAAAGGAAATAAGTCAGCAGAGAGAGAGAAGTTAACTATCCATGAAAGAGGAGGGTAACCCATAGAGCTGCCTCCAAGTAGCAGGCAGGGATGACAGAGGGTGCACACATGTGCACAGTGGCTTTGGTCATGGGAAGGGCACTTCTCTCTCCTGCATACCTATAAAGAGTGTGCTGCCTGAATCGCCGACCAGCCTCTCTCTAGTTTAAAAATTCCAAAATTTTGATATGAAACCATTTCAAATGGGCAGATGTTAGAAAAAAGGAACTCTCAAAAGAAGGCCCAAATTAAAACCACCAATAATAACCTTAATAAATAGAGCTAATGTGTACACAGAGCACCTACTCTGTGCCAGAAGCTGTTGGAAGCACTTAACACATGTATTGCATTACGTCCTCCCCACAACTCTATGACTGGGGTAAAGTTACCCATCCATTTTCACAGATGAAGGCACAGAGGTGGAGAAACTTGTTCCAGCTGGTGCGATGCTGAGCTGTGGCTGGGAGGAGTAGGGAATGTCCCCATTATGTGAAGCTCCGCCATGTATGTCCACGCAGTGCTGGGATGAGCTGTGGGTGGAAACGCTTCCCCCATGGGGCCCACAGTTGATTCTTCCTTGTACCCTGAGGCCCTGACTCAGGTCTGGCCTGGAGTGGAGTTCTATTCAGGTCAACAAGCATTCCACATATGTTTGGTAAACTCAAGGGATGTCAGAACCGTGGTCCTTGAAATTAGTGACCACTCTCAAGCAGTCTTGACTGGAAACAGATGGCAGGAAAAGGTAGACACTAATTTGGGCCATAAAAAAAAGGTGTGTCTTTGAAATTTAAAGCAAAGGAAGTGAAACTAGCATTTTGCATTATCGCTTACCTCTTTCTGAAAACACTTCTGGTGCCCACAGATGATAACTTCAGCTACATTATGCAAAGTGAGAAACACAGGAATGGCCTGAAAGAAAACAATAATAAGCATGAAAATATTTTCTTTGATCTCATAATTACATAATTCTTCTGCTTAAAAATAAAGATCCGTGGGAGCTTTTGGCATTCGCATACACAATCCTCCTCAGCAACAACCCTTCTGCACGGATTAGTGCTTTCAGTTGTAGTATTATGCTTGGTGGATGCAGAGGCTCCCCTCCTACAGGTATTCTCATCAACATACATTTATTAAGCGCCTATTGCATGTCAGGTACCACGCCAGGTGCAGAGAACACATCCCATGAACAAGGTGAACATGTGACAGGGAGACTGTCCCTATCAAGGTAAGAGCCCTGACAGAGCATACAGAAAGGCACACCCAACCAAGTGCGGGGAGAGCAACTTCTCGGAGGAAGTGAAGTCCAAAGTCTAAATGAGAACTGAATGACGAGCTAGAGTGAGCCAAACAAAAATGGGAGATGGAGAGTGTTGCAGGCAGAACACATGACAATCCAGAGGGGAGAGTGAATCAGGCTCCTCTGGGAACTGGGGGGAGGTGAGCAGAGTAGAATATAACCTGGAAGGAAGAAGTTAGGGAGAAGTTGGTGGAGAAGCCATCACAGGCCATATCAAGGAATCAGGATTTGCTGAGGGCCATTGGAGACCCTGAGGAATTTTAAAGCAGACAGCGATATTGATCTGCATGTTTAAAGGAACTTGGGCTGTTGGATAGAGGACAGGAGGCAAAGACGGTTGCAAAAGTTAGGGATGTGGTAGACCAAAACATTGCCCCCGAAAATAGCCACATCTGAATCCCTGAACCTGTGACTGTCACCTTATGTAGCAAAAATGGGTCTTCGCAAATGTGATTAAGTTGATAATCTTGAGATAAGGAATTTACCCTGGATTATTCGGGTGGGCCCTAACTGCAAACATATGTATTTATAAGAGAAAGGCAGAGCTTTGACACACAGAGAGGAGGAGGCGATGTGACCACTGAGGCAAAGATTGGAATGATGTGGTCACAAATCAAGGAATGCCAGCAGCCACCAAAAGTTGGAAAAAGCAAGGAATATATTCTCCCCTAGAGACTCTGGCGGGAGTACGGCCCTGCTGATACACCTTGATTTCAGCCCAATGATATTGATTTTGAACTTCTGGCCTCCAGAACTTTGAGAGAATAAATTTCTGTTGTTTTAAGTCACCCAGGTGTGGAGTAATTTGTTTCAACCACAGGAAACTAAGACAAGGAATGACAAGATGGTGGCCTGAACTTGGTAGCAGCAGTGAAGATGGAGAACAGTGTCCACATTCAGGAAATACTTAGAAGACTAAATATTTAAATGACCGGAAGCGGCTTTGCACCCAAAAAAGCGGGGGAGAAGATATAAAAAATGTAACACTGCAGTGAATTATTAAGATACACAGAAGACCCACTGCACACTGACTATTGCTGGGCTGTTTGCCAAGAATGGCAGGCAGTCTCTCCTTCCTTATTTGATAATCTTGACATGATGAGGAGGAGAGATTAATGGGCATAGCATTTTATGATTTCTTTGTTGTTGATGAGAATAATAATATTTCCTGGAAGGCAGAAAAAGGTAGAGAACATGCATGGGTTTTGGCATCAGACCGGGCTTCAGGCCCCAGCTCCACCAGCTGCTAGTGAAACAGGGCACTTATCCAAACTTTGGTTTGCTCCTCTGCAGTATGAATTAAAAATACGTATGACCTGGGGCAATCGAGTGAATGACGGAAAGAACGTAGGTCAAGAACCTAGATGAGTGGCTCAGGGATACTGCTCAAACTGTTGTCAGCATTTAGCTGGTACCAAGCCCATCCTCAGCGGTCTCCACAAAGGACCCTGAGCTGGGAAACTGTTCCAGCTTAGAGGCCCTGCTTAAAGATCATGCTGCTCGCCCACTTCCAGATGGATTTAGTCTTTATCTTTTTAGAGGATGTATTTTTACCTTGTTTTTAAAACTTCTGTAACTTTATAGCGCTGCCCTGTTTTAGCATTTTGTTCTAACTTGCACTGTTTTATTTCTTTTTTTAATTCTTCCCTTACATTTTTCTTGCCTTTTTAACATTTTCTACTCTTATTTTATCTTTAATTAAAAGTTCAACTCAAGCTGCTTTTTCCTTTTAAAATCATACTTTATTTTCTATTTTTAAATTTCTTTTGCACTTCTTTTTATATGTTTGAAGTTTATT
This sequence comes from Pteropus medius, assembly GCF_902729225.1. Lineage (NCBI taxonomy): Eukaryota > Metazoa > Chordata > Mammalia > Chiroptera > Pteropodidae > Pteropus > Pteropus medius. The sequence goes on along the minus strand of NW_024340849.1, from coordinate 38,236,983 downwards.
AAAGAAGTTTTTTTAACTGGCTTTATCCATTAGGCCCATGTTTGGCAAACTTGGGCCCTGAGCTTCTAGATCTTGGCTTGAGAAAACAGCAAAGAAAATCTCAGACAGGTTAATTATGTGATACATTAAAAGCGAATAAAAAGAGCAACCTGGATCTTATTTATTAAAAATTAAGATCTTATTTAAAATGCTTTTCCCCTCTTGACTATGAAATCAGTTAATGAGATCAGAATTAAGACTGAGATTATGGAACTCTAGACCCTAACTCTAGTCCTCAAAGAGGTTTAATTTTCTCTTAATTTTCTCAATTTTATAAACTATAAATAGATTTCTCAATCTCCCTAGGCCCTACTCTGATTAGATATAGATTCTGGAAAAGGATCTATCTACACATATAAAATCAACTTTAAAATACACTAATAATAGGTACCAATAACGTATTAAGCAGGGGGCTAATTATTTTAATTGCATTCTTTTATTTAAACGTCCTCCCCACAACAGTATTAGTGGATGTTATTCCCTTGATTTATAGACAAGGAAACTGAAGCGTAGAAGATCGAGCAACTAGCTGGAATGCTCACAGCTAGTTCAGAGACAGGGCCATGATGCCAACCCAGGCTTCTCTAACTGCAAGCCCAGACTCCTAGCCTCAATGTTATAATACCCAAATTATGTCAAGCCACAGTAAACTTCCTGGACCTACGGCTATCTAAAGTTCAATATAATTGGTGTGTTCCAAATCCTGCCAGTCTGCTTCCTCCAGTAATAAAACTGGTATGACCTTGAAGAACCCAGGTAATTCTCTAGGTCAAAAAAACTGTGAATGTGGGTGAGAAAAACTAATTACATCTTTGTACCACTTCTAACAGGAATTTAACAAATTCTTAATTATGAATGCCAGAAACAAACCACAGTAGTATTAGCAGTACCTGTGACTGTCACCAAGAGAAATCAAATCCATTTATAGCACATTACAATTGTTATACACTATATTAAAAGTTTTTGTTCTTGAGAAAATAAATAAAAAAATAGATAGATAGATAGATAGATAGATAGTTAGATAGATAGATAGATAAATAAATAAAACTGGTATGATCTAAACACAGAGTAAATTCTATTTTAAAAAGAGATATCTCCCACTTCTACTTTAAAAAATTTAAATCTGAATTTCTCAAGCCATTTTCTACTGAGAAGCTAGCAGGCTTTGGAAATAATAATTCAACAATTGACCATATCAGCCTCTGCAGAGATCTATCAAAAACAATATTAAAGCAGTATGAAAATTTAATTCCTGGTTTTTCCTTGGCCTCTACCTCTGCACACAAGTCCCAGTCTGGTCTACACTAAGAGTTCAGAAGACCCACTAGTGACGGATCCTTTTAGCAAATCAGCCCTTTATTATCTTTATGGAGTGAGAGTCAGCAGGATCCTTTTTGTCAAACCAGACAAAAACTCTGAGAAATGATAACAATAATAATAATAGCTAAGATATATTGAATACTTATGATGTGCCAGACACTGTTCTAACTGCTTTTATATATTTAATCTTCATAATAACTCTATGGTAAATACAATTAGCATCCTCATTATCTAAATGAGAAAACAGAGAGATACATTCTAGCTCTTTTTTTAACCTGCCTCTTAACAATTGGATGAACTAGATACTTGCTTGCTGCAAAAGAGTGGAGAAAAATAAGCATGGCTTCCACATTGTCAAGCTTCTAAAACAGCCTCGACAACAAAAGGTCCCACCATTTTTCATCAGGAACAGTGGCTGAAGATTCACTACTATAAACCCCAAATGTAATTGACCAAATTCGACTACACTACAAGGCAGTTCATTAGGGACTTAGGGGCACAATTTGCAACTAATTTATTCTAGAGTCCATTAGCTTAAAATTCAACATTTCTTTCTTGCACCATTGGAAATTTTTCTCTGGATGTGAAGAGAAATTGGTAGCTATTACTTAACATTTTTCATTATTCCCATGCTTCCCAGACTGGAATTTTGAAGACCTGATTATTATTTGTTCAGGTGTCAGAACTGACTTAGAACAGTTTGCTATGGAAAACTATGGCCCTGCCTAAACGCACGGCCTGGGGTCATTCTGAAGAGGTGTGGATGACCCTTATTCAAGCACAAATCCTGGGTCAGCTTCTTAATTTGTATAAAATGCCAATCCTACCTTCTTCTTGGGTGATTTTTAAATGTGTGTGCATGGCCTCAATCTATAGTATAGAATAACTGCACTCTAGGCCCTTGCCAAAGAATGTAACTTTGAACTGTTGGCTGCCCAATTTTTGTCCAAATTGTGCATGCCATTAATAATATTCTTAAAGGATTGCCTAACGGCAGTCTGTCCACCTATGAAGGGAGCCAGAATACTAGAGAGCACTGGTTTCAGCCCCTGAGAACTGCTCCTACTAAATTGCGCCATGCCTCAAAAAATGCATTAAGAATCCTAGGAACTAGGCTATCGTTGTGTTCATTATAAAGACGTCACTGAGGACTCTGCCTCACAAAGTTGCCCTGTCTACCCTTTATGAAGACTCAGGACCTGAGAGCAAGGAAGAACTCTGCTTTTCTTCAGCAATGGTCCCGCTCTTAAAAGTGTTGAGTCTTGTAACTCTTTTATTTGACTACAGAAAGCTAAGAGCTGAATTCAAGTCCCACTTATATTTATTTTGTAAGATATTATGGCATAAATTTCCATGTGCTTTCTCTCTGTGGCCTCATCTAGTTCTTCATCTGTGGCCCTTCATCTAGACTTCTTTTAAAATTCTATTCATAAAAACTGTTTATCTTATTTTAATCATAATTATTTTCTAAGCTACCACACATCCTTTATGGAGGAGGATGAGGTATTTGTACATGTATATGTGTATGTATCAATGAACACATTAATAAACTGATTTGCATGAAGTAAATTTAAGTGTTTATCCACACTAATCTTATTATTTTATCATTAGATGGCAAACTCCTTGAGAGCAGAGGATCAGACTCCCCTCTTTCCCAGGATATCTCCACTACAAGCTTGGAGGCCATTTCAGCCCTTCATTTGTGCACCACATAAAGTAGCTGACCCATGTTTAGGGGTCTTACTGTATTAAAAATAGACATCTTAAAATACCAGAAGCTCCTCCAGCATGGCAAGATGCATGGGAATAAGAAAAGGCCTATCATTTCTCCAGCTTAGTCACATGGGAACATAACTGCACAGACTGGAACATGGGACAGACTGGCCTGCTCTTGGTGAATGGCTGTTTCTCTCACATTTTTTACCCAAGTGCATAAAAATAAATTTGGTTAAACTAAATATGCATATCCTATAGCTCTCAAAGGAGTTCTGAGTGCAACAGAAAAACATTATCATCCCCTCCTTTTCATAAAATCCTCAAGAAAACCTCTACTGGAACCCAAGTTTTTTTAAATAAATATATTTTTTAAATTGTGGTAAAATATACATATAAAATTTACCATTTTAGCCATTTTTAAGTATACAGTTCAGTGGCATTAAGTACATTTACAATTTGTTGTGCAACCATCACCGCCATCCATCTCCAGAAATTTTTCATCTTGCAAAACTGAAACTCAATACCCATTAAATACTAACTCCCCATCCTCCCTTCCCAGGCCCTGGCAAGTACCATTCCACTTTCTCTATGAGTTTGACTGCTCTAGGTGCCTCATAGAAATGGAATCATATTGTGACTGGTTTATTTCACTTAACATAATGTCCTCAAAGTTCATCCATGTTTGTCACATGTGTCAGCATTTCCTTCTTCTTTTAGGCTGAATAATATTCCATTGTGTGCATATACCGCATTTTGTTTATCTATTCATCCACTGATGGACACTTGGGTTGCTTCCACCTTTGGCTATTGTGAATAATGCTACTATTAACACGAGTATACAAATATCTGTTCAAGGTCCTGAATTCAATTTTTTGAGGTACATACTCAGAAGTGGAATTGCTGGATCATATTATAATTCTATTTTTAAATTTTTAGAGATCTGCCATACTGTTTTCCATAGCAGATCCACCATTTAATTTTCCTAACAGCAGTGTACAATTTCTCCACATCCTCATCAACACTTGTTATTTCCTGTATTTTGTTGTTTTATTTTATTTATTATTAGTTTCAAGTATTCAGTACATTGGTTAGACATTATTTTCTGTATTTTTTATAACAGTCTACTTAACATAATGAGATATGAAGTGATATCTCATTATGGTTTTGATTTGCATTTCCCTAATGAATAATAACATTGAGCATCTCTTCATGGGCTTATTGGCCATTTGTACATATTCTTTGGAGAAATGTCTATTTAAGTCCTTTGCCCATTTTGAATCAGGTTGTTCAGATTTTTTTGTTGTTGTTGTTTAATTTCCTATATATTCTGGGTATTAATCCTATATCAGATAAATGATTTACAAATATTTTCTCCCATTCTGTGGGCTGCTTTTTTACTATGTTGATAATGTCCCTTGATGTTACCAAAGTTTTTTATTTTGATCAAGTCCAATTTGTCTATTTTTTCTTTTGTTGCATGTGCCTTTGGTGTCATATCCAAGAAATCACTGCCAAATTCAATGTTGAGAAGTCTTCTGCTCGGAGCCTCATTTAAATAAGTCATTTTATAAGGGTTATAGAGAACACCTTTAGATGGAGCAAAAAGATAACCAAAATCCAGAGGAGGGGTTTATTCTTTCGCCAGAGACCCCACATCTTAATAAGTGATCTTTGCCATTGGACTCTGATCGGCCATGATAAAACATGAAAGAGAGCTGCCTCTAATCATCAGTAACACGGAACATCAGGCGAAGGGTCTCCTTTCTACATCAACATTTACATTCTTCTCCTTTACATGACATTGGACCAAACAAAGGGCGAGGGGGGACCCATGGGCTTCAGTTTGCCCAGCTTAGTAACTTACTCCATGTGGGTCTATATATCCATGTATGGTTCCTCACCAACACCCCCATCCAATCTCCATCTCAAAGTGTTGAATGAATGTTGTGCCCATGAAAGACAGAAACTCTGACAAACAATTAGGGAAGGACCACGATCAACGAGCTAGGTAAGAAACCAAATCCAGTCCCGTCAAGATGTCGCCACTGAGATTTGCAGAGCCTGTCCAACTGCTGACCCTGGCTTCTCAAGCAAGAGAAGAGCATGGCTTGAGCAGCTAAATCACCAACACCAGGACGGTCTCTCACAGGCAAGCTCACTAATGCATGCATTTGCACATCTGTTCGAAACACTCACAAGTGTAGGCTTTGAGGCACTCCTGTCTAGCTGAGAAGATTTTGGCCAGGAAATTATAACAAGAATAATAATCGGTCAAGATTGTTCTGTCCCTCCAAAGACTGGCATTCATGCCATCAGAGCCATCATCACTATGACCTTATTCAGTGTAGGAAAGCTGAAGAGGCAGACCCAAATTAGCCTGAGTAGGAGAGAGCAACTACATAGTTCCTGCCCCTCCACCCTACCCAATCCTGATGGGCTGATCGCCTTTGGTTGGTGTGATTTAGGTAGGAAACAGGGTAAGCTTTGGAGATGAACTACGTGGTTGATGGACTTAGGTTTGCATCTCTGCTTTAACATTTACTAGTTGTTGGCCTTGGCCAAATAATTTGCATCTCAGTTTCCTCATCTGTAAATGGGGGTAATTAAGTCCTACTTGATATGCCCTGAAGGTTGGCAATGGGAAGTGCCCGGCATATACTAACACTGAATATTCATGGTGGCTGTTCCCATAGTGAGCTGTGTATCTCTCACTGACTCCCCTTTAAGTTCCTCAAGGTCAGGAACTGTGATTTATTTGTCATTAAGCCCCCAGCACATAGTAGATTCCCAATAAATATTTGCTGGGTACACATCCACAAGAAGACGCTTCTTCCCTTAATTCTGTGTATCATTTGGTGGTGAGTTTGAGGGGGAAAAATCAATAAAGAACTGCCCCCACAGTGCCTTTGCAGAGTTAAACCAGCTTCCTCTGAGGAGCTGCACATCAGGAGAACAGAGCTTTGAAGTCTTGACAGAGAAAGGAGGCCTTTGCAGAGCTACCTAGAAAGTGTTTTGCATAACAATACGCCCACAGATTTTTAACTGAGCACTTTTCCCTCAATTCCTGTGGATTCATTAAACTGACAGCTTGGCACCAGCATATTGATGCCTGTTTTCTAGATAACACAAGCTGTACGGGTGCTTCGTGTTTAATCCACTTTATGAATTTTTAAGCAATTGTGTGAAAACAAAAAACTCAGAAAACAAAGAAAAGATGCTAGGATATTTCACCTAAAAAACAATGTGTGTCTCCTTTCTGTCCTCTTCCTTCCTTAAGTGGGTATATCTGTGTTTCTGGTTGTTTCCCTTTGCTCAAAGAGTTTGAATTGCAGCCACTTCTTTTTGCCTGTTAAAGAAGGCTGTGCTCTAGGTCAAAGTGCTGGTCCTCAAGAAGATAAGAAGCTCACGCCAGAATGTAAAGCAATGCATTGCTCCCTTCTAAGAAATACTGCTGTAAGGAAAAAAAAAAAGTCAGCTCAACTACACAGTGTGCTTAGTGCTGAAGTTGATGTACATTCTGGCACAGTCTCCTATGGACAGGTAACAGCTCACGGACTGGCACTACCTGTGGATCACACTTCAGGAAGCATTGTTCTAGGTTACTGAACTCCCTCTCTGCCTGAGAATGTACTAGATTGACATTTACGATGATATTTGAAGGTTTTTTGGCCACCTAGTATCCTTATCCCTTCTTTTGGTAAAGCATCACAATACTGAGGATCTGCCATACCCTCTCACAGTCTGTGTGATCCAGGTAGGGATCCTGTATGATGAGGGCTGGCTAAACAGTGCTCTGAGTCTCTCTAGCCACTGTAACTGGTTCAGTGATTCAGGGCCAGCCAATCAGCATAATTCTATCCTCCTGGTTAGCTTTTAGACCTAAGATACAATCAGAGTAAATCCTGAAACTCATGCAGGAGCTACAAGGAAAAGAGTCTCTTTCCACTAGACTTAAAATCATGAGGATGTGAGTCTAGAGTCAACAACACCCGCGAGGGGAGAGACAGAAACTGGATTCTGAGTATGTCATTGGAAGTTCTGGATCGAGCCTTGCCTGAAGCTGGTGGCTACCTTCTGACTTTTCAGTTATATGAACCAGTGAATTTCCCTCTTACTTACAAGTTTGTGAGCTTTCTAATATTTACAACCAAAAGAGTCTGAAGTTATGCATGACTACTGTACCCTGGACTCATTCTAAAATCCATATGCATTGGTCTTAAAGAGCAACTATGAAAAAGCAAAAAGTCAGAAGAGCTGCCACTATCTGGAACCAGAGGCAGATGACCAAGACTTTCCACACCTGAGTTCCTTCCTCTGTCAGGTATTTAACATCTGCCCTACCCATCACCTATCAGGTGACTATGAGAATCACATGCAAAGATATAGAAAAAAATCACTCCGGAAACATATGAAAAAGCACTGTACAAATAAACGAACAAAAATACTGTTATTATTAGCACAACACCTTAGTTATTCAAACTTCGAAATTATGGCATCCATAACTACCCAGATTCTATAAAAAATTTAATAGCTTTTGGACAACACATTGTTTTTTATCAAATGCTATACTCTGCTATAGGAGAGGAAGCACCCTCTGCAGGCCATAGGCTGTAAAGTGAGGCTGCAGACTTGCAGGAGCCTGACGGCATCAAGAAGAGGCAGCCGTTTACAGTGATAAGGGGGAAAAAGGAAACGGAGTAAATAGAATATAGATTTCTAACCACTGCAATAAACATGTAAGTAAATATATTTTAAACTCTCCAAGCAAAAAAAAAAAAAATTTTTTTTTTTTTAGTTTTAACTTGCAACTCTGATTACTTACAGGATTCTCTTGTTTTCTTTGTTGGCTATGCAAAGATGACCCTTGTAAAATAACATTACTTTTGTAATTCTGCAGATTTCTAAATATGTGGCCATTTTTGTATTTTCATATAACAAACAAATCAACAAAAGTTTTTATTAAACATCTATTATAAAAGAAAAAAAAAAAAAGAGGCAGCGGAAAGCCAGCGCAGGCCTTATGGTCTGGGCTGAGCACCAACATGCACCGTGGGTAATTTCTTAGGCCCACCCAGGACGTTTCTCCCCCACTACACACATCATCCCATCTACTTAAGCTTATAAATCATGAAAGAAAAATGATGATTTAATTTAGAAATTATCGCTACTAATTCTTAACAGCTATTTTGCAACTTTGGAGATGTCCTAACAATAATATTGTGATCCAGATAGGCATATCTTGCTTGTCTCTTTTTACTGTTTTCATATCTGAGATCCAAGGGACCAACATAACAATTAACTTTACATAAAAAGACCAAAGTGTTTTGCAAATTTTGCACTTTCCCCCCAAAAAAGGAATGCAACCATTTTCTGATAAAAACAGTTCTCAGGGCACAAAACAAGAAGAGGAATTACTACTGTTGCTAATTTTTAAGGCACGTTCTGAATCTCTGGTCAATGGTGACTTTAATAGATTCTCATTACATGGCAAAATAACTCAGTTTTTGGAGTTCCATATAATGTAACTGGAAGAAGTTTCTTCTTCACAGCTCCTACCTTTAAGGAGCTCAGTCCTGGGGGGATGGGGCAGGAAGCCAGAATGAACACTTGTTTCACCAGCATCCCAGTGTTACTGGGTGTCAACTCCATGCCAGGCATGTACACCTACGACAGAGCTCAGAGTGTCCCAGGCCACATCACCAGTGGGCAGGGTTATGGTTTCCCAGAAGTAAGAAGCATCTTAAGCCCTCTCTCCCTGCTCCTGAGGGATGGCCTGCATTGAGGCAGAGCAGGCCGGCCCTGTCTGTGGCAGGCTCCACAAATGTCACTATTCTTTCTTACTGCATCTCCACCTGTGCCTCTACATCTGCATCTCCACCTGTACCTCTACATCTTATAAAACAAGTTGGCCCTCCTGTGTTATCTGTTTATCTTCAGTTCAGTGAGGAAAGGCGGGGTGGTAAAAGGCCCCATGTTGGCCTCAGGTCCAAAGCTTGTTCTCTAATTTAGCTATGCCATAGTGAAAGCTAATGCTCTGTCCCCTATTTATCCGGAGCACAATAAGTTAAAAGGCAAAGGGGCAGAAGAGAAAGGAGCTGTCCTCCCAAAACCTCTAATACTTACCAGTTTGGACAAAGCTCTGGAACCAGCATAGATCATACCCACAAACAGCACTGATGCAGGAAGCCATGTCAAAACATCAGATCTACAAAGAGGAAAAGAAGTCATAACACTTCTGTCACTTTATGTCCAAAAGACCTAGCTGGAAGGTAGTACCCTTCAGATACACCAAATACAGTGACAGTGGTTATCTAAACATCCCTGAGTGCCTCAAGAAGTGTGATGTGGTCTGTATCCACTGAAAGTGATGGAGGCTGACAAAGCAATGTTGCCTACAGCCTGCCACTCTGCCAGTTGCCTAGTGTTACTGATCCCACAATAGGGCATAGACGAGCTGGAGATAGAAGAAGTCTTCCTGAAGGTTTGGAGAAAGAACAAATCTAATTTTTTTAGGGAGTGGTAAATATTATTCTTTGGATTTAAGTAGCCAGAACCCATGCCAAATTATTAAAAAATTTAAAAAGCTATTTACCTAGGCAATATATCAAAGAGCTCCATGGAACTGCACACACACACAGAAAAAAAACCCACAGTGTCAAGGAATTTAAAAATAAAAGAGTGCTAGAACTTGAGCTGGGTAGCCATGCGCTGACTTCTTCAACCATTAACCTGGAAGGCCGGTTCCAGGAATCTTTAAAGATTTGATTCGATTGTGGCCTCACCAAGAACTGCTTTTTCATTACAGTTTAAAATCTTGCTCTCCTCGAGAAAAAGAAAATCCTAGTTTTTACTAGGATTGCAACTTGCTTCCCCCATCAGTTACAAATGCATTTGGTCTACTAATTCAAGTTCCCAGAGTTATTCTAATAATAGATATAAATAAATGAAACCATTCCAGCAGGATATAACATAATAATCCCAACTAAACTCAATGAACTGCTCTCCTGGGACGGTGCCTGCTCAAGAAATGATCTTTGTTAATTTTATTAGCATGGGCAGGCACTCCATCCATAATCAGACCTGCTCTTGTACAACTTCCCAGGGAACATGTTATTAAAATGCTTCCAGTCTCTAGTAAGTCCCTTCTTCCTGTATTCAGCAAATACTTATAGCAACTTGGAAGGTGGTGACAGCACCAGAATTAATAACAACATCACAGTTGACATTTATTGAGCACTTACTACAAAACAGGCAGTATGCTAAATGTTTTCTACACTGTATCTTTTTAAAATCTGCACAGTAATCTTATGAGGAAAGTATTACATTGTGCAGATGAAGAAACTGAGGCACAAAGAGTTTAAGTAAATTGCCTATGGGCAGAAGGGCTGATAATGGCAAAGCCAGAATTTGAATTCAGGTTTGTCTGACTCCAAAGCCCCAGTTTCTAACCACTCTTTTATACTTTACTCTCAAGGACCTCATAATCCAATGGGAGATATCGACATATAAATAGATGAGCTATAAACACATGATTTTGCTTGGGTAGCAGACTAAGCAGCTAATAATCTGAAGAGTAGTCTCTGTTATTACTACTCCTGCTGCAATAATCGATATCTGCACTTCCAACCAAAAGGTGAACAGAGAAAGGAAGATGCCATCCTCCATCTTAATGGGTCAAGTATAACATCAGCCAATTGTTATTCCTCTAAGAAAAGTCTTTCCCATCAGACATTAAGGGTCATAGGAGACAGGATCCAAGCCCATGGCCTGCTGTGCACCGGAAGAAAGCCCAGAGCACAGACTGCAGGAGCACTGACGAGGAAGGAAGGGGTGCACTGAGTGAAATGGTAGCTGGCCTAGCTGCAGCAGGCCCAGGACTTTGGAATGTAAGGTCAGTGAGGCTCCGATATTTGTGCTCTATCCCCTCAAACAAAACTCCTCTTAATCGTGTACTCCAAGATGCATTAGGGTCGCTGAGTAGCCATGGATGTGTGGAAAAGAAAACATGGCTAGGAACATCTTGTATTTTAACCCTTCTACCATAAAATATGAAGAAATAATTTTAACTAGAAAAAATATACACAGGTCTAGTTAGACAAAAAAAGACTTCCGGGAGATGCTACAAGGCAGCTGTGTGAGCATTTGGCTGCAAATATGGGACTATGACCCAGGAACAGGGCCTCTTGTGCTTGTGTTCTTCACTATTATCTCACTCAGGGTCTATCTTCAAGCTGACAGCCAAAGCGACATGCTCTAATGGTAGAACTTTAGGCACCTGCAGAAGTGGTTGGCTGCAGAGCCCTTTCTTGGCCCTGTCCCCAGTCACTTATCAGTGAGACAGCTGCCTTCCTCTAACACACCAACATAAAACTATAGCTGTATTAAGAATAATAAACATGAATCACTGGAGCAAACGCTGTCAAAACAGGTGTGGGCAAGACCAGTGTGAAAGGATGAGGGGAAGAGAAAAACTAATTAAAAATAGAGGAGGATTCTGCATTCATATTGTTTCAAAGTATCAAAGTTCTCATTTCACTGAATATCACAGACTGTATGTTAAGTGTCATTTATGCAAGAAAAGATTCGAGGGGATACTAGTTGACAATTCATATATAAAGGAAAAGCCTTACTAAAAGATAAGCAAATTAATGCATATTTATATCTGGGGCCAATAAAATCCATGACAACTGAGTTTTCCATATTTTCCCAGGTAGCGTGGAGACAAGGTGAAGACACAAGCTACAAGGGTGGCAGTGCTTCTTTGTGCTTTTGCCATCTCTTGGCATATAATTTTTAAATCATTTCTTCAGGAAGAAATGAAACTATAATTTTAAAATCCTAGTTAGCTCTGAGGAGCTACAACTGAGGATTATTTCCTATAGCAATATAGCAACAGGGATAAAAATCATACCTGGTCTAGGACACTAGAGAGTATAATCTTATAACATTCACATAGTTACCCAAAGCATTGGATAGTATAATTAGCTCTCTTTGCTCCCAAGGAACATTCTAGCAATTAACTAACTTTAACCAGTCGTCCTAAGGGATGGACAGACTTCACACATTTCTCTGGGCTGTGCCCTTTCTTCTAGATCAGGTCACCTAGGGATGCGGTCATCTAGGGGTCATCTAGGGGTAGAGGCAGGAAGGATGTATAAGTAGAAAGCAGAAGGTTGTATGCAGTGGAAGGAACATGTCTCTGTAGTCGTGGTCAGGCAAACCTTAATATAGAAGACTTATATCCCAACTCTAAAGCTAATTGATTCATATCCCAAATCTAAAGCTAGTTTGCAATAAGAACTCAGTTTTCTTCATTTATAAAATGGGGATAATAATGCTAAGAGAGCAACTGAGATTAGTTAAGAGAGCGAATATGCAGTACTTGGGGCAGTGCATGGCACATTAAAATAACAAAACATTCAATAAAGGTTCTCCTCTAGCTTTTCTACACATAACCCCAAGGACAGAAGCCGTTAAGGAAGATTGATAGATCCACCTAAATAAAATAGCCAAAAGACACCATAAAAAAATTGAAAGATAATTAATGAGCCAGGAAAAAATACTGGCAACATATAAAACAGGCTGGAGTTTAATATCTTTAATGTATAATGAATGCTTACAAGTCAGTAAGAAAAAATTTGATTCCCCTCAAAGAAAAAAAAAAATTAGTGGACAAAAACAAGTAATTTTCTCCTCCCCTCTCATCTCCTCTCCTCTCTTCCCTCCCTCCCTCTCTCTCTCTCTCTCTCTCTCTCTCACATGTACACGAAATACAAATGGCCAATAAACATATAAAGTTATTCAACCTCCTTAATAATAAAAGAATTTTAAATTAAGACAACACTATACCAGGTTTTGCCTAATAAACTAGATATTTTTAAAGTTAGTTTCTAATATAAGAGTCATGAAATCAATTCCTTCATATTCAGCCCTGAGATATAAATTGGTATCTTTCTGGAGGGTATATATGTACTACATGGCTATACTTATCAAAAGCCTTAAAAATATGCATACTCTTTGAGGCATTTAAAAGTATCCCAGATGTTTTCATTTACAAGTGGAATAAAACTGCATTCTGGTCTCACTGCTGGTCATCAGATATGCTAGGACTCTGCCTGGAACCCTCTCCCTCCAGACACCTGTATGGCCCACTCTCTCACATCTTCAGATCTCTGCTCAAACGTCATCTTATCCGTAAGTCCTTCTTACTCACCCTATATAAAATAACCCAGTGGCACAGACACACACACAGACACACACACGCCTATCCCCTTACCTGGCTTTATTTTTTCTCTATACTTATCGCCATCTGACACATCATACACTTCCATTTTCATTTGTTTCTTGTTTATCTACTTCGATTAGAATGTAAGCTAGTTGAGGGCAAGGAATTTTGTCTGTTTCGTTCACTGTGCACCTAGAACAATGCCTGGTATATACAGTAGGCACTCAAATATCTGTTAAATGAATCACCACATATTACTTTCCCAACTTAAAAAAAAAGTTTTCCTTTCTCTCTCTAGATTGGTACGAGGGGAAAACAACAACAAAATATATCAGGAAACTCTAGTTGTGACCCCAATTCACATTTCTTCCTCTGTTTTTCTTAAACCCTTCAGAGACTTTACTCTGAATAGAATTGTTGGTGCTTATAGCTACTCAGTTTTTAAGAGCAGGTGTAAAAGCAAAAAATACCTACATCCTTCCATCTGCCCCTTTGGAATGGCCCTAATGGGGAATTTAAACAATTTCAAGTTCAATAAACTTTTACAACACTCATGTTATAACCTATAACTATGACAACAAAAAACTAACTGCCTTAAAAATCAAACGAATTTGTTTTTCTTCAATAGACATAAACTTAGAAACTTGGAATATAGGCTATTTTGCTTTTCTATAATAATTTATCTCTTTTTCTCCTAAAAAAAGTAGTACCTCTCCATGCTAGAAAATCTTGAAAATAGAAATAATCAAGAAAAACATTAAAATTACATTCCTACTTCCCTAAGATAACCACTGTCAACACCTTGCTGTCTCCTTCCAGTGTCACAGGCACATATATGAGCACTTGAACAAAAATGGGATCTTACTGTATATATCGTTTTATAATCTGCTTAACTTAACACCTTTCCATGTCAAAAAACCATCCCCGTGCCCCAGGTGGAGCCATGGACCATACCCTAGGTGCGCCAGGCCCCAGGTGTGAGCCACGAGCGTGTGGGAGGAGACGCCCCACCTTCAGAGATCCAGTTCTTAAGGAGACATGGCAACATCCGTAGGTCAGGGGTGGAAGTGGGGGAGGGCAATTAAAGAGGGGGAAAACAAACAAACAAACAAACAAACAAAAAAACCATCCCTCTTTATTAATCATTAAATATTAGGCTACTTCTGGACATTTAAGTTAACCCAATTTTTGACTATTTTAATGCTATAATGGATATTCTTGAATATATTCTCTTCTCATATTCATGATGTTTTAGCAATATTCAGGATAAATTCCCTGAAGTGGAATTGCTGTTCAAAGATACGTGCATCAAAGTTTGTAACTGGTTATAAAATCACCTTCCAAAGAGGTTATACTGATCCACCCTCTGCCATAGACTACATTATGTTCCACCATAATTCATATGTTGAACCCTAATTGCCAGTATGATGGTATTTGGAGGTGGCGGCGTTTAGGAGGAAATCAGGTCATGAGGATGGAGCCCTCGTGATGGAATTAGTGCCCTTAGAAGAAGAGAAGGACCAGAGAGGAGAGCCAGCTCTCTCTGGTTTCTCTCTTTCTCTCTCTCACTCTATCTATCTCTTACCCCACTCCTCCCACTCCTTCCCTCTCTCTCTGTCTCCCTTCTCCTCCTTTCCTCCCCCCACCCTGCCCCCAGCCTCTCTCTGCCATGTGAGGATACAGCAAGAAAGCAGCCATCTGTAAACCAAGAAGAGGCCCTCACCAGACCCCAACCATGCTGGCACCCTAATCTTGGACTTACCAGCCTCCGGGATTGTGAGAAATAAATTTCGGTTGTTTAAGCCACATAGTCTAATCCATGGTATTTTTGTTACAGCAGCCTGAACT
The DNA here is from genome assembly GCF_902729225.1 of Pteropus medius. Lineage (NCBI taxonomy): Eukaryota > Metazoa > Chordata > Mammalia > Chiroptera > Pteropodidae > Pteropus > Pteropus medius. Next base: position 38,221,835 of record NW_024340849.1, on the reverse strand, counting down.
AAGACACCCTCCTCTATAGCTATAACGTTATGATTCTAAGATAGCCAGTGGCCTGCACATTAGGAACAAACAAGGCACATACGATTTATTAATGCACTCTTTCTTTCTCCACCTTTCATTCATAAGGAGGCACCATCTGGGCCTCCATGCTTGTTTATTCTTTCATCGTCCTACATGCCAACAAAGGAGGAAAGGAGGAATTAAATCCTGAGGATGTCCTGGCAGTCTCTGGTCTCAGCAACTACCATCTAGTTAGTGTGTGTGTGTGTGTGTGTGTGTGTGTGTGTGTGTGTGTGGTTCTGTCTGTGTGTTCAGTATATGCAGCATCTGGGCATGGGCTGTCTGTGCATAATTGTGTGTGTGTTTGTGAAGGAAATTCACAGCAACCTCTAGGGAGAAAGATTACAGACTGTACAATCGCAGACTGCAATCCCTGTTGAAGAACTATTTGCCACGGGGTCTGGTTTAAAAATTGTAGTGATACATAATTTTTCTTACGTGCTTTATGGTTTATATCTCACATGATTTATAAGCACAAGTACTGCATCCTGTTTGAGTTGTAGACTTGTTTTTTGTTTGTGCATACTCTACTGTCCCTAAGAACCCTGATGTAGTTAAAGCATTTTACAAGAAGCTAACAATACTCTGTTGGTAAGAATTATAACACTCTTGTTATTGAGGTGAAGGCTAATTAAATTAAATCACTTGTTTTTCCAATAGAGCATGCATTACTGAGTGCTCTGTGAAAACACTCAGAAGTTTATCCATTCATGGGTGCCTGAAGGACTCCTTGAGCTGAATTCTTGAAAACTCTGTGTTACACTGACACCCAGTGGACCTAAAACCAGTTTCCAAACGTGAAAATAACCAGATGAAGCAAGATATCAGGGTTCATATGTTGGTTATTGGTGTTGCCTAAACAGTAATACCTTACAATTGTCGAGTCAACATTTGCTTTACAGTTTACAAGGACTTCCATGTATATTAACTCACTACTTACAGAATATGCCTAGATTTTTTTTTTTTTTTGGTCCATTACTGCTGAACATGGTCCTCAAAGAGGCTTATTCCCTTTTCCCCTTCCTGCCTACTTTTCTTAGACCTTTCTCCTTCCCTCTTTACTTGTTTCTGACTCAAAGAAGGTCACACTCCCTCAACAAAGTTTGGCCCTATTATTACTGGAACCCAAGAACCCTGTGATAATACTGTTTCTCACAGAGCTTAACTTAAGAGTTGAAGTCAGCAAACCACGGCCATGGCCCAAATCCTGCCTGTTTTGAAAACAGCATTTTATTTGCACACAGCCACACTTGTCAGTTTATATGCTGTGACTGCTTTAGTGCTCCAAGGACAGAGTTGAGTAGTTGTGACAGATGGTATGGCCCACAAAGCCTAAAGCAGCACTTCCTCTCTAGCTCTTATTTGGTGACTCCTGGTTTACAGTACGGCAGCTTGGATCTCACTTCTGAAACTTTTGAGCTGGGATGCCCAAGGCTTCGCACATGAGACAGTGCCCCCAAGCTAGATACAAAGGACCCTATTACTAACACTGAGTTCTATAAAGTTCCATTTCATTTTCAGGCACTTTCATAACTGGTTCTAACCACTCAGAACTGTCATTTCCTCCCATTTCCCATTTCGTTCACTGGCCTGAGATTCTCAACATGTAATGGCCCCAGTTCATGCTGAAATAGAAATCTTCTCACCTTCAGTGAGTTTCTGACAACCCCTGAAAGCCAACAAGAGCTTCAAAGAAACCAGTTCCAAAGTTCCAACATCTCCTTGTTTGAAAGACCACTGCTCTCCTTCCCCCTAGTTCCATCCTTGACTCTGCTGTAGTCTTCAGGCTGCCACCTGCAGCCTCCACCATCACCACCTCTCGTGACCTCCACCCAGGCACTTCACCCCTCCCCTGGGAGGACCAGGGATGGATGTGCTGCTGAGCCTTAGGAGATAAGACTGCAGGGACAGCACAGAACAGAGGAGAAACTAGTATTAAGAAACTAAGACCAAACAAGAAAAAGGAAATATAGGTTTCCCAGGTCCCCGAATAATAAGTGAGGCAGGATAGAAGACATACAGATCTCATTTCTAATAAATATGAGAAAGAAATCCCAGGACAAGCACCTTGCTAGTATACAATCCACAGTGACTGAAAATCCAAGCTAATATACAAAATATAACACCTGTGATCTCGGGTCTAGGGAGTTTTACATTGCGTAGTGTTGGCTTAGCCTTGCAAAGAAGCCAGAAAGGGGCTGTTATGGACACAGTGACAAGGACATGAGGAGTGGTCTATGATAAAGCACAAGTTCAATAGATTCCTATTCACAGGATGGTATAGGCATGACCTACACATATCAAAGGTCAAAATTCCTGTCCCGAAAAAGACAAATACTTCATGGCATCATTTATATGTGAAATCTTAAAAAAAAAAAAAAGTCAAATTCTTAGAAACGAAGTAGAAATTGGTTGCTGGGGAGACAATGGTAAAAGGGTATAACTTTCAGCTATAAGATGAATAAGGTCTGAGGGTCTATGGTGACTACAGTTGATAATATCGTATTATATTATTGAAATTTGATAAGAGAGTACAACTCAAATGTCCTCGTTAAAAAAAAAGGTAAATATGTGAGGTGATGAATATGTTAATTAATTGAATGGTGGGAATCTTTCACGATGTATACATATATCAAATCACCACAATGTGCACTTTAAATATGTTAAAATTTTATTCGTCAATTACTTCTCAATAAAGCTGGCGGAAATAATCTCTTCCTTTTATCATCTCATGGCCTCATGGGCTCTTCTCCTGGGAACTACCATAATCACACACCAAAATCAACCAGATTTTATTTAGTATTATATCCCTTCAGTGGCTCTCAGCATGTTTCCTGAGGAAGTTTTAGAAGCTGGTTTTAATTTCCTCCCATGGTAATCTCTACATATATACTTACAGCATTCCTCTGGAGACAAAATAACAGGGAAAAATATCAAAAACATATAAATTTGAGTGCTAACTTTCTTCTGTGAGCAAAGACGACTTTTTATAAAACTAAAGTCACTCAAAACATGAACACATTAAAACATATCCAGGAAATTTCATCCACCAGTAGCTTTAATGAAACTTAAAAAAATTAAATAACCAATTTATAAAAAGAGGTACAATCTGGACCCTAATTAATTGGCTCACTTTTCATTTCTTTAGGAATGGGGCTAGGTTAATTCAGAGGTTTTTTAAAATATATTTGTTATGGTTCTCCACAAAGACTCTGAATGAAAAATTAAGAGTGGGGGGCTTTGCTTTCATCTGTTAGAAATCTCTAGTCACAAAGGTATTGTGGCACAGAATTTTTAACTTAGAACTTCTCATACTTGAAAACTTGAAAGTTAAAAATTTTCTCTCTTAAGTGTCATGAACAAAAAGTAGCAAGCAGGTTACGAACTACTTTCAAAGTGTTTCTATTTAAACATGTAGCCTGGTAATACAGGAACTGGAGGATGTGTTGTCTCCAGTGAAATCACACCGGAGTCTGTCCTCGGCAATGGTTCAAGAATCTAGTAAAGAGCACTGCGTTATCACTGTGTTACCAGATGAAACAGGTCACATGTTCTTTTAGAATCACGTTTTGGATATATAGAAAGCCTTTAGCAAAGGACTTGAACATCTGCAATGGCTTGGCAACAGCAGTAGCTGCCATATAATGACAAGCTTGTAGCTGGAAACCAGTGCTTTTTCTCCCAAGACAGAAGCCTTCACAGGCATCATCCAACAGTTGTTGATAATAACTGGTTGCCAGGAAAACATTCTGGGAGGAGAAATATTTCACCAGGTCACTCGATGGAGTCAATACACGATGTGGTCAGAGACTGACACAGCAGATGTGGCCTCTTTGCAACATAAGAAATATGGTGCCAGGTTCTATAACTTGTTTGAGAGGGAATTTGGTATTCTGCTCTTCTCCAGGCTATAAGGACAATCTCAGTGAAGTCTCTGTGGCAATGCTATCAAGTACCAATTTGAGACCCACCCTTCAGCCCCATCATTGTAATCCTCTCTCCATGATGACCTCGGGGACTCCAAACAGATTTCCTGCTGTTGTTTTCATTTTTAGTAGAACCTAACATCTGCTATATCTGCACAAGTACACCACTTTATGGTTACACCACAAAGCTGGGCTTTATTTCCCTAAAGACATCATTAAACAGCTAAGCCCAGTAGGAAACCGCAGCATGGCAAACACAAACCCAGCTCGGCCATACACAAAAGAACACTAGTGCTAGGTCCTTGCTATTAGCCATCTGGTAACTCCCGTTTGCCAAGGGTCCATGTGGCAACTGGAAATCCCAAGATGTGTCACAGGTATTAACCACAAGATCCACTCATAACTAAGACACTGGGATTTTGGCCAGGAAGCTTAACTGAGCTGACATCATGTGTGTGTCTATGAAACCACCTAAGGAAGTCCAGGAGATAGAGGTGAAAAGGTGTCTTAGAAGTTTAGCAAGAGACCTGAAAGGGATATGATCACGGGTCTTCTGAGATGATAGAACCTGGCATCATGTGAGTTCAAGGGACAAAAGTGTTTAGTGGGTCTCAAACTTCTACTGTCAGAGGACCACTTCCACCAGGGAAATAATCTTGAGACTCTTTGACTTTCCTCAGTTCTATTAGTCATTCCTCCCTCCACCCACAAAAAAGCAATAAATGTATAAAGATTTCCATCAACAGATGAAGGGATAAACAAAATGTGGTATGTAATATGGTATACATATAAATGGAATATATTCAGCCTTAAAAAGGAATGAAATTCTGACACATGCTATGTTAAATAAAACTTGAAGACAATATGCTTAGTGAAAAAAGCCAGTCACAAAAGGACAAGTACTGTATGATTCTACTTAAATGGGGTAACGAGAATAGGCAAATTCATAGATATAGAAAGTAGAACTGCGGTTTACCAACAGCTAAAGGAAAGGGAGAATGGGGAGTTATTGTTTAATGGGTACAGAATTTCTGTTTGAGATGATGAAAAAGTTCTGAAAATGGATAGTAATAATGATCATGCAATAGTGTGACTGTCCTAAATGCTACTGAATTATACACTTAAAAATTGTTAATAAATGGTACATTTTATGCTATGTTTTTATTACATACAAAAAAATTTTAAGTATGAATAATGGCATTGTTTTTAAGGAAACATGACTAAAGTAATTTTTAAAGGACTGCTATTAATAAGTAAATAATTTGCATCAGAAATTATAAGATAATTATGGTCAGGAACATTGCAAGAGTGGAAGACCCATCAGATCAGCATTGGAGAACCCCAGTTCAAAATCTCAGGTCCCTCATTCCAGTCCAATCTCTTGCTTCTGTGGAGGAATAAATTCAACCATCTGGAGTCAGAACGCTTCATTATTTAACAAAAGATTAGAACTACCATGGGCCTTGTGAAGTCAGGGCCCATATTTGTTTAAATGAATACCCAGTTCTCACTGAATTATCTAGCATAACAATGGAGCATAAAGTAACACTTATGCTTAACATAATGTATAAAATCTGAAATGTATCTTTATTTGAGCAAGTTGAGGACACTATACCATGGAAATGGAAAATCATGACTAATGAACTAGTCTTTGGGATTAGTTAAGCATCTTGAGTGGAATGTTCTTTCAGCATATGGACTATGATGGACTATGATGTAATCAGGTCAGGGAAATTAATCCACACCTTATGTTCTCGGGGCCTTTCCTCCATAAAGCCTCTTAATACTAGTTTCTTCCTCTCTAGTTTTATATCTTCAGAAGAAGCCAAATTTTCTAATATTTATACTGGACATGTTTTCAAAGCTTCTCCAGAGTGCCAAGCAAAGGGGTAACTTAGCCATTAAGCAGTTAATCTGACTATTAGAGAAGCTGGACAGATAACCTGGACCACGAGGTAAATGACTTGTCCTGATCATTCAATAGGGATGTCTACCTTATTCATATAAAACTTGATTTCATTTTCTTTTCATTTTGTGCATCATTTCAGGCGAGTCTCAAAGAATCATGAAGATTTATCTAGGTGAGGCAGGATTATAATTTTGGCTGAAAAATGTCATGGTCTTTGAGGTTTCTTTTAAATATATTTGAAAAGCTGTCTCAATAGAATCATAGCAATTAATGTAATGTGTGATATAAATTGGACCCTGGATCAAGATTTGGGGGTGTAGGGCAGAGAAAAGAGTTATAAAGAATATTATTGAGAAAACTGGCAAAATATGGATATGGTCTGTAGATGACATAATAGCATTGTATCAATGTCAATTTCCTGATTTTGATAACTGTACTCTAGTCATATAAAAAAAGTATCCCTGCTCTTAGGAAATACACGCTAAAGAATTTAGAAGTAAAGAGGCACCTTACTCTCAAATCCGCAACTTACTCTCAAATAGTTCAGAAAAATAAAATATATCAATATATATAGATATAGATATATATCGGCATAAATAAAAAAAATTATAAAAGAAGCAGGATAACATAATAATTGGGAAATCCGGGCAAAGAGTATGGAAGTGTGTATGAATTCCTAACTCTCAGAAATAATTTCAAAATTAAAAAATTACCAAAAAATTTTTAAAGTTTTTTTAAAAATTCATTTATAGTGGTCTTATGGTCAAAAACAAAGCCGAATTAATGTTGTATCATAAATTGTATCTCAATTAATTTTAATATTATATTAGTGGCATTACTAACCAGAAAAACACTACTTAACTTCTATTCGATTATAAAATCATTGAATCTCAAGGTTAGAAGGGAACTAAGAGACTGAACAACTCAAATAAACATCCGTGTTTCCCAATGTAAAACCATAAGAAATTAAGTAATGTAAAAAGGAAGCAGGGTATGAATCATAAATCAAACACAGAAAAGGTTGTTCTACCTTGAACTGCTGCTGATCTCAGCCCAGCCCAGTTTCCATGATACATGAAGCAAAAGTCCGCCGATTAATGTCTGCCACCTGAAAAGGATAAGGGCCAATCTGAATTTTTTTTTAATTGTTATTTATTTTTATTATTTTTTTAATCTGAATTTAACAGAGCGCCATAGTCTTAAAAGCCATCTAGCCCTGGAAGATCTGCTGACTGATTCAAACATACACATCCAATCCTTCTTAGGTTTGAAGGATCTCTCCTAAATATCATCCCAATTCTCAGACCTGTCCTTCTCAGCTTCTATTATTCCCTTGAATCCAGCTGTACCATTAAGTGCTGACACTGGTACTCTTTTCTTATTCTAGACTTTCCCTAAACAACCTCGCTCACAGCTACCTCTTTTTCCATTACAGATGATTCCCACTTTCCTTTCTCACACAGATACCCCACAAGCTCCCAAATATAACATGCCTAAAACACTATCTTGAACTTCCCCCATCCATCTTGATCATCCTCTCATACTATCCCTAACCAGCCAAACCAGAATCCTAGCTGTCATCCTAGTCCTTCCTTCATCCTCACCTCCCTCATTTAGTAGCAAAATACTATTGATTTTATCCTCATAACAGCTCTCAAATCTGAAGTCTTCCTGTCCATGCCGCATACCTCTGCCTAATGCTGACTCATCATCTCACTCTTGAACCATAGCACTAGTGCCCTCTCCCCAGGGTTGTCCCACGCCATACATTCTCTACCTTGCAGCCAAAGGGTTTCTTCTAAAATGCAAACTTAATCATGCTTTTGCTTGTTTTAAAAATGGTTGATTCTTCCCACTGCTGCAGATAGCAGTCCTCAGCTTCTTTTCTGCTACAATATATTTAGTGTCATGAAGCTCACGCGAGACACACTTCCTTGGCATGCAGTGTTCAGGGGGAGCACAGGTTATAAAATAAACGCCCCTCTCTCTTCCAATGCAGAAAGCATGGCAAAATACCAAATGAATGAAAGGGGAATTGTAGGCATAACTTCATCCTGTTTCATTCTAATTGCTTTTTTATTTTAGATGAATCATTCATAAATTTCAAAACCTTGTTTTTAGTTATGACTTAAGACACCACCCATGTATTGCAACACCACAGTTTGTACGTGCTGTTTGTTCTCTTGACTCATAATGTTCTTCACATCTTCTTGTGTATTGGTGAACACCTGCTTATCCTAAAAGATCCAGGTTTTATGTCTCCTCCTTTGTGAAGCATTCACTGACAGGCAGAACAGATGGTCTAGAACAGTGGTTCTCAACCAAATGGTTTTTCCCCCCAGAGGATATTTGGTAGTAGCTGCTGACATTTTTTGTTGTCACTGCTAGAGGTGGAAGAAGGGAGGGTTGCTACTGGCACCTGGTGAGGAGAAGCTAGGGATGCTGATAAGCTTCCTATGATGGGCAGGACAGCCCCCATAACAAAGAATTACATTTGGGAAAGCACCCTCTCTTTACAGGGGAGAGAATGTCTGAGAGATGCAAGACCAGGGGCCAGAAAGCAAGTTAGGAGTTGTTAGAGTAATTTGAGACAACAGTGTCCCAGGAAGGGGCTATTGGAGGAAGAAGGTAGACAGATTCTAACCATGTTTAGATCCTGGTGGTTAACTGCATTTTAGAGAAGAAGGAGACAAAGGAATCAAGAATAACTACCGGGTTTCTGAGTGAGTCAACTGGACAAAGGGTACTATTCATTGCAGGTAAATTTAAGAGACAGCGCGAAGAGAAAAACAAGCTAACAATGGCAGGGAGCTTTGTTTTCTCCACTGATAAATCTTAAGTGTCTAGAGCAGTGGTTGGCACATAGTATGCTCCCAATAAATATTTGTAGAATGAGTCACTCTGCCCTACTGTGTACCTCCTATGTGCCAGAAATTATTCTAGGCATTGGGGCTCCTTCAGTGACAAAACGGATTTTTTTAAAACTAGTGCATTTGAGGCCTTTACATTTTTTGGAGGGAAGGTATATTCAGTCTGACCAATCTACAAACGAGAAAAGGGAAAGGCAAGTCAGATGTAAAGATCATCCTTTCCCACATAAGTTCGCTAAATCTCTCTACCTTGGAGGGACAATCAGGATCGGAAAACAATTCTGATTCATGATATCCCAGCTTTAGTGACAGAAGTATACATAATCGTAAACAATATTTTAAAAGTTTTGTTATGAAATATTAGAGAAAAACTTGACAAAGTACTTCTGAAACTTATTAGATTTCGTTAACCAATGTCACCATAATATAAATAAATAAATTTTTTAAAAAATAACATGCAAAAAAAAAAAATAACATATCAGTGATAATATAAAGAACAGAAATCCAAACGGATAAAAAAGTGATGAAAAGGGTTCTTTCATTCTTTGTCCACTATCAGCACCATTTCCACTGTCTCCTATCTATAATCATTCTCACTAATTTCTTTATTTTTTTTAAATAAGAAACACACACACATTTCCACAGATGGTAGTATATTATACTGTAATGAAGTTGCTTTTGCTCCCCATTAAATGCATCCTGAAGAAATTTTCCATGTCAATACATGAGTTTCCTTATTATGTTTTAATATTTGAATAGTATTCCATTAAGAATACAATATAATTTATTTAATTGGTTCTAGATAGATAAAAATTAATTTGTTTAAAAATGCTTGCTGTCTACGGCCATGCCACCCTGAATGTGCCCGATCTCATCTAATCTTGGAAGCTAAGCAGGGTTGGTTGGGCCTGGTAAGAACTTGGATGGGAGACCACCTTGGAATACCAGGTGCTGTAGGCATTTAAAAAAAATGCTTGCTGTTGCAAACAGAGCAGCAATGTTTCACATGAATATCTTTGTACATATTTCATTGATGTAAATGCAAGTAAACCTCTCAGGCAAATTCCTGGAACTGGAATTCTTGAATTAAAAGACTTAAACTGTTGCAATATTGTTATTTACTGCCAAAGTGCCATTCATAGATATTGTAGCAATTTGCCAGCCTATGATCAACGTATGAGAGTACCCATTTCTACATTCTCGCCAATTCTATCATCAAATTTTGAAATTTTATTTCGCAAATCTTCTAGGTAAAATGCTATATCTCAATATAGTTTTCAATTATATTTTCCATATGAGTGAAGAATATGTCCAAAAGCCATTTGTAGGTAGGGATTTTTGTGTCTGATATTAAGATCTAATTTTAGTGCACTGGGATTGCTACTTTTTGAAAATTACTGCTGTTTTATTCACAGTGAATATTCCATGGGCATATGAGGACAAAATCTCTATTTTCAAGATATAGCACTTGATATTTACCTATTAATTGTATTATTGAGCACATATATATGCTAGCTTTTTGTTTGCCCAACTGAACTGTCATGGAAAAATAGTAAATTGTGTACTAGCACTATATATTCCTATTTACCCCTGGGATTCCTGCCCTTTTTGTTCGATAAATGATGTCCTGTTGTTTGGCTGGTGTAAGCATTCATCCCTATTTCATTTTAATTTTGAACTGCATATTCCAATATTATAATGTCTTTTCATTTTGACCTGCATACTTTAGCATATAACATGTCTTTCTTCACTTGTTTAATGCTTTATATCTTGAATTCAACCTTGCCTAACATTAAGATCATGACCCCTGCTTTTTTGTTTGCATTCGTATAATTTAAAAAAAAAAGGAATAATGAAGAACGATGAGCTCTATCACATACTTATATGCTATAATAATTAAAAACAATGTAGTACTAGCCCCTTTCCATAAGAGCTGACAAATAAGTATCTAAAAAATTGACTCTATACTAGACTTATTGGGGTTATCATTTCTTAAGTTATATAAATGTTTATTCACTATGTTGTACACTTGAAACTAATATAATTTTGTATGTCAACTGTAATTTAAAAAAAGCTAAAGAAAAATTTTATTACCAAGATAATTCCTAAAATAAAGCTAAAGAAAAAATTTATTACCAAATAAAAAATAGACCCTAGAAAAACAACCTTATAAATTATATTAACAACTCAAAGACAAAGGAAGCATTAAACAATAAAATGTAATAAATAGACTAGTAGAAATGAAATTACAAGAGGAGGAACAATTTCTTCACATTGCACCATATACTAAAATAAACAAGCAATGACCAAGAATTGCACCATATACTAAAATAAATGAGCAATGACCAAGAATTGAATAAAGCTTTAACGAAATGTAGATCATGTCTATGTGATCTTGTAACGGAGAGGAATAAACATAAAGGCAATGGTAGTGATCACAAAGCAACTAGCAATATATTTTCCCATATAAAAATAAACCATTTAAAAAATGAAAAGATGGTGGGTGCGATGTGAAAAAGAGAAATGTGAGTGTCAGAGCACTCCGTCCTGCTCCTAAAATACCTAGACTATTGACTGACCCTACACCATTTTTTCCTTCTATCTTCTTTCTAATAATAGCATCCCTCAGTCACAAGACCACACATTGAAGTCATCTGCAGCTCTCTCTGTTGCTTCATTATTATGTTCAAATAATAAATTTTTTACAATGTCACTTCTTAAAAAATATTTAAATAATCAAAATAATTTTCAACAAAATGACAAGGCAAAGAACAAACAAACTGCAAAAAATAAAAATTTCCAATAAACATAATGGAAAAGTGGTCGGCATCCTTAAAATATGAAGAATACTAAAAACCGTAGTAAAAATAAAAGGATAAAAGGCACAAATAGATAATTCACTGAAAAAAGATCAATAATAAACATAACAAAACTGTCCCACTTCATGAATAATTTAAGAAATGATAAGATAAAACAATGTGATTCCATTTTAGGCTAATGAAATCGGTAGAGAGCAGAAAAAATACTCATAGTTTGAGTACGATGTTATAGAACTTCATATTCAGGCTGGGTAACAACATAAATTGGTAAAACATTTTTGGTAAAAATTTTGTTAATATTCAAGAAGAATACTAAATAAGTTATTTAATCCAAATTTCTTATGTAGGAATCTATTCCAAAGAAATAGTTGGAAATTTGGCAGAGTTGAATACAAAAAAATGTCTGATAACACTGTTGTTTTTATATCCTCAAAAAGGATGAAATTTAAATGCCCATTAATAGAATGGCTAAAAAAAATTATAGTATATCTATTTGGTGAAAAATCTATGCAGTCATCAAAAATATTTCAAAGTGCATTTATTGATGCTGATTGGATATTTCCTACAAATATGTATAAACAGCATAAAATATACTTACCCTTGGAACAATGTAGGGTAGGTAAATTTCAAGACAGACAGGACATACTGAAAAACAAATACCAGATTAATGGACATTTTCGAATTATAGAAAATCGATAGACATATAAGCAAAGAAATCCCCACCAAAGAAACATATAAGTATATTCAAGTTTCAAGAAGGCCTTTATTCCTATCCCCTCCCAACCAAAACCACACACTGGGCAAGTCATACCTTCCAAGTTATACTAGAGTGGGCCTGCTTTCCCCCAGCGTCATCAGAAGCCTGACCATCTCAGTTGGGGAATGGAACCAGTACCACGAGCAAAGTGGGACAGCAGCTGGGTCTGATGTTGGGATGGCTGACCCCTCAGCATCTTCCCAGACTGCAGAAGTGTCATGTTGTAACCATAGAAACTCTGGAGAAAAATGGACAAATCCCCAAATGCAGTCTGTTTTCTCTGGGTATCATCTACGGTCCAGTTTATCTAAAAATCCAACCCCTTTCTTTGTTTCTCTTGGAATAAGAACTGCATCCTGGTCTCTCCTTTGTTTTCCTTCCATTTGGGGGGTTTTGTGTTTTGTTTTCTAGTATCTGGGTATTATATTCTACCTTTCTGGGTATCTTTTTGCTATTTTTTCTATTATTAAATGGCTTTAGGCAAAGACTCTACTGATTCTTCTCGTGATCTAAAAAATGATGTAGACTAGTGTTGGGCAAGTTTATATATCTATTTTTTCCCTGTGGGTTAGCCTACAAAAAATTGCCCTGTATGAGCTCCTAAACACAATTCTGGCTAACTGACTGTGCACTGGTCTGTGTTTATTAGAAATAAACCTACATTCTTCTCTGAAGTCTATTTACTCACATAATTCAATATGTTCCTCCCCACTTTTCCCTGATATTGTCATTCTAAAATAGAGAAAGAGAGAGGATTGCGTGAGCATCTGGGCCATGTCCTGCATCACCCTTAACTTTTGTGAAGATAAAAAATATATATTTACTTAGTTTATTGTGTGCTGAGCTTTGTTCTAGATACTGAGGGAGATAGAAAACGCTGAAGCTCTCACTTCTTGCTTAAAAACAGTGGGGAAAAAAGTGAAAAAATAAAATCTCTAACAAGGGAAATCTAAGACCCAAACATTTCTCTTTTCAGCAGTCCCTCATATTTCAAAAAATGTCACTCAGATCAAAATGCTATTTGGTAGAAGAGCAGTAAGAGCTTCTCAAGGAAAAAGAAGGAGCAATTTGGGAGACTTTGAAAGGAGAATAGATGTGGACTTTGCATCCATACTGAAGGCTTGTTAGCTATGGGAGGAAGGACAGGTGGCTGCCTGTACCCTAGATCCAGTTACTGCTGGAACCTCACACAGATTGAAGGGTAACAGATGGCTGCCTGGGCCCTAGGTCCAATTACTGCTGGAGCCTCCCACAGGATGGATACTACCCTGACTGGTCCAGCCAGGTCAGGAAAGCCAGAACACTTGCTGTTCAAGCTCTGAACAAAAATCAACCATCCTTTTAAAGAGTAATAGACTAAGGGATTAATCTAAGATGTACAAAGATTTTAAAATAAATTTTCTTTCTATAAATAGAGAAGGAAATAGTTTGAGGAGAAAATTACATAGAGAAATCTGAAAATAAAGAAACTAATAGAGAGTCTTCTAAAAACTAGAAGAAAAAATCCTGTGTTGGAGACACACACACACACAAAACCTTCACTAATTCAAAAGAAAATTCATTTGGCAGAGATTAGGTGCAGGAGAAAATGCCCATGGGGTGCCCACTGCACAGCTCCTTTCCCATTTGACCTCTACTTGATCCAAGCCCACTCACCTTGGCTGCTGGAAGGGTGACTGTCCTGGTCGAGAAGATGAAACAATGACGTAATCTAAGACTTATTAAGTTTCTACCAGAATCCTGTTCTGTACAAACATTTCTCCCATCCCTACCTGGCCCTCACATCTGCTCTCCACCACTCCTGACTTCACGTCCTCCATCCTCTTTATACAGTCTCCTCATCTCCCCTTTTCCCTGCCTTCTGCTGTTTTCCTACTCTCCATCTGCTCCCAATATTTCCTAAGAGCCCTAAACCAAAGCACTCCAAGCCATCATGGAAAATGCAGAAGGATGTCTTACTGCTTAAATTCTGAGAATCCTTGGGAATCTACAATTTCTATTACTCAAATTAGATATTCCCGGGAACATGAGGATTTGGTTTATTTTTATCTAGCACCTTGCAACATAACGCACATAGAAGGTACTCAGTCATAATTACATTAGTTATTAAATGCTGTGGTGTCCCAATACAAAAATAATGCCTCAGATGCAAATGTGCGTCCAGAGGGGGTATAAATTTTGGTGAACTAAATCCGATGCCCACTGGAATTTTTTGCTTAGATACACGTTTTTTTTTTCTTGGCCAATGCCATGACTTGTGGGCTATCATGAAGAATGTGTTACTCTGCCACGTCTGATGATTATATGGAAATAAAAGGAAGGTCATTCTGTTTAAAATTATAACATTATCAATATATTCATCAAGTTAGCTAAACAAATTAAAATAGTTAAGTGAAAAGGCCAGGATTTCACAAATTTACATATTCCTGAATAGATGCTACACACAAATCTTTTAGTTTAGCTCCCTGCCCCATGAAGAAAAAACAAATCTGTTAAAAGCTAATGATTTCTCTGTCATACCATAAGCAAAAGACTATCTTTCCTTCCTCCCTTCCCTTCTGTAGAATAACTATCACTTACTTTATGGTGCATGTACTGTGAAATTGGGCACTCCACCAACCACCTTATAAACACCGTTTTGATTAATCTTCATGACAACGCTTTGAAGTGAACTTTTTAATCCCATTTTAAATTTAAAATATTTAGGTTTAGAGAGATTAAAGTCCCAAAGGCCAAGTATGTGGAACCAGGATGCAAACCCATCATTGCCTCCCAGCAAGATGGTATTAGTGGATCCGTAAAGGTTCATCACCATAACTAAATATCAACTGAACAAGGGAAAGGAGCTTCAGTAGCACCCTCTGAATATACTGAAGACAGCTACTCATATTAAGATAGACGGTATAAGAAAATACTGTTTCTTAATGGTTCTTTCCCAGAGAGCAAGAGTGGTTTTTGTTTTTGTTTTTGTTTTTGGTTATTTTTGGTGGCAGAGGGGAGGGTGGGTAGAGAAAGCTATAAAAACCCTACAATGGGGGAAGATGGTCCTGGGCCTAGTATCACAATTTTGACTTGGTGACCATACCAGAGTCCAGAACAATGGTTAATGCCCCCGCCTTAGCCCTCAAGGGTCCAATATTCCCCCGCATGTACCAAATCCAAGGCCAGTTTCCCATTCTTAAAACAATTGGTACCACTGTTCTTCTGCCTCATCATAAAAAAGGTCCCATGATATTACTTTAGAAAACTTAAGTTTAAAATTTATTTTAAAAAATTATTCTATGAAAAACTCTTAAATATACTGGAAGTGTTTAGGAATCACTGGTTTGAAGCGGAGATGGCGATGGATGGATCTCTTAAAAGCTTCTAGAATCTTGTGGGGGTTCTGGGGCAGGCGCGTTTGATTTCTTCTCCTATTTTTTCTTCCCAGGGGAACTGGAGCTAATTTTTTTTCTTTCTCTTAAAGGTAGTTCATACAGCCCAAAATTAAGTTCTTGCAAAATCGCCAGTCAAAAAATCCGGTTTCCCAGGAGACGTACAGGATGCTTTACATAGGACGGGAAACAGGGCAGTACAGTTCAACAGATGCTATTTCTAAAAGAGCATCCCACACAGAGTCGGTTTCTTCTCCATCACCATCAAGAAAAAAAAATCAGATAAAAAAATGGAGATTCCATTTGTTCCGCGTACAATGATGGGGCTCAAATCTCTCACGTGCAATCCTTGCCTCCCCGCTCCCGCCCCCCTCACCTTGTTCGTGAGGTAAAAAGCCAGATAGCAGGTACAAAAGGTGAGGCCGACCAGGCACCTCCCCATGCACATCTGTCAACTTGCAGCCCTTCCCGGGGACCCCGTGGGATCCCCACAGCCGCCGCTGGAGTTGGGCCGCTGCCTCAGCTGCCAGGACCGCCACGTGGCCCCGAGTTCCACCAATCGGCGCGGAGACCGCCTCCCAGCCCCGCCCGGCGCCTGGTTCTTAAAGGGGCAGTGCCGCCTTAGGCCTCGCAGACTCGCAGTGGGTGGGGCGGTGTGTTGCTGGCGGAAGGAATGTGGAAGACCGTGGGGGAGGAACTATGTCAGTGAAGGGAGGGCTCCGACCACCTGTAGAGAAGGAGAGGACAGTAGTTGTCAAAAAGTAGAATGAAAGAAAGCAGATGACAAAACAGTTCACGACACCCCATTACCGTTTAAAGAAAAATGTTCATAGCTATCGCTAAACGGTGAGACCAAAATGTTGTTTGTGCTTTATTGAATTTTCCAAATTTTCTACGATGAGTCTTTAATACTTTTGTAATCGACACAAAAAAGCTAACAACAATAAATGTTATTTTAAAGGAGAGCAGAAACTAAAATGAGGTTTT
Source organism: Pteropus medius (assembly GCF_902729225.1). NCBI lineage: Eukaryota > Metazoa > Chordata > Mammalia > Chiroptera > Pteropodidae > Pteropus > Pteropus medius. The sequence goes on along the minus strand of NW_024340849.1, from coordinate 38,205,133 downwards.
TTTTTCCTCTTTAGGACAAGTCATTCCATTGTTTTGAAATTTCCATAAAATAAGAAATCCTTCCAAAAGTAGAGTCTCAGGCACAGCTCCTGTTTCTAGTCTCTAGGGTGGAAAATTGGCCTAGTTAGGCTTCTGGCAAATAGTAATAAGTATACACGAAAACATAATGGTGGACTTTGTCAGGCACTAGAGGTGCAAGTGTTCCCCATACGTAGAAATACACGGATTTTTAGAAATACCCCACACACCTAGAAACCTTATTCTTTTTAATTTGTATTCCCCATGTAAAATTGTTTATCAAACTGCATTATCCAAGCAAAACATTGGACGCATTGTCTACATAAAAGACAAACCAAAAAGTTATTTTACCTTGATAGTATTTTAGAAAACTTATTTCAGAGCTAAATAGTCCTTACAAAGAAAATTTTTGCCTAATAGAATTTGCTTGAAATCAATGGTTGGTATTTACCTGAGATTTCCCCGAGCTCTTTTAGTAGATGGACAAATTCAATTCAGGCCTTATTATTTCCTAGTTATTAGTTAGCACATTTTTTTTTTTACAGAATTTGTTTAATAAGCAGAAACAACTAGAACAGTAAAGAACCACACAAACACAAGTTGACATTTGTAGTGAATGCACTGCTAGAGCTTGCCAGAACTATTGATTTTTCCAAAGCTGCATTATTCTGTTCCACAAAACAAACTAATCTAAGGCTGAATAAGAATAAAATCGTCAGGTCTTATATTTACAAACAATATGCTGCTACATATGAGATAGAGGTAGGCCTTCTATATATACAGAAAGGTTTAACTACTTATGTTGTTAATTGAGATCTTTGAGACCATGATAAAAATATTTCTAAAAGTAGGCATAGGGTAGAACTTCCTCAACTTAATAAAAGGCATCCATGAAAACCTTACAGCTAGCATTATACTTAGTGATGAAAGACAATGTTTTCCTCCCTAAGATCAGGAACAAGACAAGGATGACCATTCTTGCCACTTCTATTAAACATTGTATTGGAGGTTCTGGCAAGACAATAGCAAGAAAATTTTTTAAAAGGCATCCAGATTGCAAAAGAATTAAAACAATTAAAACTGTTTTATAGATGACAAGATTTTGAATATAGAAAATCCTAAATAATGCACTAAAGAAATACTACTAGAACTAATGAATGAGTTAAGCAAGATTACAAGATACAAGATCAATACACAAAAATTGATTGCATTTTTATACACTTGCAATGAACAATATGAAAACGAAACGATTCCATTTAAAATAGCACTAAGTAGAATAAAATACTTATTAACTTTAGCAAAATCTGTACTCTGAAAACTATAAAACATTACTGAAGAAAAACAAAATCAATAGAAAAATAGCCCATGCTCATAGGTTGGAACACTTAATATTCCCCAAATTGGCAATATTCCCCAAATTGAGCTACAAAATGAACACAAAGCCTCCTTCAAAATTTCAGCTAGTTTCTCTGCAGAAATTAACAAGCTGATCCTAAAATTCATAGGGAAATTCAAGAGACCTATGGTACCCAAAACAATCTTTAAAAAGAAGAACAAAGTTAAAGGACTCACAATTCCTGAGTTCAAAGATTACTACAAGTTACAGTATCCAAGACAGTATGGTACTAGTACAGAGATACACATATAGATCAATAGAGTAGAATTGAGATCCAGAAGTAAACCCTCGTGTTCATGACCAATTGATTTTTGACAAGGGGGCCAAGACAATGCATGAATAAAGAATAGCACTTTTCAACAAATGGTGCTGAGACAACTAGATATCCACATGCAAAAGAATAAAAGTTGACCCCTATTTTGTACTACATACAAAAATTAACTCAAATGCTAAGTGAAAGAAGCCAGGCATAAAAGGTATGATTCCATTTATATAAAATATTCCAAATAGGCAAATCTATAGAGACATAAACTAGAAAACTTTTTGCCTGGAACTGGGAGGAGAAGGTGAGGGGAGTGGAGAGTGACTGTTAATGAGCATGGATTTCTTTATGGGGTGATGAAAATGTTCTAAAACTAATTTGATTGATGGTAGCACAATTTAGTGAATATACTAAAAATCATTGAATTATACACTTTAAATAAGTGAATTATATGGGATGTTAATTATATCTCAACAAAACTGTTATTAAAAAAAAAACAGCTCCTAGCAAAACCACACCCATAGACAACATCGACCTCAAAACCAAGGTAGAGAGGATAGTGATTACCATGGAGTGTGGCTGTAACTGCAAAGGGGCATAAAGAGTACTTCTGGAGAGCTGGTAATATTGTTTCCTGATGTGGAAGCTGGTTCCATGGTATGCTCACTTGGCAAATTCATTTAGTTGTACACTTATTACTTTGTATTTTTTGTATGTATGCTTTACTTCAATAAAAGACACATGGCACAAAGAGACAAAAATATGGAAAGTATAAAAAAGTAGTTAAGAGTCATGGAAGATAGAATGAGATCTAACATGCATTTAATAATATGAAAGAAGAATATAGAGAATTTGAGAAAGGCATTTTTTCCCAGAACAAATGTAAGGCATAAATCCTCAAACGCAGTAGGGACAATGAATCTTGAACAAACTAAATGAAAAGAAATTCACTCTTAGACATATTTGCATATTCAAATTCATATTTGTATTGTATTAAAAAATAACATAATTTACCATCTTAACCATTTTTCAGTGTACAAGTACAGTAGGGTTAACTATATGCACATTGCTATGTAACAGATCTCTAGAATTTTGCATCTTGATAAACTGAAAGTCTATACCCACTAAACAATTCTTTTCCCCCTTTCCCTAGCCCCTGACAACCACCATTCTATTTTCTATTTCTCAGAGTTTGACTACTTTAGAGACCTCATATATGTATCTAAAGAATAAGGAATTAAATACATATTTTTTATTCTTTTATTCATTCTTTACAATTATAGCATTATATCAATTTTTAAAATGTGCAGTAAAGGTAGCAAAACAAAAATATTTGTTGTTAAAAAATGGCTATGAGGTCTATGGTCATGCCACCCTGAATGTGCCTGATCTCGTCTGATCTCAGAAGCTAAGCAGGGTTGGACCTAGTTAGTACTTGGATGGGAGACCACCTAGGAAGACCAGGTGCTATAGGCATAAAAAAAAAAAGGCCATGAGTTACATAGGGTTCAGAACTGTTGAGTCCCATATGAATCTAACTGACCCATATCCATATCATTCCACTCTAGTAACCTTATGAAAATACTAAGTCATCACTTAACATATGATAAACTTTCCTGCCCTATGCCAAGTCTTATACCCTTGCTTCCATCTAAACTAGCTTTATAGTTTCTCTCTAGCCTTCATGGCCTAGTTTAGTGGCACCTCTTCCTGAAGCATTCATTGTCCATAGCTGTCATTTGGCAATTAATCATGCACTCTTTTGAGATAGAAGTGTTGTGTTTTTACTTAATATTGTGTGAATACGTTCTCTCTCCAGCTGTAATCTCACAAATTTTTCTGTCTCCCACAAGGCTTTAGGAATATTTTGGGCAGTTAATAAATATTTGTTGATTGCCTGAAACAGCTACTTGCAAAATGAACTTAATTCCAATAATAAAAACTAAAGAGCTTTATTTCTGTTTCATTTAGCAGCCAAAGAATCTGCTGATTCTATGTGTTTAGGTAGTGCAAATTCTAGAATAGCTTTCTCTCTGCTGAACATCAGTGAGCTCAAAAGAGACGAAAGGGAGTAAAAACTGGAGCTAAATCCTTTAAACATTGTGCTTATTCCAAGTCACAGCAAAATGGCCATCACTCCATTCAAGAACTCACTATTAAATAACATAAAACTACATTCTGTTTTTGGTAAACCAGATTTCCCTATTAACAATATTTATAAATGTAAACTGTAAAATTTGTCAATATTTCCTTGTATCTTCCTTTTTAAGAAGCATATGGTTGGTGGCATCAGGTATTTACCTTAATTGTAGACACAAACCCATTAAAATTGTTAACCCACAAACTCTATTTTAACCTGGAACTCTATCCCATGATGAAAAAACTGCCCTTGTCTGCATAGCTTACCTTCTCTAAAATTTGAGTGTCCTCTGAAACTATTCATTTCCCTCTGGTGTTCAGGGCAGGGAATAGGTTCAGCACTCTTCACTCTCTCCAAATGCAGCATCCAAAATGTTATCTTCGCCTTTTCAGGAACACGACTCTCCTCTGGCATCTCTGTCCATCCCGCCATCACTGTCCCTAAGCTTCCTTACCAGTATCGTCTAACGACCTCTGGGTTAACAATCTGCACATTTTCTGAAGACTCTGACACTTGCTACCACTCTTCCACCCCACCCCAAGCTCTGACATCTTGCTGAGTAGTTTTAAGGCCCATGTGAATCACCCATCTAATATCTTAGCATTTTATCCTAATCCCTTAAGCTGCTCAACCTCATCCTTACCTCCTTACCATTGCTTCACTGTGGCTTCCTCTGAGTTGAGAATGTCTTGCATCCATTCTATCTCTAAATCTCTTTTTTTCCCCTAAAACTCTTAAACAGTGCACTCTTCTCTCTCTCTCTCTCTCTCTCTCTCTCTCTCTCTCTCAATTCACACAACATAAATATAATCATTTTAATATGTGAAATTCAGTGGCCTTGAGTAGATTCACAATGTTGTGCAACTATGACCTATATTAAGTTCCAGTTTTCATTATCCCAAAAGGAAAACCCTTGTCCATTAAGTAGTTACTTTTTATTGCCTGCCTCCCCACCCCATTACCTGGCAATCACCAATTTGTCTTCTATCTTTGTAGATTTACCTTTTTTGGATTTTTCATGTAAATTGTATCATACAATATGTGCCTTTTGTGTCTGGCTTCTTTTATTTAGCATAATGTTTTTGAGGTTTTATCCACATTGTAGGACATATCGGTACTTCATTTTTATATTCATTTTCTTGTGGTACCATTACAAAATATCACAGATTGTGTATCTGAGGAACATAAATGCATTATCTCTTGGTTATGGACTCCAAAAGTTTCAGATCAAGGTGCTGACGGGGGTCACTCTGAGGCCACTCTTCTTGGCTTGCTGATGGCTGCCCTCTTACTGCCTCTTCATATGGCTGCCCCTCTGTGCTCACACATGCCCCTAGTATCTCTTTCCCGTAAGAACTCTAGTCACATTGGATTAGGGCCCCACTCTAATCCATTTTAATGCAGTCACCTCTTTAAAGACCGTATTTCCCAATACTGTAACACTCTGAGGTACTAGGGTTTGGGACTTCAATATCTCAATTTGAGGGGGCACGATTCAATCCATAACAATTCCCTTTTATGGCTGAATAATATTCCGTTGTAGATATATTCCCACTCATCTCCTGATGGACGTTTGGGTTGTTTTCACCTTTTGACTACTATGAATAGTGGTTCTATGAACATTCAGATACTAGACTTTGGTTGAGTACCTGTTTTCAATTCTCTTTGATATACACCAGGAGTTGAATTTCTGGATCATGTGGTAATTCTACGTTTAACTTTTTGAAGAACAACCAACTGTTTAGTCCACTTAAATGTAACATATCCAAAATTATGATTATTCTCATCGCCCTTATATTTATTTATTTATTTTATTGATCCAGCCAGAGTTTATTGAGCTTCTACTGTGTACCAATCACAGTTCTCAGTCCTAGGGACACATAGTGAACAAGACAGAAACAGTTCCTACTCTTATGGAGTTTGCATCCTAACAGGAGATGGGCAATGAGGAGGAAACAAGTAAATAAACAAGATAAATTTAAATACTAAAAAGTACTGTAAATAAGATAAAAAGATGGAGGATGATGGGAGATTGGGGATAGACTTTTTTAGCTTGAGTGCTCATGGAAGGCTTCTTTGGGGAGTTGATATTTGCACAGATACCTGAGAGAGAAGAAAGATGAAGCCAGGGGAAGGTGTGTGGGGAAGGATGTGAATGGAATGAAGAGAAAATAGGGTGGGAGAAAATTGACATAATCAGTGTAGTTTCAGGCATGGAGAAGGAGCACAGAAGCCCTGAGATGGAATGTTTAGAGAAGAGAAAAGCCAGAGTGGCTGGAGCGCAGTAAACAAGAGGAAGAGTGATACAAGAGAAGGTCTAAGATGCACAGGACAGCAGATCATGTAGGATTTTTTTTTTTCTTTTTTTATCCTATGCTATATTCTAAATCCCCATGACTGTTTTGTAACTACTAATTTGTACTTCTTCATCCTTCACCTTTTTCACGCAGTCCCCCAAGCCTCCTCCTCTCTGGCAATCATCAGTTTGTTCTCTGTATCCATGAATCTGTTTTCGTTTAGTTTGTTCGTTGCTTTTGTTCCTTAGATTTATGCATATCGGTGAGATCATATGGTATTTATCTTTCTATGTCTGACTTATTACACTCATTCATCTCCTCTTTAAACCAGATCTTCAGACACCACCATCTATCCAGCCAACCTATTAAAAGCAGAAGTTAGCTCAGCTTCTTGATTTCCATTGATTGAGATGCCTTATCTCCCATTCCACTCTACCCCGACCTAGTACTACCATCAGGCACCCTGCCCCACCAAAAATCTTGGAAATAAGAGAAATGAAATGAGTTAGAATATTCAAATTCACCTTAAAGAAATAAAAAAAAAATTCTGAGACTTGAAATTAGACTGAAAGTATTAACACATTCAAATAATGTGTCAGTGGAAGTCCAGGCAACCCTCATCATCAATCACCAGGCAAATTTTCTGTGTCTAGCCTCACCCCTCATCAATCCACTCTTCACACAGCTGTCAGAATTCTCTCTCTAGTAAGCAAATCTGAAAACATTATTCTCTCCATTTAAAACCTTTTCATAACTCTTTATTGTCTAAATTCTGAAGTCCTTAGCATTAAAATCTTTTGAACCTGGCCCTGAATTCTCCAACCTAATTTTTTACTTTGCCCCTGGCGAACTCTAGGTCTTCCCAGGCCAAACCACTTGCTCTTTTCCAAACAAATGCTGTATACGGCTCCTCATGTGTGGAAGCCCCCACTTGCCCTACAGCCCATCTCACTAATGCCCCCTCTTCTTGCAAGATTAAGCTCAGTGTCATCTATTTTATGGAACCTTTTCTGAACATGTGGGTAGATCTGACTTCTCACTCCTTTAAATACCCACAGGGCCCTGCATATAGCTTCTATCATAGCATCTTTAATACTTAATTGTACTTTTGTTTATGATTTCAAGGTCCATGAGGACAGGAACATATTTTTATTCATATTTGCCATTTCAATGTTAGGCACTTCAGAAAGCACTCAATAAAAATTTGTTGAATAAATGATCTAAAGTTTATATCCAGATTCTTCATTCTACTTTCAACTTCTGGTCCTTTCCTGATACTTCTCCCAAATGACACATTTTTTGTCATGTACTGTGTTTCAGCCTTTCTTTCTGATCTGCTGTTTTTCTTTCAATCTTTTTCTTTAGTAGAAATTCTGGACTTATTCAATAGGAGGCTTCAAGTACAAATTGCCGGTTATAAAAACAGTCATGGGGATGTAAAGTACAACAAAGGGAATATAATCATTAATATTGTAATAACTATGAATGATATCAAATTGGCACTAGACTTATTGGGATGGTCACATTATAAGTTATATAATTGTCTAGTCACTATATTGTACACAGGTAACTAATTTAATGTTTTATGTCACTGTAATTGAAAAATAAATTTAAAATATATACAGCAAAAAGAAAATACAAAACAAACAAAAAATAATAGAAGACTCCAAAAACTTCTTTTGGTTGATGCTCTTCCTGTTTCTTTCTTATCCAGAAGTGAGGGGTCTATTTAATTCCTGGTTACACCCATTTTTCCTCAAATATTTATATCCCAATTGTAATCCTTTGAACACTAAGAGGGAATGCAATTTCCACATACGTTCATAAATATGAGCAACATTTGCCGAGCATCGGTCTGTATCCTATTATATAGCTATAGTTTTGCCTCATATTAGTTTAGAGTTTTTAGAAGATTCAGAATGTGTTTCTGACCTGGAATGGGAAAGGGGCAAGGGTTGTGTGCTAATAGGAGATGTCAAGGGCAGTATCCCAGGGTTCTCAAGCATAGACAATTAGGGATCCTGGCTCAGAATTGCAATTTAGAGGAAACACTGTTATTCAGTATGTATTTCTAGAACATCTGAATAGTCACTATGCAGTCTATTAGATCCAGTCTCCAGATCCACACTGCCTAGGTTTGCTACTTTAGCTATATGACCTGGAGCAAGTTATTTTACCTCCCTGTGCCTCAGTTTCATTATCGGTAAAATCTACCTAATGATAGAATTTACTTCTCAGTATTATTTTGAGGATTTAATGTAGGGAGGAGGAAAGAGAATTAAAAATGTTAATCAAGCCACATTCAGAGACTGCACAATGCTGATCAGCCCTATAGCCAGTCCAGGAGGACACCTTCAGAACAACAGAAGCTTTCTACTGGGATGACTAACAACCTATTCTCCACACCTGTAAAGGGGAAAGAGGAACCAACAGTCATTCCCTAGGGCTAAAACCATGGGAACCTAAGGATTAAAGGCTGAGAAGTGCCAGCCAGCGGGCTCTACATACTCTTCCCCTTCCCTTTCCTCACTGTATATCCCTCAAAGGAAATGGGAACTAAAGAATGACAGATAAACTGACACTGAACACTCAGCCCCTTACTCTCCCACTGTCTTTCCGTGTCTTCCTCGGTCTCTCTCAGCCTCCCAAAGACCACATCTGTGTGTGGATTCTTACCTAATGATAGAATTTCATTTTTCTAATTAACTTTCCTTTTCAATCTCACTTTAACACATGAATTGAATTCTTTCCACACTCTCCGCCAAAGGACCCTCTTCTCTTGGTCCAGGGCTTGGTCTCCCCCAAACTCCAGGAAATTTGCCCTGTCGTGCCTCAGATTGACAAATTAATACAGTATGAATATAGTGAAATGTAATGCTTAGCTATTTTTATCTAGTCACTTTATGAGAATCTCGCCACAAAATACCGAATCAAAATTTTAATTAGACTGTCCTATTTGTGCTCAATGTTGTATAACGCATTTTAGAAATTTTCACATTCCATGCCCCGCCTCCTGATGACAATAACATAAAAATGCGACTGTCTTCTGCTTCCCTCCGCTGTCTACACCTGCTTTTTTTATCTCCCAAACCATCCCAGTTTAGAATTAACCCGGGAAATAATAAACGAAGAGCTTCGCTTGCTTGTTTATTTATAGTCCACGCAGTCAAACGCAGATAACTAGATTTAGCGGCTATCTCCCGCAGCCAGGAAGGAAGGAAGGGTAAGACGGCGCGGGCCAGTGCAGAGACTGGCCAGAGCAGACGCTGGCCAGAGGAAACCACACCCAACACGGGCTCCGCCCCACACCGGCGACACTGACCGCAAGCACCAGCCGGCAGAGGCCGGAAGTGCGACCCTCCGGAGGCGGGGAAAGCTGACTTAAGGCGGAGCCCGGGCGGTGGCCAATCGGGCGCCACGGTCCCAGTAGAGAGGGCGGAAGAGAAGAGGTCTAGTTCCGGACGCGGCGGCCGCCGCCGCCATCTGTCACCTCGGCTCCGGCACCGGCACCCCGTCGTCCCTGCCCCGCCGCCTGTGTCCTCGGCGGCGGCTGCTTTCCCATCCTGCCACCTCTCTGCTCTGTTCTCGTCGCTAGCTTCTTCCCCTACATGGATCTGGTCGAAGTGGCATCGCCTGAGCCCAGGCCGGCAGCGGCCTGGGGACCCAGCAAGGTGAGTGGCGGTCGGGACTGATGCACCTATCTTGGTAGCCTGGGCTGGTCCTCTCGGAGGGCCCAGAGAGACTGACAGGTGCCGAGGCAGCCCGCAGGAGACTCGGAAAGTTCTGGACAAGACCCCGGCGACGTGGGTCAGAAGGGACGGGAGGCAGGGTTGCCGGGGTTGCGGTGGGAGAGGTGGGGAGGGGGCCCCTGGGCTGCCAGAGGCCACCCTGGGCGATTCGGGCTCTCTCTAGGTCTGTCCCTTGCTTTCTGAACCTCCGTAGCATATTTGTGGGCAGCACTCCCTTAGAGACTTTGACGTTTGAGGGAAAGCAAGTACCGTCTTGTTTTTCAAGAGCCAAGTGAGTCAGCCCAATCACACGGGAAACCGGGCAGAGAGGTGATTTAGGCTGCTGTTTCCTGAACTTGACAAGTGTGGTTATCCTTCGGCAGTTTCTTGTTTTTTAAGTAGTAAAAGACAAATCCAGGAGCACCCTCCCCACCAGGCTAATACTCAAGTGTACCCTACATACTGTATAAAGGTTATAATTTCTTACCATCTGCCTGGGATGTAACATTTCAGTATTTTCCTATAATGGGCAACTATTACGTTCATTTCACATTTGGCTTCTGGTTTTCAGGTTGCTCCTTTCAATGAGACTTTCTTTGGAAGGATGAAAAGACTTTTGCTACTTTATTGAGGGCTTGCTTCAATTGGGATTTTGTGTTCCTCAAATTAAGGTTGTGAAAGAATCCCACTTTTTAATAATTGTGTTTTACATGCTGATTACAGAATATTTGTTCCACATAAAGGGCCATTTGTTAATCTCATTGGGTCTTCAGGCCAGGTCTTAACAGAAAAAGGGGGAAATAATTAGCTGCTAAGTTAATGAAAATTAATTTTATTAAGGTTCTCATACAACTGTAGGGAGAATCTAATATATTCCATTGGCAATTGTGGTTACATTACATGTTATATTGTGTTTTTTTTTTTTTTTTTTTTTCTGTTAAGGCCTTGTTTACAAGGCTAAGATCAGTAGGCATACAAAATGAGTAGACGGATACTAATAAATACATACTCTAGATGTTAGATTCTTCCAGTTAAGTATCTATAAAGGCTGCTAAAAATGTCAAGTGAGACCAGTCTTTGTTCAGAATACTGACCTCAGAACAAATTTTACTTAACAGAACTAATTTAATAATAAAATATTTGATTTCAGTCATATTTTCATTTAAGTGTACATCGTCAGAACTGTAAAGTTTCATTTTTTATCATGCAACAAAAAAAATCATCCTGGGTTTATTGACAGTTTATTGGGAAAATAGCGTTTTCACAGGCAAAACAATTAGATGCTACAAGTTTCACCTAACCCTTTCCTTTAACCTCTGGGAAGACGAAAGTGATTACAGAAGCCTACATAGGGAAAGTGGAAATTTGAGGATGGTCTCGAAAAATGGAAAGAGTGTATAAGGCCAACTATTCTCAAAACTTTTCAGTTAGAACTTCTTTACACTCTTAAAAATCACTGAGGACCCCAGAGGACTTTTGTTTATATTGGTTATTACTGTTGATACTTATCATATCATAAATTAAAATGGCAAAATTGAAAAACGCTAAGTGACTTAAGTCATTATATGTTCATAGAAATAACATTTTTATATTAAAAAACTATTTTTTTTAAAAAAATAGTAAAGAATAATATCGTTTTACGTTTCTGCAAATCTTTTAATGTCTGGCTTAATAGAAGATAACTGGATTCTCATAGCTGCTTTTTTTCTTTCAATCTGTTGTGATATGTTTTGGTTGAAGTATAGGAAGAAAACCCCACCTCACAGATATGTAGGTTATAGCAGTTATAATCAAAGATGACTAATAAGAGCACAGTAGGTAGATATATCAAGAACAAATTGAGTTAATCTCTAAAAATGCATTTATATCCTAAACCTACTACCTTAGAAAAATTTGGAAAATGCAAGAATACACAAGCACATGTTCCATTAGCCATGAGGGTGATGTCATATCTGATACAGACTCTGGAAAACTCTTATTCCACCCTCTTGAGAGAATGAGAGTAGAAAAGACAATGAATGTCTTCATGCTATTATGAAAATAATTTTGACCTTATAGACACCCTGAAATGGTCTTGGGGATCCTTCCCCCAGGGTCCTGGGGTACCACTTATAAAATGGCAAACTGCTGTTATGGACAGAGTATTAGGGAATTCCAAGAAGGGAGGATTGGCTAACTAGGAGCAAAAAGTAAAGAAGTGTGTAGCTCTGCTTCAGAGGAGGCTGTGAAATACCAGTGGTGCTCCTCAAAACTGTCAAGGTCATCAAAAACAAGGAAAGTCAGAAACACAGCCAAGAGGAGCCTAAGGAGACATGACGACAGTGTTTTGCAATATGCTGGATGGGATCTTGGAATGGAAAAGGGACATTTGGGGAAAACTAAGGAAATCTGAATGAAGTATGGACTTTAGTTAATAGTTTATAAATAGTGGTTCATTAATTGTGACAGAGGTAACATGCTAACACTAGAGAAGCTGGGAACAGGATATTTGGGAACTCGTAGTTTCTGAAATTTTTCTAAATATCTAAAACTACTAAAGTTAAAAAAAAGAAAACAAAACAGATTAATGTTGTTATATAGACCCAGATCATGTTTTCCAGAGAACCTTGTTTTAAGAAGCAAAATTCCCACTTATGCTGCCCAGATTATATCTTCTAGCAGCACGGGTAGAAGAGGGACCTTCCTGTGACTCTGGTTCTCTTGACTTGTTTCAAGTTGATGACTAGATTTTATTATGTGCCTCCTTCTGTTTACCTTTTTTTATTTTACTAGATTCTTGTTTGCAGTAGAAGCTTAAAAAAAAAAAAAGTGGGATAGGCAGCTAAGGACCCATTCAGCTCCTGCTGGAAGGAAAGGGGAATGATTTCTCTAATATGCAGCCAGCCAGGAGTGGGAGAATGTGAAGAACCCCAAGGAGCAGGGTTCATTCAGTCTCCCAGAGGAGAAGAAAACAGGGTGGGTCTCAGGAAAGAGTGAATCAGAGAGCCGGTTATGGGCTTGGTGTCATTTAAAGCAGAAAAACGGGAAAGGATTGTGTGGGGTTTCCCATCTGATCTTGATGCAATGGGGAGTTTATGTTAATGAAGGGAATCATGGGAAATGACCTTGGATAGCAAAGATAGAGAAGATTGTGAAGGGCTTTTTTTTTTTTTTAAATCTCTTTAGATTTATTATCATTATTAGTTTAACATTTCATGAAGTTTCTCTATGTACAAAGAATTTACTGAAGTTTCTCTCATTACCAATTTACTGAAGAGCTGCAGAATGGTGACAGAGGATTCCCCTACATACACCCTATGGAGCCCATTCCTAGGAGGAACCTCCAGTAAATTTTCTAATGCCCCCATGGGTTTGTGAACCCCTTGTGCCTGTGGAGGATTGTCTCTGCTCAGTAGCTATTCCTCACACAGCTCGAAAATTTTCATGCAGGGCTTTTGACTGCTGGTTTGAAGAGTTTGGATTTGATCAAAATATGGGAGTTGGCAACTTTTTGGAAGGGGGCCTGGCTGAGCTGGTCAGCAAGGTACAGGGAAGTAAGCTCTAGAGTCTGAAGCTCCGAGGAGCAAGAGCAGTGAGAGTGGGCAGTTAGGGTGCCTGCAGTCCCCACATGTGTCCCTTTTGGATTCAGTCTATTTTGGGAGTAGATAAATCGCTGCCTCAAAATCACCCACTCAAAATTACTGCCTCTCATTTTTGCCTCTTCCTAGGAATTGTTAATTTCATTTTAGTTAACACATTAGTAGAATTAATTGACTACTTGCAAAAGACTAGAAGCAGCAGCAGTGAGTGGGCAAAGGAGTCAACTTTAATATGGAGAAATGGACTTTAGTAACGGTGTAGAAAGGCACCAGACCTCTACAACCTAGGGACAACCTGGCAGTTCCATGAAATCCTCTAGTGTTTCTTTTGGCACATATTCAGTAAATGCATGAGTGCTTCTTTATGTCTGAAGCTCTATACTGGACTCTAAGAATGAGAAGACTCTCAAGGGGCTCTTGCTATATGGTAGCTGATGCAGTAACTCTAGTGATTGGTCCTGCTCAAACTGTACACAGTAATATGGGAACACAAAGGAAAAGATCTGATTTTGTCTGATGAAATTGAGACAGCCTTATGGAGGAGGTGACATTTAATTGGGGAAAGAGAGAAGAAAGAAAAAGCATTGAGAGAACATTTGAAGGTATCCTCAAAACTGAAGGAAGGGAGAAAGTATGCCGTATTTGGCATTTAATTAGTGTTGCTAGAGCATAGGGTAATGAGGGTAATTGAGACTGAAAAGTTAAATTAGGCCCAGTGTGAAGGGCATTTATTGCTGAGGAATTTGGATTTTAGACTGCAGGCAGTACAGTAGCTTGCTTCTCACATCCTAGGCCAAGATAATTAGAGAAACAGTATAGCAAAGTACTCTTTAAGTCCTACTGCCTTGATTCAAATCTCAGCACTTCCTTCTACAGTGTTATCTTGGGTTAAAAAACCTTTCTGTGTCTCAGTTTCTAAATCTATAAAATGGGGATGATATTATAACTACTCAGTTGTGTGACTTAAATAACCTGTAAATTATGTATAGTTAGCCAAATCTAGTGAATTTTTGTCTATCTATAGTGATTCAAATATAGTGAATTATTGTCTCATTATACTGTTAGTCATTGCAAAATGTGATTGACAGTTCTGAGTTAGAGAATAGTCATTTGCCTTTTGGAACCTGGACTTGCAAACTGATCAGCCCAAGCACTTCCAGGTTAAAAGACGACATGTATGTCTTCTGCCTAGAGGATTCAGAAAGAAGTCAGCAGTCATGTGGCCAAAAGACTAGCTATATTCTCCAGATTGCAGAGAGCTTCGAGTCCAGACCTCAAAATCCTCACCAGGATTGTGCTCAGTTGCTAATGAGATCTGAGTGAATGAAGTCATACCAGACCTCGAGGAAGCTTCCCTGTTCTCTCCAGGTCGATTCTGCAACAGGCTAGTGTAGGCATGCGCTGGTGCCCTGATATATAGCTAGCTAATCAGTCTTAGGGGGAGACCAGATAAAACTTGATTCTGAATCACTTAGGCATAGTTATCATTTATAACCCTGAAGTGCTCCATGCTAATAATCTGAACCAACTAAATTCCTGAGCCTCAGTGCTGTGGAACCGGAACAAAGGTCAGTTGCCCAGTTGTCTCTGGGAGTCATGCCAGCAGGCCCTTAGGCCAGCTATAGAGCCTTTAGTGGCTGAATTTGATTAAACAATTTTGTGGCTAAAACAGGTATCATATGCTGCATTCTAAATTAGATGGTAGTAAAGGAATGAGTTTGGACTTTGTCCTAAAGGCAGTGGAAACATTAAAACAATGAAAGCTTAAGTAAGGAAACTGGACCAGTCAAATCTGCATTTTAGAAGAACCATCGTATTATGGTGTTGCAAATGGAAACAAGCAGGACTGGAAGCAGAAAGGTTAGTTAGGAGGCTCTTAAAAGTTGCCGGGTGATGGGAAGGTGGTACCTTGGAGTAGAGTCATACAAGGGGAGGTGGGCAAGTTCAAGAGATATTTAGATATCTTATTCAGTATTAATGGTCTTAATTACTAGACTATCAAGTGTAATCATTTTTTGCTGCTAAGTAAAGCTTGCCCCTCAAAAATTTAGAATTGTGAAATGAACCTAGTTTTTATTTCAAGAGGGCTGAGGTAGTGATGTCAGTATTTTGAATTAAATTGTCTTTTTTTTTTTTTAACAGTGTCCATGGGCTACCCCTCAAAATACAATATCTTGTTCTTTGGCTGATGTAATGAGTGAACAGTTAGCTAAAGAATTGCAATTAGAAGAAGAAGCTGCCACTTTTCCTGAAGTTGCGTAAGTAAAATTCACAGTGAATCTATTTTGTCTAGCAGCTTATTATAACAAAGTTTAAGAATTTGATTAGTGATTGTCACGACAAATGATTAAGAAATACATTTAGAAAAGCAATGCAGTAGAAAGAGCACCATACTGGGAGTCCACTGACATTTGAGTTTTAGTTCTGATTCTGTGATGAGTTTTAATATTATCTTGGGCAAAGCACTCTGTTTCTCTGGGTTTTTAGTTACTGCAGATGATCAAATAATGAAGTAGGGTACAGTTTTGATCAAATATTTATAGTTAATCATATAGATATTATCTCTCCTTTGATCAGAACACAGGACAGATGAATTCTAGGTCTCAGTTTGGACTTTATTAGAGACCCTTTAGCTTTCTGTTGCAGCTTTCTTATTCCTAGTTGGTGCTCTCACGGGTTCCTGCCATTGGTCAGAAGGCAGCTAGGCAGGAGAAGGTGAAGAGTTTGATACATAGTTTTTTTCCATTGTTTCTTCAGTACAATTTTTAATAGTGAAAAGGCACATCCTACTCTCATAATTGGTAGCATCTGTTTACACAGCATATTATATTAGTTTGTATTGCCTTATTTTGAATAGTGTTGCTGAAGGACCATTTGTTACTGGAGAAAACACTGATACTTCCAGCGACCTAATGCTGGCTCAGATGCTACAGATGGAATTTGACAGAGAATATGATGCACAGCTTAGACGTGAAGAAAAAAAATTCAATGGAGATAGCAAAGGTACTATGACCTTATAGTGACAACTGCATTGGGTGGTAGAAAGTGCTTGTAATGTGCTCCTAAATAAGTCTTCAACTATTTTTGCCTTTTAAGTTTCCATTTCCTTTGAAAATTATCGAAAAGTGCATCCTTATGACAGCGATAGCTCTGAAGATGAGGTTGACTGGCAGGATACTCGTGATGATCCCTACATACCAGGTATCAATGAATTTATTTGCTCAGGGGACATAGAAAGACTAAGTTTTCCAGTGAATCCTTGTATTTTATATTTATCTTTGAATCGAGTTTGAGAATTTACTGTTAGAGTCAGATATCTTTTCAGACAATATTGAATGCAACAATTTAGTTTTTGCTATTTTTACATACCTGGCTTGTCTTAATTGCCTTTAGCAAAACCAGTTCCTACTCCCAAGAAGGGTTTTATTGGAAAAGGAAAAGACATCACCACCAAACATGATGAAGTAGTATGTGGGAGAAAGAATACAGCCAGAATGGAAAATGTAAGTTACAGAAAGTATTATCTGTGAATCGAGAGTTTTATTAGTATAAGTTAAAAACATGGGACTCTAACTACAATATCTTAAATTTCTACAAATATCCTTTATCCTTTCTAAAGATGTTTTAGATGATAATATAGGAATACTATGAAAACTCTTGGCAACTAACGAAAATATAATGTGCCACAGGATAAAATTCTAAATTATTTTTAAAAAGTTTGATTTATATTGATTCCAAAATTAAGAAACTATTCTTATGAAAATGACATATTTATCTTTCAGCATATTATTTTTCATTAAATAGCACCCCTTCCCAATGGCAATTAGGGGATAGTAATGGGAGAGAGAAATACTTTCTACTATATCTCCTTTTATGCTTATTGAAATTTTTAGTGCCTGAACCACCCTTGTAAAATCTGAAATAAAATGTAATTTAAAACAAATAGAAAAAAAAAGCATTTTTCATCTTTCATAAATATTGTGATTAATATGAAACATTTAGACTTGAGAACATAAATACTTGTTAAGTAAACCTTTTATTAAATTCTAGAAATAATCCAGATCTAACTCTAGAACAACCCTGTCCAATGGAACTTTCTTTGTAGTAGAAATGTTCTCTATCTATGCTATCTAATATTGTAGCCATATTTGACAATTGAGCGTTTGAAATTTGCGTGGTGCAACTGAGAAACTGAATTTTTAACCTTATTTTAATTAATTTAACTTTAAATATCTACATATGGCTAGTGGCTACTATATTAAACAGTACAGCTCCAGAAGATAATTGTCATGGTATGGGCATAGCTTGCTATACTAATCAACTCAAAAATAATTATGAAATTTTATTTCTTTGGTAAGATTTGGTGTAGTCTTCAAAATATAATGTGTCCTTTGATATAAAAGCAAGCTACAAAGCATATACCAAAACACCTTAGTTTTTAGATGTGATTGGGTTTTTTCTGTGCATAGAATAAACCTCTTCCTTTGGGTTGTAATTTCTTAAATAGCCTTGATCTCCTTTCTCCTGTTTATTAGCAAGTTTTTTATTTTTTTCTCTAATACTTGCGGGTTCTGCTTTTATAGCCTCATCATCTATTGAGTAGGAAACCTGTTCCAAGTAAAGACTGATCTTTTTTGTTTTTTTGTTTTACTGTTCCATTTTAAAGTATTCAGATGCTAATTCTTCTTTCTGGCAGTTTGCGCCTGGGTTTCAGGTAGGAGATGGAATTGGAATGGATTTAAAACTATCAAACCATGTTTTCAATGCGCTAAAACAACATGCCTACTCTGAAGAACGTCGAAGTGCCCGCCTTCATGAGAAAAAAGAACATTCCACTGCAGTAAGTAATCTTACTTTTTTTGTTGTTTGATGGGAAGTTTTATATTAGGAAACTTCATTTTTGAGGAAAGAAAAAACAAAACATGGTTGATTTTATTTTTTCCATGAGATTGACTTTTCAAATCAAAGATGTAAATAAAACCCAAGTAGCTTTGCTTATTTGGCTTTTCAGATTTAATGTCATGGTTATTAATTACTTATTCAAACTAACATTTTAGTGGTCATAATTTGGACTGTAGTTTACAATACATATGAATGTTCCAAGATTTTAAAGAAATTATTTCTCGTTACGTTATGACATATAAATTTATAATAACTTAAAAGTTTCTAATGCTTTACATTTATGAAGGTAGTGTCTGACATCTTGAGAATAAGCTAATTTTTAAACCTTTAGAAAAACAAACGAATGTTAAGTACATTAGGAGAGCTATTTTAAAAAACTGTTAAACTTTGGCAATAAAATAAGATTTTCACTAAGCTAGTGTCTGATTTTTAATGATTCTTTTAGATACTTTCAAAGACAGAGTTACAGTTTTAGGAATGACTTGACTGCCATCTTAAGAGCCTATTATTAATAAATAATAAAGATGAAAGAAGAATGTATTTTGAATGTTAGATATTAGAAATGGTTCAGAAAATGTTTTGTGGTTAACTTTTTCATTTATAGTGCTTTATCTCTTGCAGGAAAAAGCAGTTGATCCTAAGACACGTTTACTTATGTATAAAATGGTCAACTCTGGAATTTTGGAGACAATCACTGGCTGTATTAGTACAGGAAAGGAATCCGTTGTCTTTCATGCATATGGAGGGAGGTAAGTGAGCAAAATACAATACCATCATGTCAACAGAAGCTTAACCCCTTTTCCCCAATATTAATGATTTACATGGAATCAAAGTTAATGCTGCGTGGAAAATATAGTAATTTAAAATGTGCTATTGTAGAAAATCTAGACAACATAAGGACGTATAAGGAAAAATACAGTCTTCTTAATCCCACTTTCCAGTGATAATCATTAATAATTTTGTGTAGACTCCTTTAGTGTTTTTTTCTGTATGTATATTTTCTGCATTATAATTATACTATATCATACAGGCAGCTCTAAGTGGCAGAGCAAAATTTGAACCTTGATTTGTCTCAAAACTCACGGTCTTTCCACTGCAGGGCCTTTTGGTACCAGGTCGGAGGAAACATGCTTAGATCAGTCACTGATTTCTCCCCTTAAAACTCCAATTCTTACTTTAAGAAATACCAGCTTTAAATGCTTACATTATTTAAGGAAACGTCTTTTAGAGAGATCTTATGCTATTTAGATCTTACCCACTTCACTTGTGTTACAAAGGCTTAGATGAGTAAAGAACTGTAGAAGAAGAAAGATTTTTAAAAGAGGAGACCATTTAGGGAATGTGCCTAAGGCAAGAATATGAAATCTTTTGGTAACTTACTGCTGAAGTCAACAGTAAGGCTTACTAGCTCAGCTATTCCTTTACTTTAACATGGTTTACAAACAGAAATGTTTAAATAGATTACAGAAATTATTCCAGTTTTTTTTAGGTTTAGAAGGTACTAACTCTGTACTTAAGGAGATTCATATGATTGTTGGTCAAGTCTTTGCCTTTGGTTTTCTCAACTATTTAACTAGTCTCCCTTTCTAGATAAGACATACACATATAATCATATATTGAATTATACTGTTGAGTTCCAAAAAGAAAAGGATAAAAATGAGTATTAGGATAAAGTAGTTCTACAGTTTTCAAGCTGTGTGATCTGGAGCAAGTTATTTAATTAACCTCATTTAAAAACTTAACCCTCACCGCAGGATTTTTGCAGGGATAAATGAGACCGTGTTTGATAATACCTGGTGTGTGTTAATCCTAATAAACATTTCTTTCTTTCTTACTTTAAGCCCTGTTTCCAAATTTCATTTGAAGGTTCCCTGAGACTAGACAAATATAACTTAATGGCACAAATTATTTAAAATGAAAGGTTATTCATGGTAGAAATTAAAACTTTACAGAGAAGAGTAAAAGGAAAAGTAGACTTCATCTTACCGACTCTTGCACCACAGGTCTGTTCCCCAAAGATCATCACTATTAACAGTGTTTAGTCTAGTCTTCCAGAAATTCTTATGCATATATCCCTTATTTTGTTTAAACAAAAAAGATTATACTATACATTCAAGGTCTTAGTTTTTCAGTTAATATACCTTAGATTCTTGTATTCCTTGCTTACATTACCCCATTTTTATGGTAGTACATTCCATTGTGTGAATGTACAGGAACATCCTTGTACATCTGCCTTGGTGTGCTTTTGCAAATATGTCCTTACACTAAATTCCCAACATCGAAGTTGCTGGGGAAAGACTATATGCACGTTGTCCCATTTTTGTTAAATAGTAGAAGGCCTCACTGAATGAGTACCAGATTGTGCTCAGTTTGGGCCTCTGAGCTGGCTTATTGGAGCAAGTTGTGTTTCTTGATTTATTTATTAAACATTGAAAAAATTTTTTCCTTGTATATCACACCAAAGGCCAGAAATCTTGAACTTCTGTTTCTTTTAATGGTAGAGCAAATGAAATTTTCCCTGCAAGCTAGTCAGATATACAGGTTGTACACATTCGAAAGGTCAGATACCGACAGATCACCTTGTGAGGTTACCTAATTTATGCTACCGCCAGCAGTATGAACCTATCTCCCTTATCCTCATCGGTACTTGCTATTACCAAACTTAATATTTTTTTGTCAGTGTGAAAGATGAAAAGTGCCATGTTGATATTTTGGTTTGTATTTATTTAATTATGATTAAGGCTGTACATTTTTTTCAAGTGCTTTATTGGCCATTTGTATTTCTTTTTCCTTGCTTCTCCTTGTCAATTGCCTTGTTTATCCTTCATCTATTTTCTGTTATATTTAATGATACTTTGATATAATGAATGATCTTCTGAGGGAATTGGTATTGTAATCTGTATTTTGGCATTTGTAAGTTAGCAAAACTAGAGAGCATTCGGTTTTCTACAACTGAGAATAAATGCTTTTAAAAGTTTATATTAGTTTTCTATGCTATGTAACAAATTACCGCAGACTTAATAGCTTAAAACAACACCAACTTATTATCTCATAGTTTCTGTTGATCGTCAGTGTTTTGAAGAATCAACAACACTATGTGCTGTTGGATTAGATATGGGATGTCAGAGGATGAATTTTGGCTAGGGCAGCCAGGTAATGCGTTTCACTGAGGCAAGAGCCTGGGGAAGGGGAGGGTTCGGGTGCAGTTATCAAGAATTTTGTTTTGGACATGGTAAATTGAAGATATTGACTAGACATCTAAATGGTTTCAAGTGGGATTGGAAGAAAGGGCTTGAAGTTCTGGAGAAAGGACTGAGGATAGAAATGTAAGGGTTATTCATGTGCAGAGGATATGTAAAGCTGCGGAGCTAAATAAAACTTCATAGGAAGAGAAAGGGGTTACTTAGAACCAGTTGGACTCCTCTTAACCTTCTGAGGGTCGCTGAAGGAGGAGGAGTCAGCTGGGAAAATATGGTACAGAAGTGGTGGGAGTTGGGAGTTTGAGTCAGATGCTGTTTTCTGGGAACTGTAGTTTATTTCTTTTCTAGATTAACATTCCTTCAGGTGTTTAACAGTAAATATTATTGTCTCTTCTTCCATCCTCCTCCTCTTCATTCACACTGCCAGCACCACAATTCAAACCCTTTCAGTGACTCACTATTGTGGGACTATTGCATTAGCATCCTTAGTAGGCCCACACCTCTAGCCGCTCCTGCTCCCTTCCATCCTGACATTGGCATCAACTTGAACTTCATCAAGTGTGTCAAGCCCATGGTGATTCCTACTACCTTTGGGAATGCCCGCCTGCAGGCTTCTCACCCGGGCAGTCAGTGCTTCTTATATATCTGCCTCCATCCCATCTCTTTAGCTCTAATTTCTTTTATTTCTTCTCTCCAGCCAAGTCTTAGCTGTAGTGTTTGTTGTTCCTCGCACGTGTCCTGTAGTTTCCTACTTCTGCTTCTTTTAATACTGTGACTGTTCTTGTAATATTCTACCCATTGTCCTGGTTCTGTTTCAGATGCCACCTGTGCCGGGAAGCTTTGACTGACCTTTCCAATCCAAAGGGATCTGTTCTATTTATGTACCTCTTTTATTCTCCCCTGTCCCTCCTTGCATATTCATAGGGCAGGGACCCTTTTACTCACATTTATATTTACTAGCAGTAAAAGAGACAATTTTAAAAAGCTGTTCTATTTTGTTGCATTCATTGGATTTTGCCCCTGAACCATCCCAGATAGACTATTCACTATTTTAAAATGCATATATTTTCACTGTTTCTTGAGTTTGATTCCATAGTCAATAAGTGAGAATTATATTAAGGATTGTTGCAAACTGGTTGAGAATTTATTTGAAAGTGTGTTTGATTTAAAAAGACAAAACCTAAGGTTTTATTAAGACCCAAAACTTGAAAGCTTAAAAAAAAGGTGTGTTATTCTCAGAGAAGGTAGAGCTACTTATGCGTCATAGAATCTTTATTTTGAAATTGTATTACTTGTGAGCTGTCAACTTATACTGACTTATTTTTTTTCTTCCACTTAGCATGGAGGATGAAAAGGAAGATAGTAAAGTTATACCTACAGAATGTGCCATCAAGGTATTTAAAACAACCCTTAATGAGTTTAAGAATCGTGACAAATATATTAAAGATGATTTCAGGTTTAAAGATCGCTTCAGTAAACTAAATCCACGTAAGATCATCCGAATGTGGGCAGAAAAAGAAATGCATAATCTCACAAGGTAAAGAAAATCATGTGCCAAACATAATCTTGAGTAATTTTGTTTTTGTACTAGGCCTATTAGCCAGGCAAAAAATTCTATGCTTTTAAATTCATTTATAGAAATTATGGAAGGCCTTGAAATTCTAATGCTTAATGAGCTTAAGAAATATTTCCATGCTTATAAGTATGAATTGATATTTTTAGGATAAACCATTTTCTTTTTTATTCCCTCAGTAAAGTTGGAGGGAAATGAAGTCATTTTCTGCTTACAACATTTTATCGTATATCTAAATGCTCTCTTTTCAGCTTTCAATTAGGCTTATTATGAATAATGACTTCCCTTTTTTGTTTTAGAAAATGTTTATTATATCTGATGTTTGTTAATTTGGTGGGGGCACAGTCTTAACAGTCAAATTACATTTTTCTTTAATTTATTAGACTTGCTTCTCAATTCTCTAAGCAGAATTTGTCAAGGAATTTGTTTTATCAACCAAATGATAACTCTCATTAATAAACCTCACATATCTTAATCTATTAAAAGCTTAATTTTAGCTTTTTTCTAAAGATGTTTGCTTTCAAATGTAATTATCCATATGTATTAGTTGCAAAATTCTTCTTAGTAGGATATCTAAGTAGAATAATTTCATAAGAGGTCTTACAATCCTTCAATCTCTTCTCTACTATTCTTCATCAGACCCTGTATAAAGTCTTTAGTGTAAAGTTCAAAGTCTTTTTGTGATGCAGAGCCTACCTGTCACCAAAGCCTCAATCCATATTGCCCTTCTTCTTACTCAGGATCCAGCTATGTTGATCTATGCACATTTCCCAGATGGGCTGTGCTCTGGACCACCTCCATGCATTTCCATGAGCTGCTTCCAGCCTCAGACCAGCATTTTCCAACACTGTCTTCATCTGGCTAATTCCCATTCACCCACTTCTAATAAGCCTTCTTTGATGTTGCATGCTCCCATAGCAGCTGCCCGCCCCCCTGGCAGTGCATGTACCACACTACACTGTAATCATCTTCTCACCTGTCTGTCGTTTCCACCAGTCCATGGGCTCCGTAAGGGCAGAGTCTGTGTCTTACAGTCTTTGCATTTCCACATCTCCAGGGTGGAACATAGTGCCAGCTCATTGTAGGCCCTCGTTAGATGTTTGTTGAATAAGTAAAACATTCTCTCTTTCATATCTTAACATTCTTAATCATTTCTTTCTGTATAGAATGCAGAGAGCTGGAATTCCTTGTCCAACAGTTGTACTACTCAAGAAACACATTTTGGTTATGTCTTTTATTGGCCATGATCAAGTTCCAGCCCCTAAATTGAAAGAAGTAAAGCTCAGTAGTGAAGAAATGAAAGAAGCTTACTATCAAACTCTTCACGTAAGTTGTACATTTCAAAGTATTCACACACCAACTTCTAAAAATATTAATGTAAACTTTAAAAAATTTTTCTTAAAATAGTACTATTTTATGATGCTATAAGAGGGACAAACTGAAGTTTGTGAAGGAATGTTAATATTGAAGAGTTGTCTGTATCATTATGCATGTGTCTTGAGTCATTTTAGAAAAATAGACCTAGAAGCAAGTTAGCATCAGTGTATACATAGAAATCTTAAGCTATTATTCATAAAACTTCAGGTAAATAAAATTTTACATTACTACATTTAGCAGATAAAAATTGGTTCGTATATCTTGAATGACTGTAACTCTGACAGCAAAGGAATTGCCTTGTCGGGAAATTTGAGAGAAGCAGATTTGGACTCAAGAAAGTGAAGCTGGAAACTGAAGATGGTAGGGAGCAGTTTCTCTCTGCTAACATCTGTACAGGTGTTAGAGTTAGAAGGCACATGTGAGAATCTTGAGGAAGCTATTTATGCTTCTGGACAGCAGCTGAATTCAACCTGAGGCCCTCCTAGCTTAAGAAAATGCTCCAATGTTATCACTGTTCCTTTATTGTTTTGATTCGTGGAGAAACATTTTGCACAGTTTGTGCATGAAGCTTTCATGTCATGCAGCAGTTGATGTGACTATAGAAGTATTATCTGACTTAATTTTCTAAGCTGTAGCTGGGGAGGAAATCAACCTTTTTCTGTCTCTGATAGGACAGACAACATTCAAAGGAAAATCAAGTTTACTTTTCTGGCTTACTTTTTGGTGGTGGGTGGCTGAGAAAGAGGTAAAATAGTAATGTACTTTTCTTATTTGATTCTACTAAGGCTGGGAAACAAAGCATTAATGCAATTTCTACTACAATACTAGGGGTCACCATCAATAATTAATATATAATGTCACTTAATTTATAAGAATATTGCTTTCCTCTTATGTCTGGCAGGAAAATACTTTTTGCCTAGGAACTATATATACCACATGAAGGTCTCAGTGGGCCATTTGCCCTGTTATTAAGGGTAAGCCAAAGTCTCCTGGTTAGTGAGCAAACACATGGCTACTGTCTCACTCCAGGTCTGCAGAATCCAAGTCTGCCCCTTGGCATGCATCCTACTCTCTTTGCTGTCACATGGACAGGGAAGTAGAGTGTCACACACTCATCCCCTCCATTGTTTCACTGTTTCCCTACCCTGCCTTAAAAAGCAAACAAACAAACAAACCCAATTCTAGACTGTACAAAGAAAAAGTTCTTTAACCTAGTCTTGATTTTTCTGGATAATATTGTTTTTTAGTTGTATAGGTAAATTAGAACTGTTACTTCAGTTCCTAAATGTCTGCCTTGCCTCCCCACAGTTGATGCAGCAGTTATATAATGAATGTACTCTTGTGCATGCCGACCTCAGTGAATATAACATGCTGTGGCATGCTGGGAAGGTGAGGAGCATATTTTGTTAACATGCAGATTAAATGACTTGGTGTAAATTACGAAAGGTAAACCATTGTATGCTCTGTATTTAAATAGGTCTGGTTGATCGATGTCAGTCAGTCTGTAGAACCAACTCATCCTCACGGCCTAGAGTTCCTGTTCCGTGACTGTAGGAATGTCTCACAGGTAGGCATGTAAACTAATATGGCTTTTATTTTTATGGGGTTATAACAGATTCAGATATTTTTCTCACTACTAAGATAAGTAAGGTATTCTTTGAAATTGAAGGAAGGGCTTAGTTACTGGCTGCCTTTTCAAGATAAAGAGACAAAGATCATTTGTCAGATTTTCTCTTCAGTCAGAATTTGATTTTATACCTCACATTTGGGCCGTTGAATTAAATTTCCAATAGAGTAAGTTTTTATTCTGGCTCCAAATATTTAAGCAGTGAGTAGACATTTAATACATGCACAGTGCTTAAAGAGAGGCTCTGATATGTCATATTGCAAGCCTGCATGCTTACTGTATTATTACCACTAAAAGGAGAATACTCTTCTTAGTGGCATAGTGTCAGATCACTTTCTGGGAGGCAGAATAAACAGATTAGGGAAGGTAAAACTTAGAATGCAGAGTTGAGTCATATATGTTTTCTGTTTCTAAACAAAATGAATTGTTGGCAACAGATTCAAATGGTAATGATCTTTCTAAATGACAGAATAACTTCATATTGGAAATAATGTATTGCTTGAAAATTTTAATTCATCTGATTTATGCTTTGAGTCTGCACATTCAAAGCAATGTCAAACAATTTTATAAATTACTCATTTTTATAGCTATAGAAGGTACAGACTTAACCCAGCTGTCGATCATGACAAACTTAATCCAGAATACAGCACGGATGTGTAAAGAGAGCAAAAAACAAGTAGAACCTGAGCATGTTAAAGTTGAAGTGGGAACATCTATGGTTTAAAAACTATGGAAGGAATTCAGTGGTGTCTTACGGTACTTTTTCCTGTTCTTATTTTCTAAGGGAACCTTGCTAATATCTCTTACTTTCTTATATTTTTTCACTAGTTTTTCCAGAAAGGAGGAGTAAAGGAAGCCCTTAGTGAACGAGAACTCTTCAATGCTGTATCAGGTTTAAATATCTCAGCAGATAATGAAGCTGATTTCCTAGCTGAGGTAAGTTTAGCTATTGTTTTACCTTGCTGGTAATGGAGTACTGGATAGAGTAGGTAACTGAAACCTAGAGCTAATTTTATCCTCTCTTAACCTCAAAATAAAATTTATCTAGAATTCTTGAGATATTTTCGGTCCTTTCCAGGCTTAAACCCTAGGATAGACATATAGCAAAACACTTCTTCGAGGAGTTTACAGCCTTGTTGAGATGGACAAATAACACATTTCTAGTACACTGTGTTTCCTCTGTTTTATGAATGAGGCAGTTAATTGGGGAACACTCTCGGTGATACGAAAAGCTGTAACACATGGTCCCCGCTTTTAACTGAACATAGAAAGTTAACAGTGGCCATCCTTAGAGATACCCAGTCATTACAATAAAGATGTATAGAACCATTAAAAAAAAATCTCCCTCCAGAGAGGGTCTCTTAAAATTGAACAAAAACTAAAAAATGAAACAGCATCTAATTATTCTTAGCAATATATCGAAGCAGAGAACGATTACAGCCTGTTCCAGAACTCCCCAGTACGACTTGAATTTCACCAAGCTGTGCTGGTTCTAAGGCCAGAGAAGTACCAGAAAGGTGATAAATCTAGCCTCTAGCTCAGTAGTTGCTCAGTAGCTGTTACTGTTGCTGAATGAACACTGGGATTTCCTTTTTCTTGTTCCTTGAAAGCTTTATAGAGTACACAGTAAGATGTATCTTGATTCCAATTAAGAGCTTGATAAAGATACTAAATATTAACCCTGGTAATATAATCTAGTAAAAACCATGCACGTATGTGTCGTAAGTAATAATATGTAATAATATGTATGTGACATACTGTAATAGGTGTTACATACTGTAATTCTGATTCAAGGCCAGCATCATTAAGATTGACTTCGTTTTAAGAGGAAAAATGCTGGCTCAATCTAACGTAGGATTTCTGTGAAGTAGAATTTTGACAAGTGGATTCAATGTATTGATTTTGTAGATAGAAGCTTTGGAGAAAATGAACGAAGATCATGTTCAGAAGAATGGAAGGAAAGCTGCTTCATTTTTGAAAGATGATGGAGGTCCGCCAGTCCTATATGATGAATAACACCAATACCCACTGCTTCTATTGTTAGCACAGCAGTGATTGTCAGCTGCTGCCAATGGCAAATGAAGTTATGAGTGACTCGAAATACCAAAACATGAGGAGTGTACAATGGTGCTTCTGTGCTTTTTTTCCCCCTTGTAACCCATGTGCCAGATGTGTGGACAGCTCAGTATTGAGAGAATAAAATGTCACTACCTCTCATCTTATAAACAAAATAATATAATTCTTTAACAGCTACAGGTTATCTAGCTGAAATCAACCTGATTTTATAGGCTTTGTGGTATAAAATGTTTTGATGAGAATTTTTTAAACTTAGGTAACATTTCCAAATAGAGGAGGAAAGGACAGATGTGTTAACAAGGGAGGCATTTTATCAGAACATACCTGCTTCATCACCTCCCTGGTTTGTAGTCATCATTCTTCGAATATTTTATTGGCCTGAAATTAGTTCTTTGCAATCCTTATTCCAGATTGTGACCGTGATTCTAAAGGAAAATGTCTTCTTTTAGTAGGCATTATAAATGGAAATCTGGTTTCAGAATAGCTGATGGAAATAGACACAAGCAAAATACTTTTTATTTGGTACATCACGAATATGAACTGAAGTCATCTTTTCCATACTCATATCCAAGGAAAGTTATCGCAGATTTCTGAGAGAGAGAAATATATGCGAGAACTTCTTAACTATCCAAAAATTTTTTAAATTAACTTCTGGTATTTCTACATTTAGGTGAAATGGATAGGATGTAACTCATGGTGCAGCTGCTCTGCATTTGTAATGAAAATGTAAATTATCTGGAAGGGCAGAATGTAAGATTTAACCATGTTTGACATATTTTAATGAAGTCAGTGAAACAAAGTTCAGTTTTCATTTCACTCAAAATATATACTTACTGATTGATTTTTGAGAGAAATATAGCAAGCTAACTAGAAATATTAAATAATCAGATGATGAAAACTAGGTTTAAAGCAACTTGGGCACAAAATTAACCAACTAATTTGAAATACCTGGCCTCAGTTTTAATGATTTTTAGTACTGACTGGATGCCACTTCTTAAAGCAAGTACTTTACTAAAAATGTACATTGGCATTCTTAGGATCGAAGTTCATTAACTACAACGTAATCATTCCTCCTATTACTGACTTCAGATTGGAACCACTGGCCACCCAATCTGGTAATAGAAAGTAAAAATCTAAACATTATGTATACTTGAAAGCTTCTCTTTGAACATTATTTAAAAATGCCAAATATGTTCTTTCTAGAAAAATATTTTTGTTTTCTGTTGTATAGCTTTTAACTGCATTTCAGAGAAATGTGATTTGGAGTAGATACTTATTACATTTCTGAAATGTTTACCACTCTGAAACAAAGATTTAAATGACTGGTGATTATTGAATTTACAGAAATTTCAGGTAACTAATTTTTTAAAACCATTAACCATTTAAAAGTTTCTTTGTCTTGTTTTCTGACATACTCTGACTAAGAGCAGCAAACCATTGCTGCATGGCATTCTTGGAGTGTGCTGTGAACATGCTTTTTAAGAAATTAAAAATGAAGAGGTCATTTTAGAATTGGTTCTTTGTGTGATTCCTTCCTGTTCCTTATATTAACTAATGTCCTAGCACTAAGTTACCCCTTCCGCATAAAATTAAGCAGTACTATTTTAAGCAATTTCCCCCCCTTAATTTCTCCTATTTAGACTTTACTTTTAAATGACTTACTTTTAATTAAATAGTTTTTTTCTTTTCTATAGATCAGAGAGTATATTTTCACATAGTAGAAAAAGAAAGTAGAAAATGGTTTTCTAAATAATCAAATACAAGTTGAAAGAAAAACAAAATATAGAAATAAGGATATTTTACCTCACTTTAGTGAAAGTGGATAATAAGTTATCAAAAGAAGGTGACTGTATACGGAATTTTTATCTCAACAAGATAATTCGTTGTCAGTTTCCTCTTTATAAAACCCTGAGATTTGTCAGAAACAATACATTTTCTGCTTGTAGGCTCTGGCCGTCACAAGAGATTGTCTGCATCTTTTGAAATTCTGAGCAGTTTAGCAGCACTTTAGAAATTGGGTGGGAAAAGTTCATCTGATTGTATTTTCAAACCTCATATTTTTGAAGATATATATTTTTCTATTTGAGCGTTAAAGGGATTCCATAAAAATTAAAGAATGATTTAAGTTTTCAAAGCTTATTTTATCCTTGGAGACAATTTATTCATTTGAAAGCATCTTGTTTTTATTTTTTGATTTCCTATTTGTTTCTCAATTAAAAAATATTACAGGGGTGGTTTCATAGTGTGGTGGTTAGCATGTCTGCTTTACATCAGAAGGTCTTGGGTGGAGCCACAAACCAGGCCTTGGGGGGCACCAGGCCCTGGGTGCACGCCCCATGAGTGTGTGGGAGGAGATGCCCCACCTTCAGAGATCCAGTTCTTAAGGGGAAATGGCAACATGGGGGCAAGGGAATGAAAGAGGGGGGGAAAAAATATTACAAGGTTACATTTGAGAAAGCATTACTTTTGCTGGCCTAGGCTTTCCAGCTTTTTCCCAAAGAGCTTCTTGAGGAGTTAAGATCAAATAGAAAGATAAAGCAGCAGATGGAGAGGGCAGGTGGGGTATTCGTAGAATGAGAGCTATTAACCCATAGCTCTAAATATTTTTTTCTTTTTTAATCTCTCTAATGCCTTCTGGGACAGAAGGAACACATAATCACAATACTTGACACGAAACCATTGGAACAATATCTGGGTAAAGTGCCAAATAAGCCAAGGTTTATGAAAAATGTAGAAAATATCGAAAAGTTCTGAAATTTCAAGGAAGGAGTTCATTGCTTAAAGTATTAGTATATTGTTATTAAGTAAAAACAACTACTTATCTCCTATTTCATCTATTTCAAGTAGCATATTTGGAAAATGGAAAAAAAACAAACATTGGGCAGAGGAATTGAAGCCTATTTCCCCAAATGTGTTCCCCCACAAATTCATATGTTGCAGCCTTAACGCTTAATGTGATGACTGTATTTAGAAACAGGGCCTTTAAGGAAGTAATAAAGGTTAAGTGAGGTCATGAGATCTGAACAAATATTTTCCAAATGACGAGTATGTAATGTTACAAAATCCAATAGGACTGGTGTCCTTATAGGAAGAGAAAGAGCTATCTCCATGAAAACAGAGGAAAGGCCATGTGAGGACACAGAAGGCATCATCTGCACCCCAATGAGGGAAGCCTCACCAGATACCAACCCTGCTGGCACTTTGATCTTGGACTTCTAGCCTCCAGAACTATGAGAAATTAACTTCTGTTGTTTTAAGCCCCTTAGTCTGTGGTATGTTGTTATGGTAGCTCGCGCAGACTAATACAAAGCCCAAGGTAAATAACAAAGTTTTTTTAAAAAATAAATGTTTTCTTTCTGGGTGGGTGTTGGGGTGGGCATTGTACTAACTGACTTAAAATTTTGCTTGGATGAAAAATATCCAAGATTTTTGGGAAATATTCAGATGAGATTGTAGGAACATTGCCCATGATCGATGAGGAATGATGGAAAATGGGGAAGCTATTAGAAATCCACAGGGAGCCACTCCAATACCACTTTTAAAAGGGGGAAGAAGGCATGTGGTAGTATGTTGTGCAAATAGAATTATGAAAGTTATATTACCACTTGAGCTTGCATGAATTTCTACACTATTAAGCAGTGTTATTAAAGTAAGGAAATACAACAAGTAGGATTTTGGACTTAATGCTGTTTCCCCAACCACCCCCGAATCCACCCACCACCACCCCAATAAGCTGGAAGAATACAGTCAACATGGTGGTAACTTTGGATAACATTAGCTGCTGAGCAATCCTACTAGCCAATTATTGTTAAACTAGATTCAAGAGACTAAGAACTTTCACATCAACCCCAGTTTATTCAGTTTTTAGCAATGACTTGATTGACAATATAAAAGATCCAGGTACCAGATTTGTAAAACTTACCAGAGTTTGTTCAACCATTCACCACTGAAAGACACTTGTGTCTAGTTTTGGACTGTTGTGAATAAAGCTGCTATGAACATTTATACAGAGGTTTTTGCATGAACATAAGAGTGTGATTGCTGGGTTGCACGATAAATGCACATGTATTTTTGTAAGAAACTTAAACTATTTTATGGAGTGGCTGTACCGTTTTACACTCCCACCTGTAATGTATGAGTTTTCCCCATCCTTACCAGCATTTTGTATAATCGCTATTTCTTTATTTTGGCCATTCGAATAGGTGTGTAGTGATACCTAGTGAGAGCCATTACAGTAACAGGATTTTTTGAAAATGTATAATGAAATTATCAACATTTAAAAGACCCTTGAAACTCTGAACAAATATTTTCCAAATGACCAGTGCGTAATGTTACAAAATCAACCTTGAGTGTTGTGATTTTAAAATATGTTCACAAACTCTTTGACACCTCTCCTTTCAGAAGGCAAAAGCTAATTCCTCTCCCCTTAAAAGATTGTACTTAGTGATCCTAACAAATAAGAATATAGCAAAAGTGGTGGTGTGTGACTTCTGAGGTTATAATAAAAGACATTGTAGCTCTACCTTGCTGTCTCTTGGATGCCTTGCTTTGGGAGAAGCCAGCTGCCATGTCTGAAGGACTCTCCAGCATCTATGGAGAGGCCCACATAAGGAATTGAGGCCTCCTGCTAATAACCACATGAGTGAAGTTAGAAGCAGATCCTCTTTGTCTTCAGTCACACTTTAGATAACGGTAGCCCTGGCCAACATCATAACTGCAACTCTGTGAGGGACCCTCAGTTCTTCGGAGGCAGCAGCCTTCCAACAGGCAACTTGAGGGTCCTTGAAGCATGGCAGCTGGCTTTCCTCAAAGCAACCGATCCAAGAAAAAGCAAGGCAGATGCCACAATATTTTTTATAACCTACCCTCAGAAGACATGGCCTGTCATTTGTGTAGTATCCTTCTGGTACACAGGGCAGCCCTGTTCAACCTGGGAGGGAACCACATGAGGACATGTACATCTGGAGGTGAAAATCACAGAGGGCCATCTTGGAAGCTGGCTAACACAGCATTCGAAATTTTACAAGTATCACTCTGTCCCCTGATTTGTTTTTTTCTGTATAACTTATTCTTATCTGATATAATATTACTCATTTCTTTTTCTATTTACTAAATATTAAGCTTTGCGAGAGCAGGAATTTTTGCTTGTTTTATTGATTGCTATATCCCACACACTACAAGGTGTGGCACGCACGAGTAGAAGCTCGAAAATATTTTGACTGTGAATGGTAGTTCAAAGGTTAAAACTGGGAGTATTGGGTTGGAAATTACATAGAATCTGGGCTGTGCTAAGAGAGAGCAGATTCTTTGACAGGACGGCAGCTCCTTGTTATCTGAGTGGTGATACAGGGGCTGGACACCTCCTGGTGGGTCTATTAGAGAGGGGAATGATATGATTGGTTGGATTACTTAATATTTATGGACCTTTCTATATCTATTACCCTATCCTTAAATTTTTTTTCCTGCTTATGGAGATAATACACGTATATTTTTTTAATTCAAATAATACCAAAGTAGAAAAACAAATCATTCACAGTACAAGATAACCACCATTTACATGACAATTTTTGACATGTATACATGCAAATACAAATGTCAGGGACCCATGCATTCACAATAAAATATTTATTAAATGAAAAGTAGGCTGCAAAATTGTGATAGTCAAGATTTCCCAGTTAATGCAGGTATACGTACTTTTAAAAACAGTTCTTTTTATAAAAATTACTCATGCTCATTTTTAAACCAAAAAGAATTTAGAAAGTTCAAAGATGAAAGTCATGTGAAAACCTGCCAAGCTGTGAGAACCACTATAAAAATGTCAGTACGTATCCTTCCAGACATCAGTCATATAGTCTGAAAAAGAATTAAAAAACAAACAAGCCCAGAAAAACAGAAAAGCCTGGTTTTGTTTAAGTTTTAGAAACTGCCAGAAGCATCTTTTAAACACCAGGAGTTCCCCTGAGCTTTTGGTGGCTCTGGTAAACACAGACCCATAGGAAAACAAGAGGAAATCAATTATGAATTTACTGCTGATTCACTAGCCCCAAGGGCAGTCAGGGCAGGTCAGGTGATCCTAGTCCCATCAAGCACTGAGTTGACTCAAGGCTGTACTTCAGCTTTTCTCCTGCCTGCTCCTAGGTTGGAGTGTCCTTCTGGGCCCCACTGTAAACCTGGAAGTTGCTGGTACTGATGCAAGAGAGGGCGAATCCTCTCGAGTGGGGACTCAAGTCCTGCACCGAGAGAGGGAAGGTTCTTGACAGCACGCAGGAAAGAATTCAAGCACAGGCCAGAATTAGAGACAAAAGGAAAGCTTATTAGCGAAGGAACACACCTCTATAGACAGAGACGTGGTCTCCTCTTAGAAGTTCAATGCGCTAGCCATTGCGCAACAGAGCCTCCAAGACGTGGCCTCCTCTTAAAGATAGAGAATGAGAGAGATGAAGAGGGACTGAGAAACTGAGAGGGACAGAGTGAGAGGGACAAGAGGGGCCTTGAGTGTTCTGGGAATTCAGTTTATATGTCATTCTTAGTTTCTATGAATTACAGTTTAAAGACTGTTTACCTGTTTTCTTTTGATGGTATGAATATGCAGCATGAAAGGGGCGAATATGCAGTCTCAGCCTTTGTTCTGCAGGGAAAGAATAGTTGGGTTTATTTTGTGTAGGATGACTTAAAGACTCTGTTTTCCTTTGTGGTATGGGTAAATAGTTTGTTAGTAATCCCAGCAGGAATCTTCCTTTGTTCCCTTGGTCTGGCAACATTACAGGCTTTGAATACAACTTATCAATTTGTGTGCTGTTCACGCCTCTTCCCTATATCAGTACTGCTCCTCCACCACTGCAGCTCTGATTGTATCTAAAAATATATTTTGCTCAGCTTTTCAGTACCATATCTTTCCCTTTCTACCCAGTGCCTCAGCCACTCAG
Source organism: Pteropus medius (assembly GCF_902729225.1). NCBI lineage: Eukaryota > Metazoa > Chordata > Mammalia > Chiroptera > Pteropodidae > Pteropus > Pteropus medius. Next base: position 38,170,033 of record NW_024340849.1, on the reverse strand, counting down.
CCATCACTTTCAAAGCAGCAAATCCATGTTGCACAAAGTGGAGGCACATGTCAGATGCCCTTCTCTGTGTTTCCCTGTTCTCTAGGATTGTAGCTTTTCCACGGCCAATTTACAAACTCATCATCCTCTTCCTCCTGCGAGCACACGTGATTCAGCTGTGTGACATTCTATAAGCAGCTCACACATTGTGATAACAGTCCGGCCATGTGGTAGATCTTTCATCCATGACATGCAGAAAATAATCAAGAAGGGGCTCCCTGTACCCTACCCCAGGATTTGCGGAGTTTTCTCTATTTTGATCTCATATAAATACTACTACAATTGAGATAACTGCTAGGCCTATCTATTATATAATGTCGTATTAATAAAACAATAAACAGGCATTATTTCACCTAAACACAATTTAAAACCACTTTAATTCTAGGGTACATCTTGTTCCCAGTATTTTATTTTAAAAATACTATTAAATGTTCATATCAGTTTTAACATAAAAGCATTTCAACTTAAATATTAGCTCTGATGATATCAGATATTGTTTTATGTGAAACTTTTAAGTAACAACAAAATAATGAAATAGCAATAACTTAGTAGTATTTTTCCATTAGTTTTAAGTTGCATCATATTACTCTCAAATATTTCATATAGTATGTGTACATTTTTCTTGTTTACTTTCCCTGATGTTTATCGTGTGCCTATTATCACATGGTCTTCACTGAAATAAACTGCCTTCTTCACCTGTCCAAATCCTGACCATCGCCAGCCTCTGCATCCTCCAAGTAGCCCCTGTGTTTGACTACATTGGTCTTCAAAGCAGAGGCAAGCCAATAAACCCCTGTAGCACCTTCTTACCTTCTTAGCTCTGTTGCAATATTATATTCCTTAGATTTTTGTGTGTGATGTATGCTGTCTTAGAATACACTTTTTAGGGCCAGGGTAATGGATACTTTATATATATCCATGTTCTCAAAAAAAAACATAAGAAAATGCTGATGCAAAGTAGGAACTTTAGAAATATGTTGATTAAATAATCCATCAGGGGATAAAAGAGTTCATATTCAGATTTGACTTTAACAACTACTCAGTAGTAGTCCTTGCACTTTTGTCTGTGAACAGGTGACAGTCTGGAAATGATCACTTGAAGAGTTTACTAAAAATGCAGATTCCCAAGCTAGCGGGGCAGGAATAGGACCTGGGAATATGAATTTTAAGAAACAGCACAACTACCCCCAAAATGCAATAAACAGCCTATTGCTAGTTGCTAATCCAATATTCATTTCTACCTTCTTCCTTATTAAAAACTCCAGTTTTCAACAGGGCATAATGTACCCAACCTCAAACTACATCTCCCAGATTCCCTTGCACCTAGGGTGGCTATTAGACATAATTTTGACCAATAAGATGTAAGCAGAGGTCACTGGGTGGGAGCTTCTGGGAAAACTCTTAAAAGAGACTCAAAGTCAGCCAGCAAGGCCTTTTGCCCTTCACCTTTCCCCTCTTTCCTGCCTAAGAATTGTGGACCCCATGTTAGTCTAAGCATCTGTCATGCAGTTATCAGGCGATAAGCATGAGGATGAAAGTGACGCAATTGAGGATAGATTGCTAAGTGGAGAGGAAAAAGGTGTATAGATCTCTGAGGCAGCATGGAGCTCCAGGGGCTAGCCATGGATGGCTTACTTCCAGACTTCTTGCTCCCTGAGAAAAATTAAAGCCCTATTTGTTAAGCTACAGTAACTTGGGTTTTCTGTTACTTGCAGCCAGATGCAATTCTAACTGGACAATCAGAACAGAATAAGAAATGCAAGGGCTCTCTGTAGAATGTCTGCAAAAACAACGTGGAGTCCATTACGCAAACTGTATAATTAACAAGAACCTAGAAAACCTAAAAGATAGGATAAAAGCATAGTCTCTTCTGTCAACAGCAACAACAAAAAAGAAAAGCAATTTAAAACTCCAGAAAAACAAACAAAAACTGTGCGAATTTAGTTGTAGCTGAAGCAAACAAAAATGCGCCGTAATTTTTGAGCAAACAGTGGAGATTTTTGACTTTGTTATTTGGGAGATTCTCTTTTAAGTGGTCAAATTTAGTGAGCACAGATTACATATACTTTTCTATAGACCCAGTCATTCTACAGTTCTATAGTAAATATTCATAATATTTAAAATAATCATTTTTTTAACGCTTATTATTTTTCAAATTTTAGAAATGGTCCATCGGCAAGGCACTGAACTTGTATTTATAGAACATAAATACCCTTAACCTTGACAATGTAAAGGACTGGGAGTAGGAAAGAGGAAGGAGAGAAGGGGGTTGGTATAGGCACCTTCGTCTCCTAATCTCACACAGCAGAGTGTCATTAGAAACTTTCTAACCCTGATGGATCAAAAATGGAAGTCTAGGTATGTTACATGAAGTTATGCAAGTAAATACTAGAAAAACTAAAAATAATACAATTAACAAAAATTGAAAAGTATGGGGATAAAGGAGGTGAGGAGCAGATCAATGTACTAAAATCCTCATTTTATTTTTCATAGCAGGGAATAACATACACTACTTGGAGCTGATGAAATAAAACAAGTACATGAGAGTTATGTTGTGATCAACAGAGCTAAAAAGAGACATTGGCAACAGTGGCTTCCTCTGGGTTGTGGCCTTGAGGATTGTTGGGGAGGAGGGAGAAGAGAGATTTTTTTTTTCATTTGATATGTTTCCATACTATTGGAATTACTGTAATCCCCATGCATGCATTCCTTTCAGTAAACTCTTTGATTCTGACAACCAGCTGGTGTGTGGAGCAGTTGAACTACACAGTCTCTAGAAACGTCTTCGAGCTCAAACACTCCCATGAGCATTTTCTCCAGCAGAGTCACTGGTAGGGGTAGGAGAGATGTCTACTGTTCCTTCCATGGGTTTCGGTGTAAATAGGCTTTTAGAAAGGTTTTACTTAAATTCGCTTTCAAAACAACTAAACATAGTTGAAAGACAGTTTTGAGACTGTTTAATGAATCACTTGAAAAATGCCACTTTTCATTTCCAATAAAAATGAATTTTAAATATTAAACATTTGGATTACTTTGATTTGTATCATGAACTTCTATTTTTCTGAAAATCAAATCAAGAGATCAGAGAAAAGGCGTGGCAGCAAGGAAAAGAAACCAAAACAGAGGTATAGCTTTGCATCCTTTCTTCAATTTAGTGTTTAAAGAAGCAGCAGAAACATCACCTGTTACATAAATAACTGAAAAGAGGAAAGAGGCGTCTACCATTCTGTAACAAAGTAACAAAAGAAATCCACAGAAAGAACCTTCTGATAACAGAATTATCAGGCCAGGTAGGATACAATATAAAGAACATTCTCACCTAATTCTAATTTTGGTCTGTCATTTATGGTGATTTCCAAACTGGTATTAGGCACTTACAAATTTGAGACCCAGTAACATTCTAGAAATGACTATTGATCCATTTTTAAGGACTAATTTTAGAGTCTTGATGTTTATCAAGGGAAAGATAATCTTTTAAATCTGAGAAGAATAGGGAATCCTATATGGGCATGGAGCAAATAATCAAAGTGTCTTTAATGCTGTCTTGAATGCATGCACATCCGTGCATGCCCGCCCCCCACCCCCAAACACACTGCATTACTGCCTCCTCTGCTCTGGCAGATACTCCGGTGGGTCATGTTCAGAATAGGCTCTTCTGTGGAGAAGCTTTGGTTCTCTTGGGAGCCTCTCAATCTCCAGACTTTTCCTATTTTCAGTTGATGGTCAATCCATGTTTGGGCACGGGGATAGTAACAGAAAGGGACACGTCAAGGATGACTCTAGCTTCTTGATTTATGCAACAGGAGATGCCATTTATTGGGATGAGGGACCCTTGGAGAGGACCCTGGTGTGGGAGATCAGGGATGTTATTTTAGAGATATTGATTTCCAGGCTGCTCTGAGACATCTAAGTGGAGATGAGAAGTAGGCAATGATGTAAGGGCCGAGGAACAAACAGTGATAAAGTGACGTGGCCCCTCCCCTCATGAATCTGACAGTCAGTGGAAATAAGATTTCAATCAAATAATTAGAAAAATAAATAGCAACAAAGTTTCATGAGAACAAGGGAGTGTTTAAGAGGTAGTGAATGCTTCTGGAAAATTCATAAGATGACTGAAAAAGCTGTATGAATATAGCGATATGGAGGTCCTTAGGGAACCTGATGAGAGCTGTTTTGTTTTCAGAGTGCTGGGGCAGAAGCCAGACTGGAGTGGGTTAAGAATGAGGAAAGAGACCGAGCATCACAACTCTTGAGAGAGGTTTCCTGTGAACAAGAAAGGGGTAATAGCTGCAGAGGGATAATTGTTTTGGGGAAGGTTTTTGAGTTTTTCAGTTTTTGTTTTGTTTTTAGAAAAGAAAGAGATGAGTACATTGAAAGGCTATTTCTAGGAGCCAGTTTTTGAGGAGTAGTAGGATAATCAATACTGTAAGTTTTCTGAGAAAGTGAGAGATGGGATCCAAAAAGTACTGGCTTTGGCCTTGGGCAGGACCGGCAGTTTTCTAAGTCGTGGAGGATCAGAGGGGCGGAGGGGCGATTGTGGCGGCTGGACCACTGGTGTTTCCATCTGATGGTGTCACTTTCTCCACAAACAGAGGCAAGGCCCTGTGCGAAGGGTGATGAGGCGGGCTGAGGAGAGTGGAGATGGCTTGGAAAAGAACAGGGGAGACAGCCGATGAGGAGAGCCAGGTCCGAAAAGAGACATTTGAATTGCTAGAGTAACTTCTGCTCTGTGGTGTGGCTCCTCCAGGGGCAGGGGCAGAGAAAGCAGGTGGCTGAGTTCATTCTGAGTTGAGACTCTGCCAGACAAGTGCAACAGGGACAGAAAAGCAATTATGTTAACTAAGGGTAATGACAAAAACAGTACCGGATTGGAGAAAAATGGGATCGCAGCTGGATGAGGGAAGAAAGGAGGAAGTGGGCAGAGAAGATGGGACAAAGGACTGAGGGTCCTGAATAGGGTGAAGAAAGGTCCCAGGAGATCATCTGGAGGGATGGCAGGGTGTGGTTTGCGTCACCCATAGGGATGCTGATAGCGACAGCAGGATGTGGGCAGAAGGATCCTGTAACCCTGGTTAGTAAACAACAGAGACAAGGACAAGAAGCAAGCGTTACAGTGGGGCCAAACAGCAGGAGCTTTAAAGGAGCAGTTTTTGTTTTTTTCACTTCTTTTTTCTTCTCTTTTTGGACACCTTGACATCATTCTCTAAGATATAGAGGCTTGAGAATTTGGCAGGAAAGTGGAGATCAAGAGTTTTGTTTTGAACATGTGAATCCAAGGAGAAATGACATCTCCTTGACAATCCCTTGAAGAGAAGGGAGAGGAATGCCCTCATCTTCCTACCTACAAGTCTCCCAGCCTCCTTCTTCCCCAGGAATACAGAAAAGACGAATTACTCCATGTCTATTTTGGGGCCCACCCCATTTCACCTCAGGTGGATGTCTCTTTTTCCATCTTTACCTCTCTGCTAAACCATTCTTACTCCATGCAAAGATGCCCCACTCCATTCGTCCTTAAAAACATAGTCCTCCTACTCTGCCTCAGAAGTACCTGGGGTTCTGCAGATTCCTCGGCTCATGTGGTTCTAAAGCACGGTAAAGTTGGAACACCCTTGCTCCTGCTTTCATTTTAAATTTCAAACTTACCCTTCATTTCTCATTTCTCCATTCAGTCCTCTGCAGTATGGCTGTCCCCCACTCCTGCAGCAATGGTCTTCCAGAGGAAGCTCCAGGGTCTTCCTTGGGATAAAATGGAAGACATTTCAGGGCTTTTCTTACCTGACTTCTCAGCTGCCTTTATTAAAGCACATGGCACTGCTTCCTGAAACAGTTTCTCTATTTAGCTTCACAGACAATCCCCTCTCCTTTTTCTATTTCTCTGGCAGGCTCTGCTTGTTATCCTTTACTGGCTCTTCTTCCTGGCTTCTAAAGGTTGGTTTTATGTTTTTTTTTTTTCACTTTATGCCCCTGTCTTTGGCCATCCCATCCAATTCCATGGCTTCAAATACCGTCTATATTCCAAAACTCCTAATTTCTATCTTGTTACTTTTCTGGTGAGCTTCAGACCTATAAATCTGTTTAGATGTCATTCTCCACAATTCTTATCTCCAATCTTGATCTTCTTTACTTTCACACCAAACTTCTCAAGTCTCTATATCTTAGAGAATGATGCTCAAATCCATCCTGTTGCTAAGTCTCTATATCTTAGAGAATGATGCTCAAATCCATCCTGTTGCTGAGAATGGACACCTAGGGATCATCCCTGATCCCTTCCTTTCGTCTCTCTGTTCTATGCCTTGCTTGAATGAGTTTCTCCCCATTCCCTCAAATATCAAAGCTATTCAAAAAAGGCTTTCTGACCCGACATCTAAACTAGGTTTCCTTGTTACATGCCCCCAGCATCCAGGTGCTGATCACAGCACGCATCTCCCTTACTAAACTCCCTGAGACAGGGTCAGTACGCCCTCTCCGGAGCAAGGACGAGCATTCCGCAGACCAGGGGCAGCCCTGTCCCACACGGGCACCCGACCCTGCGCAAACCCTTCGTAGACGGATTGGAGCCAGGCCCAGAACAAGCCAGGAAAGCCGCGGGTGGGATTGGCTGTGCCTCCACCGGCGCTAAGCACGTCCCTGTCGGTCTCGCCACACCTCGGCTGCAGCCCGTGAGCCGCCCAGGGATCCAGCGCTCCGGGAAAGGGGAAGAGCCTCCCGCGCTGCTGGGCCCCACCACGGCCTGGCGGTCGTCGCCGGTTTAAGCGCAGAGGGCCGCGGGTCACGTGCCAGAGGGCGTGGGGGCGTGGCACCAGGAAGCGGCCTCGCCTCCGCGCCCGCCGGATCGCCGCCGCCGCCGCCGCCGCCGCCTCCTCCCCGCGCCGGGCGCCGCTCGCCCCGCTCCAAGCTGGCTGCCAACCCCGGTGCCCCCGCCGCCGCCGCCGCGGCGCCCGCCATGGGCGAGGAGGACTACTACCTGGAGCTGTGCGAGCGGCCGGTGCACTTCGAGAAGGCGAACCCCGTCAACTGCGTCTTCTTCGATGAGGCCAACAAGCAGGTCCGGGCCAGCCCGCACCCCCCTCTTCCGCGTGGCGGGGCGCGCCCTGCCTGCCGCCCCGGTGCCCAGGGTCGTCCCGCGCGCCCAGGCCGGGTGCCGGGGGACCCGGCCTGGGGCCTCTTTTCGCGCCCCGGCGTAGGACCCGCGCCAGCGCTTTCCTGTTGGGTGGGCGGAGGGACCAGGGCTTTCTTTCCCAAACTGACAGCTGGGTGGACCCCAAGCCGGCGCCTTGGACCCAGCGCCCTTTGGCTACTGTGGTCAACTGTTAGCACGCTAGTCTTTTCCTGGCGCCTTTTGTTGGATTTAGACATGAGATTTTCATTATTTTCGGAATTTTGGAAAGGGGCGAGGGGAAGCAGGAGTAGCAGGGTGTGCTTAAACCGCGCCTTTGTCGAATCGGATTAATACTTGGAGCCTTGTGGACCTCCGACCTGGTCTTGCAGTGCGGGCAGTACTTGAAATGCTAGCCTTTTTGGTCTTTACTTTCGTTTCTTAAACTCCATGTAAACACCAAGCATCTGCAGATTGATATGTGCCACGTTGGTTTAGTTGAACCAAGGGTTGGGTGTAGCAGATATATTCACTTGTAGATTGGTATATGTGTCTAGACTCTTTCAAAGTTCAGACCATTAACATTGCTTCTTTTCTCTCTCAGGTTTTTGCTGTTCGATCTGGAGGAGCTACTGGAGTGGTAGTTAAAGGCCCAGATGATAGGAGTCCCATCTCATTTAGGTAACAGAATAATTTCAACATGTAAACAGAAGTGTTTTTCTGTTTCTCATTAATACGGTGGTTTTACAGTTTTGTCCATTGCCTCCCCTAAGAGGACTGAACAGTGTGCATGTGTGTACAAATCCCTGTCTGTAGGGAGAGGTGTACAGAACACCTGCTCTGCAATCTTGGCACATGCTAGTACTTCCTGTCACAGTGAAATATGTGGAGTAGTTCCCTGTTGATTTGGGACCTATTTCCTGGTAGTCGAAGTTAGCAAATCAATGCATTATTGACCCAGGAGGACCTTCATTGCCTTATTTGGCCCAGGTCTATCCAGAGTGTTTGGAAGATGGAGGAGATTCCTGGGTCAGTGCTTCCCATGTAGTAATGTATATTAAGAAAATCCCAACACAAGTTGAACCGGCATAATTATGAGTAGCAGCTTCTTTGATTTTCAGAAGTATCTCCATTTGGGTAATAAACTATCTGGTCACTGTAACCCCTGTAATTACAGAAAAGTACAATGTAGGCCTTCAATTCGGTGGTGAGTTTAAAATTATTTTTACAGTTGGCCTGTGTTGATAAGAAACAGTTTTTGAAGTAGTTTTGAAGTAGAAAATGAATCACACATCGTTTTGGTCAGACACTGATTGCAGCACCTGTGGTGTGCACCAGACATACCTTCTCATGAATTAGCCTGGTGCCCTTTTGGAGAGCTCATACCTTTAGTGTGGGAGATTCATACTATTTACTGTGACAAGTGCTGTACCAAGAATGCAGGCACACAGAAGAGATGTGACATTAATTTTGGAATAAGAAGGGGAAGGCCTCAGACAGGAGGTAGCCTTTGAACAAAACTTGAGGGCTGGAATGGAATGATTCCAGGTGGGGAAGAGAGGAGGCCTTCCAGTTGAAGAGAACACCAGGTGCAAAGGCGAGCAAGCCTGATGTGTGGGGAACTCCAGCTCTGTGTAATTGAAGATCAGGTGTCCATGCAGGGACGGGGAAGTGGTGATGCTATGGCCACTGGCAGGGGCTGGCTTGAACCTTACATTTTTTGCTGTGGAATTAGGGCTTTTCTTGTTGCTGAAAATTTCCAAGGTGGGTCGTGGCACAATCATATCAGTGTTTGGAAAGATCATGCTGTTCACAGTCTTGAGGCTGGATTAGTTGGGAGCAGATCAGAATCGGAGACACCACTGAGAGACGATTGCAATAGTCGGAGCTAGGTATGGTGAAGATAGACGAAGGCAGTGTAGGCTGGTATCGCACAGGCACTCAAGGGGGGCTTAGAAAGGTTTCTGGTAGGACTCAGTGGTCAAAATGAGATTGGGCCTATGATGGTCCTGATTTGGGGCCTTAGAGGGGTTTGAGGGAGAAGATACTGAATTAATGTTCTTTTAAAAACATTTTATTTTTAATAGTTTTACTGTGGTATAATTAACTGCACATATTTAACATGTAATTGATGAGTTTTGACATGTGTGTACAGTATATCCATGAAACCATCACCAAGATCAAGATAATATCTCACACCCCCAAAAGTTCCCTCATGCTCTTCTGTAATCCATCCCATGACTTTCCTTTGAGGTGGTTGTGAGACTTCAAGGTGGGGCTGTGCTGAGTCCATAGGGTAGTGAGTGGGAAAGGACACTTTTAAAAGCTTTGCTGTGAGAATGATGGAGAGAGAAGGCAGTAGTTTGTTGAGGTTCCTGTGTGGATAAGGCATACCTCGGAGATATGATGAATTTGGTTCCAGACCACTGCAATAAAGCGAGTATCAGAATAGAGTGAGTTGTAATCTTTTTGCTGGTGGGGGTGGCGGGGGAGAGGGGGTCTTGCCTTAAATTTGTAAAAAATGCAACATTTGTAAGGTGCAGGAAAGCGAAGTGCAGTAAAACGAGATATGTTTGCATTATTTATGTCTGAAATAATTCTCACATGAAAGTGTAATGATCTCAGTTCTTTCATCACTTTTTATCTGCAGTACTGTAAACTTCTCCAGGAACTTGTTGCCATTTGGTTTTGTTTTTTGAAAAGAGATTCTGCTGATAGCTTTGAAACATAAGTTTAAGATTTGCTGCTTCCTGAATATTTAACTTGCCTTTTTTCTTCTTAAAAAATGATAGAAGCTAGAATTCAGTTATTAAGTTTAACTTTCGACATACTCTTTCTTTTTAAAGAATGGAAGACAAAGGAGAAGTGAAGTGCATTAAGTTTTCCTTAGAAAATAAGATACTAGCTGTTCAAAGGACCTCAAAGACTGTGGTAAGACATATCTTTAAATACAGTATAAAGAAAGGACGTTAGAAGTACATTTGGAAGAGAATGAATTGCAGAATTCCAGTGTTAAAGGAACTGTTTATTATTGTAATGTCATGGAAACTATACGTTATGTTGCATTGTATTTGCAACCCCACACATCTTTTGTATTGATTAATAACTAGCACCATAGATTATGTAAGGTATATTTTTGGCTACTTTATAAATTAGCCTTACCAGCGTAACTCCATTTATTCACTACTCTCATCTTTGCTTGATCTAATAGGAACAGATATTCAAAGTTCGAGCAGCTTGTTGGCATTTTAGTCTTTATAAATATTCACCATTGCCATTTGTAAAGTAGAGAAAAAGCTGTTGAGAAAGAGAGGCAGATTCCTATTTCCTTACATTGGTATTAATTGCTAAAATTTTTGGAAAGCTTCATGTAAAATGTGGCGTGGTACATTTCTCTGAAATCAATCATTTGAGAAACGAGTTTTCAAAATCATTTTCTAAACCCTAACTGAATATTTGGATTAACTCTTTTTAAAAAATTGAATCGTCAACCTGCTGCTATTAAAGAGGCAGATTGTCCAAAGAGGTCTTTTTGTGGTTCCTGTCTTAAGGTTTTTGTCAGTTTTTTTCCTGCTCACTTTTAAAATTTGTCTTTTTCTTTTGTTTTTCTGTAGACCAGAGTAGGTTGGCAGTGTGCAGCCTGATCCAAATTTCTTTGTTGTTTTTTTCTTTCAGGATTTTTCTAATTTTATCCCAGATAGTTCTCAGCTGGAATACACTCAAGAGTGCAAGGTATGGGCCCAGATCCTTCCCCCTCTGGTTGGTGTTTAACGGCGTGGATTACGTTGTGGAGACACAGGGTAGTGTGGTAATTGAGAGCACAAACTTACAGGCAGACTGTGCTTTAAATTGATTTGCGTGTTGGCTCTGTGACTTTGACCAACATTCAAAAAGTTTTTAAAGCCTGTTTTTAAAGTCTATAAGATGGAGTTGGAAGGATTAAATGAATGATGGATGTTACACACTTAGCAGTCTCAGTGTTGGTGACTGTAGTCTTTCTGTCGCTCCTGCACTTCTTCTTTGAGCTGGCACATCTGGGTCAGACCCTGGATTCTTTTCATAGTCACCTCTTTGGAGGTTTTTCCCTTTCCTGGTAATATTTTCTTTCCTCGATTTGTGTGTCTGTCTGTCTGTTTGTTTCTCTCTCTCTTTCTTTCTGTGTGTGTGTGTGTGTGTAGGTTCTAATCCATATTAATTAGATTTGCTGGGTATAATCTAGGCTAGACAGGGCTCAGCCTAAAGTGGCAGTGTGGCACCCGGAAACTAGCAGACACTGCTAGTGGATGGGGTGTGGTTTTGGCATCTTTGTAATGGTTTTGCTAAATGGCTTTCAGGGTGGACTCCGCACCAAGGAAGGGCACTTCTGCCAAATAACTGAACTCTTCACAGACTTCCAGTTCCTCTGTGTGCAGCAGAGGCCTGTCATAGCCCATCTGCCCTCAGGCTCAGGGCACTGCTGTTCACCAAGAGAGTTGGGCTTGTGGGATCAAGGTCCTCAACTCCATTTTCGTTAACACTCAGAACCTTTAGGCCATTATACTTTTAGAACACCAATTTTTATCATGTCTTTGACTAACAGAATGTCAGCTGACCTTTGGTTCATTCGTAAAAGTAGAAGTTGATATCTGAGTGCTAGTCAGTTACCTTTCTGCAAGACTCATGCGTTTCGTTTTGTTGTTGACTAGAGGGAACTAAGTCAGGTGTTTCAGTGAGGTGTTACAGGTAAAAATCTGGGAACACTGTATTTAAAAGAAAGTTCGATTTGTTAATTAGTAACTTATTAGAGTTACTACAGAATATTTTAAGCTTTTGAAGAGATATATATGTTTTTCTTACTAATTAAATTTTTCTATAATTCTTTTCAGACCAAGAATGCCAGCATACTAGGATTCTGCTGGACCAGTTCTACTGAAATTGTCTTCATTACAGATCAAGGAATTGAATTTTACCAGGTATTATATTTATCACGTTTGCTGGAGAAAAGGTCTGTAGTAGTTTTGCAGCTTTTTAAGGTCAGTACTAAATAGCTATTTTGAGATTCTAGAACTTTCGGCTCTTGGGTTTTTATTTTTCTAAATACAAGTAATGTTTTTTATAAAATGTTCGAACATTACCAAGATATATTTTATGAAAAGTAAAGGTTCTCTATAATCCCTAGAAATAACTATTATGAACAGTTTAGTGCATATTCCTCTCATTTTCTGCATGCAAACATAATTATCTTTTTTTTTTTTTTACAATAATGGGAATAGTGTATATAAATTTTTGTGGCTGGCTTTTTTTGCCTAGCAGTGTCTTGGACATCCTTCCACATTTTATTCTGAGTTGTATTCTGTGTTGCTGTACTAGTTTATTTAGCCAGCTCCCTGTTGATTAATATCTGGCTCGTTTTCAGTTTGTGATTATAAACAATTCTCCAGTGAACAGGTTTGTAAATGTTTCTTTATATTTTTGGCTGAGGCAGTTCTTAGAAGGGGAACTACAGTATAGGTACGAACATCCAAAAAGCTGAACAGACATAACTAAATTTCTTTCAGGGGTTTGCACTTTCACGAGCAATGTAGGGATCCCCATGTTCCACATCTTCGCCATAACTGGATATTATCAGTCTATCTAAGAGGTGGAAAGACATTTTAATTTAGATTTTTTTTTACTGGGGAGATAAGCATGTTTTCATTTGTATATTGTTCATTTGTATTTCCTCTTTTGTGAACTGCTTCTTCATCTCAAAAAATTTTTTTATTTTGGTAAAAGGCAGATAACATAAAATTTACTATTGTAACCATTTTTAAGTGTGCATTTTAATAGTGTTAAGTATATTCACATTATTGTGAAACAGATCTCCAGAACTTTTTCATCTTGCAAAACTGAAGCTTCCTGCTCATTAAATAACTTCCCTTTCCTCCCTTCCTCAACCCCTGATAACCACCATTTTATTTTCTATGAATTTGACAACCTTACATAAGTGGAACCATATAGTAATTGTCCTTTGTGACTGGTTTATTTCACTTAGCATAGGTCCTCAAGGTTCATGTTGTTGTATATGTGAAAATTTCCTACCTTTTTAAGGCATGTATATACCAAATTTTATTTATCCATTCATATATTGATGGACACCTGGGTTGCTTCCACCTTTTGGCTATTGCAAATAATGCTGTGGTGAACATGGTGTGTAAATATGTCTTCGAGACCCTGCTTTCAGTTCTTTTGGGTATTAGCCAGAAATGGGATTGCTGGATCATATGGTGATTCTATTTTTAATTTTTTTTTTAGGAAATGCTATACTGTTTTCCATAGTGGTTATGCCATTTTACATTTTTACCAGTAGTGCACAAGGGATCCAATTTCTTCACATTCTCACCAATCCTAGTTGTTTTCTGTTTTATTGATAATAGCCTTTCTACTGAGTATGAGATGATATCTCATTGTGGGTTTGATTTGCATTTCTCTGCTTCGTGATATTGAACAACTTTCCATGGCTTCTTGTCTGTTTGTATGTGCTCTGGAGAAATGTCTAGATCTTTTGCGCATTCTTTCTGTTGTTGTTCTTTATATACTCTGGATATTAACCCTTTATCCGATAGATGATAGGCAGATATTTTCTCCCATTCTGTAGTTACCGTTTCACTCTGTTGATTGTTTACTGTGATGCACCTGCCTGCCTCTTCATCTTTAATATATTCCACCTGCCTGACCTATTGAGAATGCTTTTGAGATCTCTAAGCAGAGCTAATGTAGAGCATGTTAGGATTCTTTCAGGTTTTAATTTTGTTTACCTAATAGAAGCAGTATAATTTAGAATGTATGGATGGAGAAAATATACTCATGTAAACAAACATAAGATATTAATGCCATGGTTCTTTGCTGTAGGACTGTCATCCAAACCTTTGTAAAGACCAGCAGAAAGAAAACAAACTGCACAAACCCCATACACACAGAAATAGAATTTTGTATATATGACAGCATAGTAAGGGGTGATTGCTTTATGGAAGGGTTCCCCGGGCAATCATTTAAAAGTATATCTTTCTATTCTGTGTAGCGGGGAAGTGTACATTCAGATCATCTAGATAGTCTTCAGAACTTCAAGAAATGTCAGAAAAAAAACTAAATAAAAACACCCCCAAAAAAAATCAACAAAAAGGAAATGTTAGAAAAAGGGCCCTAGGACATCCTTATTTTACTATACCTGAATTGTCAAGAAACATATGTTTTTCAGCCCTGACTTCCACATCAGTTCTTCAGTTAGCGTTCTATGAGCGTTGATGTCCTTGGGGCCCTAGATAGGGTTCCTCAATGTGTCAGCACATTTAAAGTTTGTTTAAAATGTCCCTCAATTATAAAATACTAGTTTTGCATGCAGAGTCTCATGAACATGCCTTTTAGAAAAAGGGAGCTGCTCCCAGACTCAGTGCAAACTGAAGTCGAGAAGGAGACCAGGCTGAAGGCGGATGGTGCAGGCTGGTGGCTGATGGAGGGCATGGGGTCCGGGGGCATGGGTTGGTTTCGACCATCTCCCTGCTGAGTGACAATGTTGCCGTTCTTTGCTCTTTGGTGGAAGGTGCCTGAGAGTGTGAAGGTTGAGACCTGGGTCTTGCAGAGAGATGGCCTACTGAGGTCATCACTTAGAAACTAGGGAGGCGGTTTCCCTCACCTCTCTGAGCCTTATTTTTTCCTCTGTCATATTAACAATGCCCACTTCTCAGGGTTGTGTCGAGAATAAATGAGCTAGGTTTGTAAAGCACTAAGCACCAGGATCTATAACTGGTAGCTGCAATAAATAAAAAATAATTTCAATTTAACTTACTTTTGTTTTCTTTTTTTTATTATTTTCTTCATTTTACTGTGTCAGTCTTCGATATTTTGCTGCTTTTTAAATGAAGATTGCTTCTTGGACTTTGCTTCAGGTATTACCAGAGAAACGAAATCTGAAGCTCCTGAAGAGCCAGAACATCAATGTGAACTGGTACATGTACTGTCCAGAGAGCGCTGTGATTCTGCTGTCCACCACAGTTCTTGGGAACGTGCTGCAGCCTTTTTATTTTAGGGTAAGAGTAAGCCTCGCTTTAACAAAATTTCTTTTTTCTTCCTCCTACCCTGTCTTTAACATCCTAATGTGCCAAGTACTTCCAAGGGACAAGTTCCTCCAATTATAACTTTTACCACTTCAGACCACTAGAGGGCACCCTGTACCATCCCATCACCAAGAATGATTCATTCTGTGGGGACAGATCTTGTGAGTAAAGGACATAGTGTGGCGTTGGAAAGGATGGAAAGACATAGTGTGTGTATATCCTGGACACTTTTACGTAGGGAATGCTAAAACATCAAAGAAGTTTAATAAATCTTTCCTAAAACCTTTTTTTCCCCCAACAGGCTGGCACTATGTCAAAGCTGCCCAAGTTTGAGATTGAATTACCAGCTGCACCTAAGTCTACTAAACTGAACCTTTCTGAGAGAGACATTGCAATGGCGACGATGTATGATTGTATTTCGAGAGAGTTTCTTCTTGTAATTGCTTTTAGAGATCTAAGTAATGGAAGTGCATGATAAATACTCCAGAGCTGCCCTTTCCTTAGATAGTCTCGGAACATGCAGTAAGGCCTTCCCTTTCCTTTTTCAGTACCTAGATCTTATGAATATAGAAAACCTGTCGTCATCTTGGCATTTATTTTTTCATTATTTTACTAGCTTTGTGGTCTTAGGAAAGTTTTTTTCACCATTCTAATCTGATAAAATGAGAACACTGAACCAATTTATTGCTTGGGTATTTTAGTTTTAGAGTTTCTTTTTCATTTTGTGACACTTAAGTTTTTTTTTTTTAGCTAAAACATATCCTAATTGTTCTAAGCAAGAACACAGTCTGAGTTTTTTATCTAACAAACATGAAACTGGATTACTTATGTAGGAAGATATATCTTCATTTGGAAATGTAGATATATTAATTTTTAAACTTTATTATGAAAATTTCAAACACAAAAATAGGAGCTAATACAAAGAACCCCTCCTATAACCCTAGTCAACAAATATCAAAATTTTGCTTCTAAATTACTTCTGATTCTCCTGTGGCCTAAAACAGTGATTTCCAAACTTTAAACATTTTTAGCAGTTAGAATGCCCCCCTGTCCTTCAAAGGAAATCTGTGGCATCCTGGTTTAGAAAACAAAATGAGAGCAATCCTGGCCAAAGTGGAGGTGGGGACCCTGCCTTCTCTTTGGTTCTCATTCTTGTGGCAGGCCCAGCACAGTGTTACCCACAGGAATAAAAAGCTGTGTGCGGGAACTGTTCATACCACATTTATTAGATGAAGCTTAAAAATGAAGAGTGATTACTTTTTTCTGTAATTAAGGACTAATTGTACAAAACTTGGAAAATACAGAAAGAGGAAAATAAAATGGACTTATTCAGGGATAGCTATTCACAAAAATATGCATTTCCAATATTTTTGGATATTATGCATAGTTTGTGCTTTTAAAATATTGTGATCACCCTATATCGAGTTTTACATCCTCCTTTTCATGTAATTGTATAATAGGCTTTTTTTTTTTGTACTAACTGCACTCGCTTTGCAAACGTTTTTGGCTACAAGCTATTCCATTGAGTATTTCATGATTGACTTAACTATAGTGTTATAATTCAGCATTGAGAATGGAGGAATTTCAAACAGTTAAGTGTGACTTACGTCTCTTTGTTCCCTAATCAGCTACAGACAACTTTATGTTCTCTTCCTGAGGCATCATTCACGGACCTCCAATAGTACAGGAGCGGAGGTAGTCCTCTATCACCTACCGAGGTATACTTGATACTGCCTTCCTTCGTCCTCTGATTTTAAAATATGAACTCAAGCATGTTGATCTATTTTTTGACCTTTCTGTTGTCCTACAGAGAAGGCGCCTGTAAAAAGATGCACATATTAAAGTTAAATCGGACAGGGAAGTTTGCCCTCAATGTGGTGGATAATCTGGTGGTTGTTCATCATCAGGATACAGAGGTATGAGTTACACGCATGTCTAGTCTTGTGTTGGTACAAGTTAAGATTGCTTAAAAGAGTTGTGAAAATTGCCAGAACATTCTGAACAAAGGCTAAAAAGTGTTTTTTATGCCAACAGTTTTGGAATTCCAGATGGAAATGGGTTTGGTATTCTAGATGGTTTAGAAAAAACAGTGATTCTGTATCAGTTGATTAAGGATAATTAGAAACTATTGTAGAAAATAACACATGAGGAGATTGGACTTTGAAACAGTTATTTAGTTAAACAGCTAAGCTGGGAATTCACGACAGCCACTGTGTTCGATGAGCACGGGAGCTCTGTCCTTCCTTTGTGAGTATAGATGATAATGCTGGATGATGACGGTTTTGACACTTGCCCAAGAGAAAGCACGAGAACGGATCCTGCTTTTTCTACGCTGTTAGCTGGGTGGTAGACAAGCCACTTCTCTTCTGTGCCTCCTGGGGGGGGTGGTGACACCCATATTTTTGACTGATGATGATGTTGCAAGTGAAAAAGACCTGCTTAAATCACTTAGAGATCTTCAAAGGAAGCATGTCTTAAATGTCAGGAATATTTGTGAGAATAGATAACAATGTAAGAGATAGTTGTGATAATATAGCAAATTCTTCCCCAAAGAAGTAGCCAGTAGGGATGGAATGCAAATACAGACTGTTTGACCCTTTCCTCGTTTAAAAAAAAGTGAAGCTTGCTACTGGTGTTCATTTAACATCACATGTAGGAATGCTGTTTTCTAGGATTTGACATTTTCAGCGATTGAGAATTACTATATTTTGTAAATGAAAATACCGGTGCTAAAAACAGAATGCCATAAATAGAATGATGTCATTTGTTCCAAAGACTATTGATATACCAGAGCGATGCGAACATAATAATAAAAGTGAGATATTTCGTGGCAAACTTCAGGGGTGAGGTTGGGACTATAATCCGCCGGTTATCTCTGGGTAAGTGCTGCAGGCGCAAGTGCTGCCAGCGAGTATTCTGACAAACAGGAAATGGCTTAAATGAATCCAGAATAGCAGGATGTGAGGTAAGGAAAGGGTGAAGCCAACCTATGATCTCTTTTTTCTACTTTAGACATCGGTAATATTTGATATCAAGTTAAGGGGAGAGTTTGATGGCACCGTTACCTTCCATCACCCAGTGCTTCCCGCTCGATCGATTCAGCCCTATCAGATCCCCATAGCAGGTAAAAAGGAGTCACCATGGAGTTGGGGGTCATGCTCAGGCTGGAGTGAGGAGTACATACAGAGGGGCCTAGATCTGTTTGCTTTTTGAGGGGCTCTTTCCCTGCCCCTGCCCTTTTTTTTTTTTAACTGATTTTATCAGTTCCAATTGCATTGTGAAAAGTATTTTATAAAATAAATGGATTGTCCTCCATTTATAAAAAATAGAATGATTTTTATTCTCTGAGCTTTAAAATGGAGTGTTGAGCTGAAAGATTTTTAAATGTTGGATAAACTCTTTACATTTTCTGATTGCCTGTGCTCTGTAACCCTAAGATTAAATTTGGCTGCTTATGGCTATTCTTTTAATTTGGGATCACTTTTTCTTATCTTTCTCACATTCTGTATCATGGTTATGATAGTGTATTTTTTCCTGACTGATGGTCACAGTAAGTACTTAAGACTGTGGGTCTCTGGTTGTTCTAGATTAATCCTCCTACCTGAAGAGAAATAGAAGTAGGAAGTTTGAGGAGAGAGATCAGGATTTCAGTGAAAGGGAAAGAAACCATCTGGTTCCTTTTGCCTTTTCCCACTGTAGTCAATTTCAGCTCTCAAAGAAGCCTGGAGTACAGGCCAAGCTAATTGAAGTATCTGTGTAAACCATAAAAGGTTCACATTTGGAACTCCAGTAGCAATCAATGTCTTCTTATTAAAAGGACTACCTGTCAGCATTGGTGGTTCGGCCCAGTTTGCAGTCAAGATGTCCTTGTACCTGCCGTAGAAGACCCAGATTAGGCTACAGCTGATAGTTCAGCAAGAACACCACCTCTGGCCCACCTTTCTAGTCTTGGAGGATCAGCCAGAAGCTTACTAACTGGCAGAGTTTGGAAGGAAGGAAGTAGTTCTCACATTTGGATTGGTCTTTTGGCCCTCTGTGTTTTTTTCCAGCTTTTTTTCTTTTCCCTGGATAATGTTAGCATTACAGGCATACCTAGTTTTATTGTACTTGGCTTTATTGTGCTTCACAGGTGTTGCATTTTTTATAAATTGAAGGCAAGGCCCTCCACCAGCAGAATGATTACCACTTGCTTTCCCTCCTGACCTGTTCTCCCCCGTGAATTGCTCTCCGCCTCTAGACTCCCTGGGAGACTTGGGAAAAGAAACTGTAATATCTTGGAAGTAACTGTAAAATCATAGGTTGTGTCAAATGATTTATTGTGTATCTGCTATTCACTTGGAATGCAGGTTAACTGTTGGTGAATTTGGGGAAAAACAACTTTTAAACATTTAAAACTCAGCTCTCTTCCAGTTACTTAGTAGGACTAGTTAGAGGCAATCAGGTTCTAATTGGCTAGTTATAATAAAGCTGATGCCAGGTATGGTCAAAACAATAGCCAAGACTAAGATTAATAAGAATTCAAGGGTCCATTGAATCCTAGGGTTTCTGGACTGTGGGTTGGTAAAGCATTTTTCAGGGTTAATGCTTTTTGTTTTGTTTGTCCTGCTAGATTGTAAGCCTTTTGCAGGCTCATAGCATCTCTATCTCTGTATCCTGCCTACCCTTTGCCGCCATAGAATGTGTATTTCGGAACAGCTTATTGGGCTCTTTTGAAAGCTGAAACCAGCAACTTTGGGGAGAGCCAGCTGCCCTCATTCATCCTGTTTTTGGTCTCTTCTCCCAGTGGTTCTCACTGATTAGGATCACCTCGGGGGCTTTAACCAGAGCCACCTGGTTCTCACCTGCATTTAAGTCAAGGTGATGGGCAGTCAGCTTTGAGGCCAATACATAAGACCTTTATTCTTAGGTTCCAAATACAAGTGTTGTCCGCTTTAGCTTCTTTGATGGGGCCCTTTCCTCTTTTGGGGGTGAGGAGAAATCTGTTCAAAATTACCACCTTTTTTAACCGGCTGATTAAAACCTGCCTTCTGATTGTGCCTGGGTAATTGCAACAAAACTGAGAATCGCGTATTAGTTTTTAGGGCTACATTTCTCAAGTTCGTTGTGGGCTGCCTGCCTGACACATGACCAGTGTAACTGGTAGTTATAAGTCTCTGTCATGTAAGGTTTTTTGAGATCTGCTTCCCACCCAGGTGAGATCTCTGTGCCTGGACCTCCCACTCTGTAGTGGAGAATTAAACTAATTAATTGTTAGATAATTAAAAAACAAAGCACTTGTATTTGAAATATTTTCAGTGAATTATCTGAGTATTTGATTTTGAATCATCCAGTTCTTTAATATGCATGTGTAAATGATGATGAGTCATCTTTGGTTATTAAAAACAACACTGAATGAAGCATTGACATTCTTTCCCCTTCTGGGGTACACATTTTCTTGTCTGGGTCTCGACTTCCCTCCTCCTTCCTCTACGTATTATAAGTGGGACATGACAATTTACTTTTTCCTTGTTTCACTACAGTTGAATAAACATTTACTGAAGGCTTTAAAAGTAATAAATTTTACATCTTAAGTACTAGTATTGGCAGCATTTTCTGGTTGCATCATCAGTCTTTGCAGACTTGTGTTTTCTCCATTTGTAGGTCCTGCTCCTGTGACCAGCCAGTCTCCTGTCCCATGTAAACTCTGTATCCTTTACAAAGGCATTGGCACTGTGCACAGACGGAAGCTGTTACCCTCTTTACCTTTGTGTCTAAGAAGGTCCTGCAGCTCCGCTCTCATCAGCTGGAGTAAAGGCTCAGGAACCACCGTGGGGAGTTTCTTACTATGGAGGGGCGGGCATTTAAAGTAGCCTTAGCAAACGGCAGGGCCAAGGGCTAATCCGAGCTAGGTTTGTCTTTTGTTTTTATCTCTTCTGGTTTAGAATTTCCTATAACATGTAGATTCTTCATCCTGGATTGTCTTTCAACCTGACATCATTATCAGTGCAAGCCAAGGTGAGTCAGAGGGGACGACCGTCATGTTAGAGAAAATAGTGCTTGTTGACTTTGGATGACAGTAGTAGCCAGTGACAGTTTCAAAGTGAATGAGAAATGACCTCTCCCTTCAACCCGGAAATGGGATTATTTCTCACTTTATATTCTGTTCTCTACTATGTGTCTATTTTATCATGAGCCTATATTATTTTTTATAATTAAAACAGCTAAGAATGGCCATTCCCCTGCTTTAAACCCTTTAATATCTGTCCTTTCTGAAAAGCCAGACCCCACAGCATGGTGTGCAGGGCCCTCCCTCCCTGCTCTGTTACCTCCCACCATCATGCTCACACGTGCTCGCACCCCTTTCTGTTCTGTATGCCTGTGGGTGCACTCCTGTTTCTCACAGTGCTGGGGAAGCCTTCCTTGGGGTGTTGTCTTTTCCTTGGTAATCCTGTCACACCTTGTATTTTTTCTATTGAGTACTTTCTACATTAGTCTTTAGTCATCTGTATTTTCATGTCTTGCCCACTGGGATTCTTAAGAAGAGAATTAGCCCTAACACCCCGGGGTGGTGTCCACTGTGTAATGAATTTACTTCTGTTCATCCAGAATGGTACTAGCTTTGTATTAGCCTATTAGCTGTGGCAGAACTGAGAGGCTCTGCCTGCCAGCTGGTATTGTGGGTGTTCAGGAAGTTCGTGGATTAATGAATGGATGAATTATGAAATTCCTTTAGCATTATCTTTGACTAATGAGCCAATGCAGAAAAAACCAGAGCACAGGATCAAAGTTAATGCCACGTGTTAACGTCTTTTTCTACTTTCAGAGTTAAAAGGGGCTAGGTGTGGGGAAGGAGCGCTCTGAGCTGATTCAAAGAGCTTGTTGCCCCTATAGTTAGGGAGCTACACCACAGCTGTACCTCCTAACAGGTTGTTTTGCTGTAAGGAGTCAACCTGGCATGCAGTAGTCTGGCTGGCTATCCTATTGTCAGGCATTTCCCGAGTGTCCTAGAGTGTGCTTTGGTTTGTAGGAAAAAGCCTTTAACAGTGCTTTACCCCACGAATCCTTAGGGGAACCACCTTTTGGGCTTTTGTTCCGGTATGCCTCATACTATTAAATTTGTTGCCTCTTAAATCCAGGTTACCTCTGGAACCTCCAAGTGAAACTTCAACCCATAGTAAACCTCTTGCCAGATAAAGGAAGACTGATGGACTTTCTCCTCCAGAGAAAGGAATGCAAGATGGTCATCCTGTCTGTCTGTTCGCAGAGTAAGTGGGTGAATCCTTTGCATAGGTCTGATTCTGTGTTAGGCCTGTGGTGCCCAGCACCTTTTATTGGGAGCTGGGCCACCTTTTCACTCCTTGTCTGTAGCCTGTAGCCCTATTCCTCTTGATGGATGGATTATTTAAGCTCCTGGAAAGGCTACTGAACATAAAAATGCTTTGTAGAGACTTTGGTAGAGAAAACTAAATAGGATGGTTCCAGGTGAAAGCAAGCCTGAACGCACATGAGGGTCCAGAGCTACTATCCCTGGCTTCGGAACAAACATTTTTCAGAATCCAGATCACTGCATATCTACTCTGAGAATCTTCTACTTGTATCTGCCATCACTGTCTCTCTCCAGTAATGAGAAAGGGCTTGTGAGTTGTAGGCTTTAGGTCTCTCAGCTAGATCATTTCTCTGAATGCCCTTTAAAGGTATGTTGGCACTGCTAACCCTTGGAGATTAGTTTTTCTATCATAGCAACATGTTCTGAACCTGACATGAAGTTGGTTGACCTGTGTGAACATTGATTCTTTCCAGTGTTGAGTGAGTCAGACAGAGCAACACTTCCTGTGATAGCCACTGTTTTTGACAAACTCAATCATGAGTATAAAAAGTACCTGGACGCTGAGCAGAGTTACACGATGGTAAGTTATATGAACCATGATGAGGGCTCTTCCACCCCTGTATATTTCTAAGTAATTATAATGCAAGGTCCTAATAGAATGATGTCACTGCACTTTGCTCCGTGCCAGAGGGCAAGGTGGCTATAGTGAAGGAGCAGTAATTTCAGAATCCCTGCATCCCATTAGCTTGAGGCTGTCTCGCTTAATGCCTTCACCTTTTTTAAAATACGTTTGATCTTACACACAGATAGCGACCCTTGGTCTTACTCTGTGTTATAAAATTGGTCTCTGCTTTGCATTATTTTATACATGTTTCTGCCAAGCCAGAGTCTGATTTTAATTAGAAATATAATAATTTTGCCATGTCTTTTTAGTCAGTATTCTGTTAATGATGATTAAATATTAGCACCGTGCCTTTCATATAGTAGGCTCAAATGCTGTGAAGGGCTGGACAAAATTAACATGGCTTATTACCAGATTCTGCTATGCCGTTAGTGTATCATGTGCTCTGAAGTGAGAAAAGTTTAGGACAAGTGGAATGAATGATTTCACTTAAACAATCTCATTAGTCCTAAACAATTAAAAAACCCAGAACTACACTGACTTTTAGCTACTCAAGGATAACAGGACTGATGTGGGCTGCTGAAGGGTCAGCAGGTCCCTGTCCTGTCAGACATGGGGGAGAGGGCAGGCTGAGCTCTTCTGGATCCTTCTCTTGGTCCTGCTGCTAGTACACTGGGCTGTGGGAATCAGGTCTGATCCTAAATGGCAGTTTCTATGCATCCCTGCTCTGTGGCTCCTAGACTTCATAAACCTTTGCTAGTCAAGAGTGTGGTCAACCTCGTGTAACATTAGAGCACCTGGCACTTAGAAATGGGGGTTCTCAGGCTACCTGCCACAGCTCTTGCAGAATCTGCATTGATCTCACCTTCTTTAAGTTAGGTTGAGGTAGTCAAGATCCCCTCAGTTTTCCCATATAATATTTCGGGAGCCTTGCTTACCATTTAAAAATCTAGATGTAGACTCATTACATGAAGCATTCACTTAAAGATCAGGGCTTCATCAAACAAAGATGCAGCAAGCCATTCCATTTTTATTAGATAACAAAGGTCAGATAGTCTATGGTTAAGGAAATTAGATAGGGAGCTGTTTTAAGAAGTTGAAAACAGTGTGATGTCCCTTAAGAGAAAATTATGACATGTTTTTTTAGTTCCATCCACCATGAACATTAGTCTATTTTCAAGATGACCAGCTGACTTTCTAGAGCAAAGGAAAAATAGTTTTTTCCAAGTAGTGAATTAAGTGTATTGCCCTTCTCAGATTTGAGCTTCATAGCATCTAGGAATTCAGTCTTGTTGGATTAACTGCAAACACACTATTACCTAGAAGAAGATTAAGATCCCACTTGTAATTTCTTGCTTAGGCAGTAGAAGCAGGGCAAAGCCGGAGCAGTCCACTTCTCAAAAGGCCGGTGCGGACCCAAGCTGTGATCGACCAGTCTGACATGTACACCCATGTCCTGTCGGCATTCACAGAAAAGAAGGTAGGTGACAGCTTATCAGGTGCTTCAGGACTAAGGATTCTCAAGACAAAGATCTATTTGAAGGGAACTGAGGACCACTAGTAGAACTCAATGTGATTCGAATAACTGGATCTTTGGCGAAGACCTAGTGCTACTAGTTTGGCTTCTAATATTCAGGCCTAAACATGACCATCAATGGGGGGAGGTTCTAGAGGGATTTGTGCAAAACCAGCGAAATAGAGCACTGGGCCGGTTTCATATGGAAACAAGGTGGGGAGATAATGAGGAGTGTACATGTCGCTTCCTTTGCAACTCTGCGATGTTTCTAAGATTATTTTTGTTTTCTCCATAGGAGATGCCTCATAAATTCGTGATAGCCGTACTGATGGAATATATTCGCTCTCTTAACCAGTTTCAAATTCCAGTACAGGTACCTTCCAATCAGCATTGGTGGCTTCAAGTTAGAGGAACGAGGAATATTTTTTTAAAATCACAGTACTGTCAATATCTTACCTAAGATGACTCTTTTTATATGGTAAAAGTGTCTGCGTGCCTGACTCAGAATTCTGAGTGACATTTCAGACATTACCATGTTGTTCTTAGAATGAGTAGTCTCGTATCAAGTTGGGTCCTTTCACCTGCACACTGAACCCACTTCTCTTAATAATGGACACTTTTACTCATCAATTAGAATAGCTGCAGCCCTCGACAAACCTAACCTCACGTCTGCTGTAGTTGACCGGTTTGGCAACGTCTTCCCTTCTGTTTTTGTCCTCAGCATTACTTACATGAACTTGTCATCAAGACGCTTGTCCAGCACAACCTCTTCTACATGCTGCATCAGTTCCTGCAGTATCACGTCCTCAGTGACTCAAAGCCTTTGGTCTGTATCGCCGGATATTTGCTTTTCGTGATTAGAAACTTAAAATTTAACCTTTCCACATCTTATGCTGAATAGTCTGAAAATTCGTTTTTCAGGCTTGTCTGCTATTATCCTTAGAAAGTTTTTATCCTCCTGCTCATCAGCTGTCTCTGGATATGTTGAAGGTAACTGATACATCAGAGTTTTTTAAACTGCGTAAAAGTCTGTTCTTGTTTCTTGCATTTATCTGGACTTTTCTCTTTCTAGCGACTTTCAACAGCAAATGATGAAATAGTAGAAGTTCTTCTTTCCAAACACCAAGTGTTAGCTGCCTTAAGGTTTATCCGGGGCATTGGTGGCCATGACAACATTTCTGCACGAAAATTTTTAGATGCTGCAAAGCAGACTGAAGACAACATGCTTTTCTATACCATATTCCGGTTTTTTGAGCAGCGAAACCAGCGTTTGCGAGGGAACCCTAATTTCACACCAGGTGAGAATACAGTAGCAGTGAAAAGATCTGGGGCAACCAGACTCAGTAGCAAGAGAACACTGGCAGCTGGTGGGCAAGAAGCCTTTTGGTCAGAACTCCCGAGTTAGTTTTTAAAAAACAAAATGTCTTAACAGCCCACCAAATCCTTAGCCCATTATCTGTAGTACAAGTGAATTCGCTATGCTAGTAGACCTAAATTATGCTCTGGAACTTGGTGTGTTTGGGGAAGAGAGACATATTCAGGGCCCAATTCAGGAAGTCTGAACACAGCTCATATGTCTGACACCTGTTTTTGGAATGTCCTTTTCTGAAGAATCAAGAACAGAACAGGAACTGGTGGCTAAGGGTTTTAAATGGCCTGGGGCTTACTGTTTCAGTTCTAGGCAGGGAACATTGACAAATCATTCTTATCTCCAAAGTTATGATACCTAAGGCATCTTCTTCCTTAGGATGGGGAAGGAACATAACTTTTTCTAGCTTAATCAGTATACAGTGGTAAGATAGTACCATGACAGGTTAGCTTCTCTGCTTGTTTCTCAGAGCAGATGGTTCTATAATGGAATGAGCTGTGCAAATAGGACAATTCGAAAGCTTAGGAAAACACAGTATTTTATGAAAAAAATAAGTTAAAACCCAGTATACATTACTATGAGCTGCAAAGTGTTCATCCTCTTCTTCTCTTCTCTTTGTGCCACATGTAAGAGATTAAATCTATTTTCCTTTATAGGAGAACACTGTGAAGAACATGTTGCTTTTTTCAAACAAGTTTTTGGAGATCAAGCTCTAATGAAGCCTCCAACGTTCTGAAATCACTTGCTAGTTTTTTTATATATATAAAAATGTGTACAAAGTTAATTTATTGCATTAATAAAGCTCTTTAAACTACAAAATGTTATAATAAAGTATATTTGCAACATTCCCAAATTTTACTAAAAATATGGTTTAGAACTTGTGTGAGGGCTTACTCCTAAAAAAAGGAGAAATGCTGCATTGATTGGCCTTTTAAAAATGTCAGTGAGCAGGTCACATTCATAACCATCCTAGTGTCAAACTTCCGCTTGCTGAAAAATTAGATTTCATTCCTGGAGAACTGGAAGATGCTTAGAGTGTCCCAGGGTTGCCTTCAGATTTAGTAATACTGCTTCACAAGTCGTATTTGCATTCCTGAGTTTAAAAGCACTACGGCCAAAGCTGCTGCTGTTAAAACCACTTGAAGTCTGATAACACCAACTGTTCAACTTAGCCTTGGCAATGCAGCTACTGTCCAGTGGTGAACTGACTGACCCGTAGACAGTTGAAAGTCTCCAAACTCTGTAAAGGGTTAGAAATTGAGGAGTTGTTCTCTCTCTGTACCTTGATATCGCTCTTGGGTAGCCAAACTTTTGGCTTTATTTATTGATGGTCCTGTGAGAGATAAAAAGAATAAATTTTATATTGTTTCTTCAGGAGAAAAGGGGATAGTTTGTACTATAACAGAACCACCTTTTCTATCCCCAAGATTAAAAAAAGCCAAACCCCTCATTTTCTCGATTTCAGTGCTTCAACATAGTTACAATATATAAATCAAATTAGTACTATTCTCCTTTTAACTGTAAGTCTTATGAAAGCTGAAATGGCCAAAAATGATCATATGGATAGTCTCATCAGGAGATGAGTAGCAGAGGCAGTGTTTTGCTAGAACAGTGAATCAGGGAAGGAAAAGCTGTTCTATAGCACTGCTGGGTTGTGACCCGGCTGTCAAGTCACTCAACGGCATGCATCTCAGCAAAGAAGCCACCTAGGCTACTGACAGACTCATTCATGGTTGGACTTCAGTGCCTTGTTCAGCAGACAAGTCAGGCCTCCAGAAAAAGTATTAGCAGCTTACTAATTAAGTGCTTTGAACAACTGAAGCCCCTGGGTAGGATATTTTCTCAGAAATTTTTTTACTCAGTAATATTTATCAAATGACCATTAATATAAGTTCAAATACTTCAAAAGAATGCTTCAAGATATCAATTCTTTAGTCATCCCACATGTTTAAAAATTAGAACTCTTACCTATATAACTGAGTAAGACAGGGAGGAATATTAATCCATGACTGGCTCCCAGCAAGACCATAGCTAAATACATCCTGAAGTAAAATATCTGGAAAATTTGAGATTTGGCAAAGGCCAATACCACAATCCCTCCAAACTTTGTAAGTGTGATTCCACTGAATACCTAAAAGAGAGATGGTAGTAGAAACCACTTTTATCAACTTGTTATAATTGAACACTTCCTAATACAGAGATTTAATAGTCAAGGTCAAAATTCACAGGGACTGAACCTCAGCATTCAGAGTTAACGATAAGGGGCAGTATGTTCCACCTAAAACTGTTTCACTTGCTGCTTGTGAGCCTGAAACAAAAGCTTTATAAGGGTAAAAGCTATGCATTCTGCATAGACACTATTCTGTCTCTAAACTGAGATTATATATATTCTTAGATGAGAATTTTAAGTATCTAAAATTTTATAAAAAAAAGTTCTAGTTGTTACTCTCTAATACTGTTTTCTTTAGTGGTAAAGTGATTGGTTGATAGGCTAAACCAGGATATAGAGTTGAACAAGGAGACTCTCCAGATGACCACAGATTGCTCACTGGGCTGAGTGTGGCAGCTCCCTAGTTTTTGCAATAGGGTTGGCCTGTGTTTTAAATGGAAAAAGCTGGCTCGCTTAAATCCAACTTCTCTGTTCTCTTCCTGCTTCAGCCATACTGCCGCCTACAGCAAGAGTCACCAAAAGGAACAGTTCTAAAGAGTTTAGGATATACCTATTTCATGAATGGCCTGAAAACCTGTTATCCATAGGAGCTGCTGCTAAGTAAAAGATCCAAATTGTTTTCCCTATTGAATTTTAAAGGTCCTTCTGAGAAACACTCACTCGTGGAGCTGGGCCCTGTACACTGAAATTTCTGCCCAAGTTACTTACAGAACTGCCCATGTGAGAGAGTGCCTCTTCTGCCCGTTCCACACGGCTTCCCTTCGCACTCACAGTGAATGCTCTTGTTATGTGGCTGCAGAACTCCACGGAAATGCCACAGCTCTGAAATACAGCGCTTCCTTTACAGTCGGTCCTCCCTAGTTGGAAGTTATAAGCAGCCACCCCGCCTTTTCCAGAATCTGTGGTTACCAGGGCACCCTGGGTGGTAGAAGTGCCCTAAGAATCCCCTTTGATGTGTACTGTAAAGCCCCCATCACCTCAACTTAAACGCACCAGGAACTTGTGGAACACTTTAGACACAACATCCAATGCTTCAGTTTGTACGGATGTGCCTTTATCTGGGAAAGCTGCTGCAACCTCTTAAGGTTACCCCCACTGTCTACTGAGCCAGCACACTGTCACTGTCACCATTTCTTTAGTTGGGCCTCACTGCCCTTCCACCTGAAGAAGTGTTCATATCTGAAGTACAGATGCACTGTTTCTATTTCCATTAATACCTTATCGAATGCTCACATCTTCAAGACTATTAAAAGTAGCTGGCAATTGTATGGGTAGCAAAAGGTACTGATCAGAGAATCCCATCCGGGATGGGGCATTTTTTTCTAAATAAAAAGTGAATAATACCTTGTTGTGAAAGGCTAAATGTTTTTACAAACATTTCAGGCAAAATATCCAAGTTAAATCATAAAATGATGTTTTCACTGTTGTATCATCCAGTCCCAACTCCACCTAGTCCTCAGTCCCTCTGAACTTGGTCTTTTACCCCAAGAAACAATTCACATAAGTGGCAGGAGTTTGGGACAAACTGAGTGGACCAGGACTCACCATAACCAAGTTGACCAAGGAAACTGCATTCAGACTGATGCCCCACAGCCACATGATGCCAAACATGTCGACTAAGATCATGGCGATGGTGACACACATGATCACTGCAGACCACAGTTCACAGCCCAGAAGAACCACAGTCACCAAAAAGATCGCTCCCAGGGACACGCAGAGGTTAAAGATCGTGTCATCAATAATAGTCAGGTACTGTTCGTAAAAGACATAGAACACACTAGAGAGAAGGGAAAAGATTTCATTACAGTCCATTCTCACTTCTATCTAGAAGCTCTACTTTTTATCCTGCCACTATTGCAAAACTGTAAGAGTACTTTTAGAGACACACTTGCAGAAAACCTGTTTTTTACAAGACTCATCTACAGTAATTCAACTGGACTTCTGATGGACCACTGACACCAAAGGGCCTAATAAATGATCCAAACTGTGTATTTTATATAAAGTTTTTGTTCATAATCCCAATCTATTCTACTTTATTATAGGCATTTACAAAGAATATACCATGGTATTTTGGGAAAACAAGTCCTGATCTAGCCCCAGAATTACCTCAGGCCAAGTGGGGTCTGTGCAGGACCTGAGAATTTTGTAACGTTAACAAGCTCTTCCCAGGAATTAGGACACCCGCTCTGAGAACTTCTCCCACAGAACCACAGGCTGTCCCCCTGCCAAGAACAGGTCAAGACTCCTTTATGCAAGATCACAGGGGTGAGGAAAAAAAACATTTATTTATTCTACTTTTCTGTATTTTACAAATTGAGTATTTCATGTGTAATTTCTTTTTATCAAGGAAAAAAACCAAAAATCAAAAAAGAAAAATCTCCGTAAAGGCACTGTCTCAACTAATCAGCAGTCAGGGATGTCCACTCAGCTACACTCGGTGAAGCCAGGTCTCCAGGCAACCTCCCTTGTGCTATTCCACAGTGGGTGTCTTTCACAGTGAGCTCCAGCCCGGAGACCAAATGTTTTGTTTCTAGCACTCAGACCTCAATAGGTGCTCCAGATTCTGGCTCCCCTCACTAGGTGCCATCTCCCTGGACATACCTGGCTTGTGCTCATGATGAAGATGGCAGAACGAAAGCCAAGCCTCAGCATCCATCTAGGGAGTCCCAGGGTGTGGGCCCTTCCCTAGGACACCCTCATTTGTACAATTCACGCTTACCTGTATGGGAATACATGGTGGTTACTTCCTTCCTGGCTCATGGTTTTGGTGATGTTACCAGCGATGAGGCGAGCTTTTCTCATGGCGTCAATAAAGTCAGCAGAGGTCTGAAGCACGGTGTGGTAGGTCATGAAGTACGTGGCTCCGACACTCGTGTCATTACCAAGGATGTTAACTGCTGACCCATAAGCAGCATGTCCCCTGAGATGAAGACTCGTTGGTGTCAGAAAATCGTGCCTTGCAAAAACTTGCAGAATCTGAGCACTCAAGGCTAAGTGAAATCATCTGACCCTGGACTCAGAAGTCAGACCCAGCTCTAAATATCTGGGATAGAGAAGGCTCTCTAAAAGGGAACGATGAAGGTTTTAGCTTATTCTCACCCACG
This sequence comes from Pteropus medius, assembly GCF_902729225.1. Classification (NCBI taxonomy): domain Eukaryota; kingdom Metazoa; phylum Chordata; class Mammalia; order Chiroptera; family Pteropodidae; genus Pteropus; species Pteropus medius. Next base: position 38,138,739 of record NW_024340849.1, on the reverse strand, counting down.
CTGGCTTTTCTTTACTGTTTTTGGTTTCTTTGGTGCATAGCTGCTATTGTTTCTATATCCAGCCTTGCTCCCCAATGTGCTTTCATACAGAGTTTGCTCAGCAATGTTGTGTAACAGGAGGTGGAGAAGGGCAAGGGTCCTGGAGTGAGACAGCCATGAGATCGGCCTCAGCCCTGCCACGTATCGGCAGCGGAACCCTGGACAAAGTTACTGGATTTGGGCTGCAGCGTCATCTTCTGCGAATGGGTGTACCACCACCTACTCTCAGGGCTGTGTGATGAGTAAGTGAAAAAGTGTCAAGGAAGTGCCTGGCATGATACTGGCACGTAGGAGGCTGCCTGAAAGTGGTGGCTATTGCCTTCATAAAAGCTGAATTCACTTGCATTTGTTTTATGTAGGCCAAAGCATTCAGCCTGCAAGTAGACCAAGGTGCAAAATTTGTTCTTATTTTATTTTTAGGGATAGTCTTCTCATAGTACTTAGTATAGGTCTCAAAACGCAGACACGATTTTTATGACTAATATATGATGGGACTCTGGTCAAATTATGGATTCTTATGAAAAACAGGGATGTCCAGAATTTACCTAACATACACGTGAACACTCATTTTTCTCCTATAAAAACTTCCAAATTACCCCACCCCAGACTTCTGGTCATTCTGGGCCAAATATCCTGTTTCCATGGGTAACTGGCTGCCTGGTTGAAAGAAAGCCCATAGTTTCATATATGGACAAGCTGGCAAGAAGCACAGTGGGGCTAAACCAATCTAAACCTTAATCTAGGATGATATCACCAAAGCTGAGATGTTGTCCCATATGCCCATGGATACAACCGAACAGCTCCTCTCACCTTCCGAAATGCCATGTGTTCCTCCTCCTCCTCCACCCCACTAGTAACCTGCACAGGACTCTATCCATTCAAACAGCCAGGAGGACCAGGACGTACAGAAAAGTGTAAGAAATGACTGCTCAAGCCAGGATGAAATCAAGTGAAAATAACAAGTTTTCTATAGAGCTGTTTGAGAGATTTCTTTGCTTTCACAGAAGAATCGGGACAGGGTAGGAAGCGGGTAAAGAGGATCTTTCCCACAACTGTTTCTATACCCCAGCTCTTTCCTAGTGTTCCAGTGCAAATTAAAGGGAAAGTGGGCATGCACCTGAAGGGCTCAGTGGCACTTACCCTTTGCCACACTTGGGATTCGGGTTATCAGAAAGGAACATGGGCAGGAATCTCATGAAGTCTCCACCCTGAGGCCTCTGTTTGCCCTCGGGAGTCAGAGGCCTGCAGCGGATGCAGGTAGGGTCAGCCACTAGCAGAAACAAGCGGGAAGGAGCCAAGGTGAGAGAAATGGGTCTCCAGGTGTCACTTTAAAACATTTAAAAATATTGATAATGAGGGGAATTATTTCCCTGAATCTTTTTCCTTATCCAAAAGCTTCCAACGCATGTGATTTTCATGGTCTAATAAATCTGAGATACCATCTTCACCTTAGGGAGGCTGTGCAAATTTTCTTCCTCGAAGCAGGTTTTCTGCTTTAAGGACAACCTCAATTAGTATCATCAGAACCCAGGGCTTCCAGGTTTTTAATCAAGAAAATTCCATGACAACCTCGACACTCTCACAAAACCGTAGGGCAAAGGAAAACACACCTATGAGAAGCAACAGCCAGATCAAGAGAGGCAATCGGTGTCATTGGGAAAAGATGAGCAACCTGAAAACTCTGAAAACTAGGGTCCCCAGACTCAGACCTTGTTCAGCCTGCAGCCCCATGGGGGGCTGTCAGAGACAAGGATAACACAGCCCTCTTCACACTGAGGAAAGGGATGACAACAAAGGGAATGAGACCCAGCTCTGGCATATAAGTAGGTATACACTGAGGTGAAATGCAATGAGTTTTAAACTATATTGTTAAAATTTTTCAGAAAAAAGGGAAAGATTTGGAAAAGGAGATGAAAGTACCTGAAGCGTTGCAGAACTGGTCAGTGCTATTGTAGACTCTACAGCAAGAAGACTGTGGCTTAATCCAATCAAAGTAATCGTCAATCCAGGATGAGGGAGCAAAGCCTATCCGGGTACTAAAGAGGAGAAAAAAATCACTGACTTGTCCCACAAGGAAAATGTCTTTAGTTTCAGTCCTTTTTCTTGAAACCTAACTTCCTTTCTAGACTTTATACTGCTAACCAGTCAAAAGACAGATTGAATTAGCACTTCATGGAAAATCCTCAAAGTATAAGGTAGTAAATTAGTCCTTTAAAGGTTTTACTCAGGTAAAGCGGGGTTCAGTATACATCCTGAAAAACAAATCTCAAGGAAAATCTGTTTTCGGCGAGAAATTTCAGGTGGCGCTGACTGGCTGAGAGCCCTGCCTGGCTGCTGCCACTGCAGTGCAGGGAGACGGGGTGGCACTGACTAGTTTTCCAGCTCGGCTGCGTTGAAGATCTGCTGCACCAGGGAGTCGCTGTTGCAGCCCACGCCCCCGCACACCATGTTCTGCCCTGCCAGAGAAGTATAGTTGTGCCCTTCCTCCAGGACAAAGTAGACGGGTGGGCCTGCATGCAGGTACTGACTGAGGGACTTGAAATAATCCATCACGTAGGAGTCCTGAAAGAGAGATCAACGATGGGATAAAATGAGAACCTGCTGACGGTGTCTACGTGAGATGAGATGACAAAGAATTAGAAGGGCACCAGGAGGTTCCCGGCCAAGATTCAGAATTCCCTACAGCCAGTCCCCCGACCTCACCCTCCCGGGGCCCAGGTGCTCCCCTGGCTGGTCCCACTATGAGGAGGGCACCTCACAAGGTAAAAGGCTGGCTGCTCGAATTCTGTGGCTATGCCCCAGAGGGCTGTCTGAGAGTTCAGAAGGCCACCGTCACACTGGCAGAGCTTTGTGGCAGTTCTTATAACATGAAAGATCCTGCGAGTGCTTGCCTTTAGAAGCAGGCATTAGCCTGAAACACGGGGTCAGTAGGGCTTTGAGGTCAGGGCCTGGTCACTTGATATGCAGAGCTCTCTCTAGCGGGGGGCGGTCTGTGGCTCATCTCAGGGGCAACTAGACTCAGATGCCCCCATGTTTTGAAAAATGTATTCACCACTGGAATGAATTAGATAAAAAAGAAGGCACCTTACATCTGGCACTGAAAGAGATTGATCCAATCCAATTTCTACTTTGTTCAGGACTGCAATACTGAATGACAGAACACCCATGAATACTGCTATCTGGAATGAAAAGTGAGTTATAAGACAGCAACTGCTTAGAGATATAATGAGCTAAAGAACATAAATAAAATCTTAAACACACACATAAAACAGGACTTTTCTAAACTGAAAAGGAAGTTTAAATGACATGCTAAGAAAACAAGGAGTACAGGGTAGTGGCTGAGATCACAGCGTCTAGAGTCAAACGACCTAGGTTCAAATCTTGGTTCCTTCCCTTATGAGCTGAATGACCCTGGGAAATTCACTTAACTTTTCTTTGTTTCTATTTCCTCATCAATAAAACAGAAAAATAAGGCTTATAACATCTGATAGTTTTGTGGACTAAATGAGAAAACTCTAAGGATAACCTAGATTTTAGCATAGTACCCAATATTTAGCACAATACCTGATATCGAGTGTTCAATAAATATTATGTACTGCTATTACTTTTACTATTATTAGAAACTAATATTTGTTCTTTTAGTAGAGAAGTGATAGGTGATCACTGTTGGCTCCATCCAGTATACATGCTATAAAAAGCTCTTGCGTGGTTGCTGAGGACCAGGGAAAATTGGTGGTATAGGGAGGGGAAGGCAGTGGGTAACGCTACAGAGGTGCAGCCTGAGGGAGACTGTTGTGGTGATGGATCTTGATGGCCATGGTGGTTACACAAATCCACACATGTGACAAAATGACATACACCCTACCAAAGTCACGCACTCTCGACCAAAGAGACACACACTCTACCAAAGTCAAATTCCCGGTTTTGATACTGAACTACAATTATGTAAGACCACAGGAGGAAGTGGGGCGAGGGGTGCCTGGGTCCTCTCTGCTATCTTTGCAACTTTCTTTGAATCTGTAATTATTTCCAAATAAAAACTCAAAAACTCTTACTTATATGCTACAAGCTAGCTAGAAAAATATTTTATGTATTTGTACGTTATTTGCTTTTATGTTTTTGTATATGTGCGTAACAGATGTCAGAATCTCCTCCCCAAGTTATCTTATTCTTAGAAGGCTTATGACAAATCTGTTTTTGGGAGAAAAACATGCAAAACCACAGATTAGTTCATACCACAATTGGTCGCATCCAGTCCTTAAGCAGAAGTGGAGAATAGGAGTTTTTGAAGAAACGAAACAAGCAGCTCTCTGAGGCCTGGATGCCTGTTCCATCTTCCGCACCTCTGACACAGCAAAGCACGTCTAGCCGGTTTTTCTGAGGGTACAAAGAGAAACAAAGGCCACACTTTCTAGCTGCTTCAGCTAGACCAGACTCAAATGAAATAGACTGTAATTCTGATAACAACTTACCTCTTGACGCTTAATGTCTAACCCCAAGAGACTCACAAAACAGGTAATCTGAAGAAGGAAGTCAATGAGGACTGCCATTCCCGCAAACAGAGAGAAAGTGTAAACGGCTGGCATCATTGACAATGCTCCTGCAGGGAGAGAAAAGCTGCCACATCACTTCCATTTATAGTAGACTCGTATCACTTCCATTTATACGAGTCTTAGATTCATCTGTACATATAAGTACAAGGAGCCAGAACAGGCCAAACCCATGAGAAGTCCCCCACCCACTCTCCCCATCAAAGGTATGCTGCAAAAGTCTGTGGATGTCACAACAGAACTGGAGAAGGGTCTATAATCCCAGTGTTTTTCAAAATGGTTTCAGCATTAGAACTACTTGGGGAGTTAAAAATGTAGGTTCCTGGGCCCCGGCCCCATCCTACTTAATCAAGACAGTAGGAATTCAAACTCAATTCTCATGTATTTAAACAGGCTCTCCTGAAAAAACTATGCACATTAAAATTTGAGAACCATTAATATAGACCATTTCTTATAGTACCTTCTGTGCTTCACTCTGAGAGAGGGACAGACAGTATTTTCCATTTGCTATCATAGCAATGCCATCAGTCTCCCAGTTTAGTTACAATCAAATGAAGGTGCTCCAAGTCAAAAGCACAGGGTAAAGACACAGAAACTGAAAACTGGTGGCTATGGGCCAGATGCATTGTTTGGCCCACACTCTATCAAACCATTTTAAGATTTAAATATATATATATATATATATATTTAAATATATATATATATTTTTTTTTTTTTAAATAAGGAGCCAATATTTAACAATGAGATTTTACACAAAAATCTAGATTCGCAGTGTTGCTTGAGAAAAAGTAAAAGGACCTAGTGGCACGGGGCCAGCGACACATAACTAACTGCTTCTTTCAGACAGGACCTGTGCATGCTGGGTGCCACAATCCCTGACATTCCTACTGTTCTCCCAAAGTCATTCCACTGTTGATGCACAGTGTTAGCTGCTATTTTCAACACACAATGGTTTTCTTACAATAGAGGTAAAATGAAGAAAGAACCTTTTTTTTGCACCTGTACCCATTAAAAGGAACCATAAGGGCCACAGGTTTCAAAGAGCATTGCTTTGTGGAAATGAAGAATACTATGCTAACAGTGTGTCTGTACTGAAAGGCAGCCACCTATGATATCCCTACAACGGCTGTGTGAGATGACCTGGTGGCCCACATAGGAGGTTTATGACCCACAATACTGTCTTCACTGGACAGTTCTCTTCTTCAGAGGATGTAGTCAGTTTTCTCTTACTGCATGCCAGAGATGGGGACAGAGACAGCCCCTCGAGTAAGGCTAGTTGATTTATCCATATAAAAGAAATACATGTGTTGGTTTTTGTTCCAGCTTATTCTGGCTCCTTATATTGAGATAAGATCCAAGAACCTGAGGCTGCTTCCCCATGAGTGTACAGAGGAGGAAGAATGCCTATGAGAACAATGGAAAACATCTTGCAAGCTAATGTTTGTGTTGTGGATTCTGTGGCTGTGCAAGAATGCTATTTTCAAATATAAATATTTGCCATGGTGCCAAAGAGGGGAAATGGCAAAGGAGTCCTAGGTATCTGGACCCCAAACATCAACACTATCCCCAAACAATGTGAGAAAGAAGACATTTGCTAAATGCCTCAATGACACCCAAGATACTGTCACCAATTTTTCTTTTGGTTCACTCTGATACTTTCCAATTACAGAATAAAGTTAAGAAAAGGAATAACATGAGGGGTATATTCAAATACCCAGGTTCCTTCTATTCCCAGACTTAGCAACCTATAGGATTGGTAGAATTCGAAGAGCAATTACCTAAGAAAAATGCTACTGTCTCTGAAAAGGATGACAGGAGCATACTAGGAGCCACTTCTCCAAGGATCCTGCCCAGCTGCTGGTCCAGGGTTTCCCCTTGAAGACGTTCATCTCTCTTAAAAAAAAAAAAAAAAAATTAAACATGCGACATTAAAATTTCTCAATAACAATGCCACCTCCTCGCTTCTTTGCTGCCTTGTGTTAACTCAATGGTAAAGAAAAATGATTAGGGGCATCTACTTATTGTATGTAAACTCTGGTGGGGGACCCACAACTTCTCATGTTAATTTATTCTGAGTATTTCTGACTTCTGAGCTAGGTAATAGATTAGAGGCTCAAGGAAAGACTGGATCCTATTATCAGGAAAACACATAGAATGCAGGCTGCAGGTGGCAGGCTGCAGGTGGCAGTGACATGCCACTGAGTCTCCACGCAGGTAAGGGGACCATGTGAGAGTAACTGATGGAGACCATCTTCTGCACCAGCAGGTCCTGTGTTGACCTTTTGTCTTTTTAGTGACACCTTTGACAAATCTTTCAATCTTCTAAACTATGTGAAGAAATATTTTCCACAAGCGTGTTAGCCCTTTTTGCACATATGTTGCACACGTTTAAAACCAAATTCTCACTTTATATCTATTCCATCAACCAAAAAGAGGGTGAACTTCTTGGTTCCAAAATGTACAGAACAAGTGATGGACACTAATAAGCAACACACAGGAAAAGAAACGAAGCATCCTCATTGCCCACACTCACAAATACTCCACATGGAGCCAAACAACATTAATGGAACATGGTACTCGGTCCGCCGCCAAGCTCTGTGAGACTGTGAAAATGTACCTGGTAGGTCTGGACCAGAATGAAGATGTTGTCCACCCCAATGGCCAGCACCAGGAACGGGATGACTTCAATCACAATGAGGGTGAGGGGGATCCCGATGTAGCTGAAGATGCCCAAGCGAGCACGCCACCGAGCTCAACACGATGAAGATACCCGTGATGCCAAGGGAGATTTTAGAATCTACCTGAGAGATGCAACAAAGACACAGTCGTCAGATATTGTTTTCTATCCTATCTATTACTAAAAGATCCTCATTTCTCTCTCTTTACACAGGTACAGCCAATCTAGAGTTAAAAGTACAATTCTCAGTTTGAGAGAAGATATGAAAAACTGTCTAGGATCTCCCTAGCAATGTATTTTCTGAGCCTCCATTCTTAGGTGATGAGATGGACAAATGAGAACAAACTGGACTATGTGAAATAAATTTAAGTTGAACATAAACCAAAAAGTTGGAACTAAAGAAAACAGATGCAGGGAACAGAAAATGTTATACACAACTAAAACACAGAGGAATTTTGGACATAATGTATTAAGATTAAGTGGAGGCAAAACTATGACATCGTGCTGTACACTGTCATTTCTAACACACAGACACACAAAGTAAACACACATACATCACTTACCAAAAGCCTGCTACAGCTTTTGATGTGCCCCAAGGCTATGGAAATATACAGAAACATGACGGCATAGCTGATTACAACAGTGAAGATATCACTGTTACTTTCACGATTTAGTTCATCTTCAATGCTTCGTTCAGCAGTGAAAGAAATGGTCAGATTTGGATTCTTGTAGTTTTTCACGAAATTAATAAATCTAAAAAGGAAATTTTTATATTTTTAGTTACAATTTAGTGACAGCTAAATGAGAACCTTCTTCTCAACTTCTATGACACAAAAGCCACACTTAACCTTTATCTTGCATTAAGATCTTCTACACTGCAGACTAGAAGTTAAGACAGTTCCAGACATGCTAAATTTTCTACCAATTAAATAGATTTAGAACAAATTTAAAAATTGGTTCATGGTCTCATTCTTTTTTATTAAAAAAGATTTCTAAATAAATACTGTATAATAAAGATATATGCTCATGGAATAAAATTTAAAAGTTCATCTATAGATTCAATGCAACCCTTATCAGACCCCCAACTGAATCTTTGCAGAAAGATAAGTGGATTCTAAAATTCGCATGGCATTGGAAGCGGCCTAGAATAGCCAAAACCTTTTGCAAGAACAAAGTAGAAGGATTCACATGTCCAGATTTCATACGACAATACAACAGTAATCAAGACAGTGTGACACGGGCACAAGGACAAACATATAGACCAAAGGAATAGAACTAAGAGTTCAGAAATTAACTATATATCTGTGGTCGCCTAATTTTCAAGACTATCAAATGGGGTAAAGAATAATCTTTCCAACAAATGGTCTGGGACAACTGGATAGCCACATGCAAAAGAATGCTGAACGTTTCTCTATCTCGCATCATGTATGAAAATGAACTCAAATGGATCAAAGACCAAAGTGTAAGAGCTAAAACAATAAAGCCCTCAGAAAAACAATTAGGAATAAATATCCATGATTTTGGATTAGGCAATGATTTCTTAACTATGACACCAAAAGTAAGAGCAACGAAAAATAAACTGGACATCGTCAAAATTAAAAACTTTTCTGTTTCGGAGGACACTACCAAAAAAGTAAACAAAACAACAACAACAAAACTAAAGAATGGGAGAAAATACTTGGAAATCATATGAGAGACTTGTAGAATATATAAGAATTCTTATACTTCAATAATCAAAATAAAAATAAGCCACTTAAATATAGGTTAAAGGATATGAACGAACATTTCTCTGAGGAAGTTACACAAATGGCCAATTAGCACAAGAAGAGATGCTTGAAATCATTAGCCATCAGGGAAATGCATATCAAAACTGCAATGAGATACCACTTTACACCTGCAAGGATAAGTAGAATCAAAAAGTCAGATAACAACAAGTGTTGGAAAAGATGGAGAGAATTTGAAACCTTCATACACTGCTGGTGGGAATGTAAAGTGGTGCAGCTGGCTTTGGAAAACAATCTGGCAGCTCCTCAAAAAGCTACCATACTACCCAGCCATTCTCATCCCAAGATAAATAAATCACGTAAGTTCACACAAAAACTTGTATATGAATGTCTATAGCAGCATTATTTATAACAGTCAAAAGGTAGAAACAACCCAAATGTGCATGAACTGATGGATAAACAAAATGTGGTATATCCACTGCATGGAACATTACTCAGCCATAAAGAGGAATGAAGGACTGAGAAATGCCACAACTTGGATGAACGCTGAGAACGTTATGCTAAGAGAAAGATGCCAGACACGAACGTCCACAGGTATGATTCCATTCATATAAAAAAAAAGTCCAGAAAATGTATGGAGACTGAAAACAGATTAGTGGTTGTGTGGGGACGGGAGGTGGGAAGACGAGAGGATAGGGGGGTGATAGCTAAAGGATATGGGGTTGCTTTCTGAGGTAAAGAAAATGTTGTAAAACTGAGGATGGGTGCACACATCTGCGAATACACTAAAAGCTACTGAATTGTGCGCTTTAAGTGACATGTATGGTATATGATTTATATCTTGATAAAGCTTTTTTTTTTTTTTTAAATGTACTGCAAATACATTATAAAGTAAAAAGTCAAAGGTCCCTGTCCTCTCCCCATTCTCTAGAGGTTGCAAACAGTTAATAATTTCCTGGATCATTTGCTTGATATTTTTTCTAGGCATGGACAGCATGTATAGCATATATTTACTACACCATGCAGACTGCAGTTTTTATTTACATCTTGAACCATTTATTTATCTATCTTTAAATGACTGTGCAATTTTCCACTGTACTTATCCTTTACTAATGCACATTCATCTGGCTTCCGGTTTTTACTGTTAGAAAATGATGCAAGGAATACTTCTGCGTATATGCTTTTGTATTCTTGTGTAGGGATATCTGTTCAATGTTTACAAGTGAATTTACAGATTTTTTTCTTAGCACCACTAGTACCGAGTGAAAAAGCCATAACTTTGATCTGTGTTGGTCAATTTAGCTGTGTGTAATGAAGTTTAAGCACTCTCTGCTAGTGTCCAGTTTCCCACAAAATAAAGACAGGTTGTTGAGACCCTGTGAGCAACTCACTCTCGTTCCCAGGCCTGGGCCCTCTGGAGCTTCTCGGTATTATTATAATAATTATTGACAAGAAAGGTAATCACAAGGGCTGTGGCATTACTGTAGTTTTGATCTGGAAAGAAAAATATGATGTCAACGATTATAAGCATGCAGGAAATTAGATAAAAACAAGGGGACAATCACAAGATAGCTAGGGCTCTGATTTCTCACTAGGGCTACAGACTATATATCTCCGTGCTATGAAAACAACAAAAAAGTTCACTTAAATAGTATCTATGTAGTTTAGTTAACGCATAAAAAGGATGCTCTATCTGAAGTAGGCACAAATTATCATTCAGGAAGAGTACTGTTTTCATTACGTAACACGTGCATGGTAAAATCTGAAACAAAGCAGAAAGGTGTTCAAAGTCCCTCCCCTTCCTTAGTCCCCTTTTCTATTCTTAGCTTTCCTTCCCCTCCTCATCCTGTGATTTTCCAGAGATACTCCACATGCACAAGCAAACACATATATTTTCGCCCTCTTTCTATTTATACAAATAGTAATGTACTATTCTGCACATTATGCTTTTAAATTTATATCTTGAGACTGCTCCATTTTAGTACGTAAAGAACTTCTTTATTCTTTTTTTCTGCTTTATACTTTCTAGTATAATTTAACGAATATCCCATTGATGGATATTTTTGCAATTTTTTAAATTGTAAACAAAATACTATAAAGAATAACCTAATGTTTTTAATGTGTAAAATACGTATCTGTAGAATCAATTCTTACAATACAATCACTGAATCAAAAAGTATGTACATTTTTAATTTCGATAGATTCTCCCAAATTGCCCTCCAAAGAGGCCATCCTATTTTTCATTCCTTTATTTACTCAGCAAAACTTTTACTGAGACCTACTTCTGTGTGAGGATTTTAGGTACTATGGATACATCAGTGAACAAAAGAAAAACTTCTGCCTTCTTGGAGCTTATGTTCTAGTTAGCAATTTACCCTTCCATCAACACAGCAGTTTTCCCATATTTTCACCCACACTGGGCTTTATCAAACTTTTAGATCTCTGCCAATCTGTTAGGCAGAAAGATTGACGTGAGATGCATTTCACTAATTAGAAGTGAGGTTGAGCATTTTTCCTACGTAATTAAAAGTTATTTGTAGTTCTTCTTTTGTTGACTTTCACAAGGCTTCACTCATCTTCCTTTTGGGTTGTTGACCTTTTCTGTTTTTCACAAGAGCTCTTTATGTATTAAGGAAATGCTGTTATGTATACTAATTTTTTTTCCAGTTTGTTTTCTTTTTTTTTTTTTAAACGTTATAATGTTTATTCTCTACACAGAATTTAAAATTCTCACATAGTCAAATTCATCAGTATTTCCCTTTGTGGCTTCTGGGTTTTGTGTCTTGTTTAGAAATGCCTTTTCCATTTAAAATTATTTTTAAAAAAATTCTTCCTGTATTTTCTTCTAGTCCTTTAATAGTTTCACTTCTCACACTTCAATTTTTGGTCCATCTGGAATTTATTTTGGTGGAAGGAATAAGGTAGAGACCAAGTTTAATTTTGATGGCTATGACTAGCCAGTTAGTAACACCATCTTTTCCCCAACAATTAGAAATGGCAATTTATTATATGAGGCAGAGTAAAACTTAAATATACATCCCAACTTCTCCCCTCCCACTGGATGAGAAAAATATCTATTTGACCTCTTCATTAGGGTGGAGAAAAACCTGCTGAGCCGCCTGTAATTAGGCTTCAGATGCCAAGGCTGTCACATGAATTATTACCCTATCATACCCAGTACAATTTGTTCCAAAGTGCTACAGAGATCAGCAGAGAGCAAACCAACTATTCCTCTCACCACAAAAGTGTCTGAATTCTTAATCAATTGGGTTAGAAGAAAAAGAAATTCATCAACTTCCTTTTTTCGCATATTTCACACTGTATCTTTTCTCCATTACAGATGTTCTGAACTTGAGGTCCATGGACTCCCTCTAGGGGTTCCACAGATGAACTTTCAGGGTTCCAAGAACCCCTCAAAGCTTAACAACATAGTACATGAATAGGCATGACTACACTATTCTGGGGAAATGTCCTTACCTTTCGACAGCTTCCTAATGTGTAACCTAAAAACAGCTAATACTGTCCATTTCTTTTAAATTCAGAAAAACCCCAAATCTAAAACCAAAGGAGATACATTTTGGATTTAAGAGACAGGAAATTAATAAGACTGCTCAATTTATGAAAACTCCATAATCCCCACTTAATTGTTAATGACAAAACCAAGACTACTTTATTTAATAGGAAAAGCAAAAGCTTCTCTTACTTACCATCATAGCCCCCTAACACGAGCCATGGGAATACTGGTCCACCAAATGTCCCCAGGCAAGGATCATGGAGCAAACTGGTATCATTCAGAGAGGCAGGAGCCCTGCCAAGAAGTTTAGAAAACAGCTTGCAATTAGAACAAGCCTCAAGACATCACAGAGACCTAAACTTTTATATGACTAACAGTTATTCAGGCTATCCTATTTTTCATTCCTTTATTCAAGAAAATATTTACACGTTCTAAGCACAATGTGGGCCTGGAAGTTCCCTAGGTGAATAATAGAGCTCAGCACTTGCCTTTAGGAGCTCAGAATCCCTGAGTGAGAGGCAGGCAAATACATCAGGAGGTGATGCATATCACATGGTGCCTGGGGCACAAAGGATGGAGCAGCTAATACAGGGGAAAACTGTCACCAGAAGGAGACCTGAACCAGGTGTGTAAGGCCGAGGGAGAATTCAGCTGAAAGGGAGGAAGCGAAGCTGTTCCGTGCAACTACAACTGTGGGAGAAGAGGCATGTGAGAGAGGAGAGAGTAAGAGGATGGCGGTTTGAGGAACGAGAAGTTCTGATTCTAAAGCATGGGGTACCATGAAGCAGGGACTTCTGAGGGAGGGGATGGGGCCGGAAAGGGTGACGGATGATGGAAGAAAGGATTAAGTGCCATGCTAAGTAGTTTGAATTTTTATCCTATAGGTACGGGGGAAGGACCAGACATTTGGGGGAAAGGGGTCATGAGCTATTTTACAAAGATAACTCAGGTGGCAAAGTGGAAGAAAGTCTGTGAGTGGGAAAGAAAGGGGAAGCAGGGTGAACAGTCAGGAGATTTGCGCAATGGCCCAGACAAGGGACAACCAGGAGTGCAGTGAAGACAGATAATCAGTGGAGATGGAACCAGCATTTCCGGACAGATCATGAGCCAGAAGTCTGCAGGGCACTGAGGGAGGTTCTCAAATGTAATCTGAACCACTGCCCTTCGGAGTCCTAGGGGCGAATGGGGTGAGGCACCTGTTCAGGGCAGAGGCTGCAGGGCTGTGGCCAGAAGCTGGTCGCTGCATCCCACACACGAGACTCTACTGCCACATCACAGATTTGCAAGCTCGCCCAGAGGTTAAAATCCACAAAAAATACATGAAGGAGAATTCAGGGATACAGGCTCAAGTTTGAATACCTGGTAATGTTGATGCCGTTACATGATACAGGGAATATGGGGAAAGAAGTAGGTCTGGGCAGGTCGATTTGCCATTCTGGCAGGACCTCTGGGGGAAAAAGCCCAGGAAAAGATGGAAGGTAAGGAAGGAGTGAGAGCTGGAGACACACAAGTGTGACCACACACCAAGCACAGATCCTTGCCATGTGGGACAGGAGTTGCTGACAGCAGCATTCCCAGACCTCTCTGAACCACGCCCCACTTGGATAAAACACAAGTCTCATGCGTCTTCCTCCAACAAAAAATTCTGTCGACTTTTCTTTTGTACAACAGAAGGTAGTTTTTTTCTTTAAATATAAAAATTATGTAAATGTTTTTTCAAACTGTCCATGGCTCTCCTGTACCATCTGCTCTGTGGAGAATGCTGGTTTAGGGTATATGGGCACATACTTATTGTTTTATGGGCAGAGCTGATGTTTCTAGAGGTGATCTTCTTGAAATAGAGTAAACACAGTCTAATCATCTAAAGCATCATATTCTAATAACAAGAACAGATAGAACTTAAAGTCACCAAACCAGACAAGAAGTCAGTGTGCTTGACACACTTGGGATGTGGTTAGTTGAGCAGTGTACTCAAAAGTGACAAGGAATAATTTTCCACGATGAAGAAACAGCCCTGGTGCTTGTTTGACTGGCTGAACAAATCTCCAGGTCAGGCCAAAGGGCAGGGCATTCAGGGACGGCAGGTTCATTCAGGGTAAGCTGCTCTTCCTGTTGTGGAGACGAGCCTAGAGATCACTTCACAGGCCACCAAGCACAGCTCCTCTGTGACTAATTGGACTACGAACACACCCTGCCTCACTGGGTGTGCTGCCTTCAGGAAGCAGCCTCAGTGCTGAGTGTAAACCTGCACGCCAATTCTGCTCCCCACTCCCCGGGGGAACGCTGCACGTTTTAAAAGCGACCAAAGTCACGATGTACATTTGTATTTGAAAGATAAGAAAAAGCACTAGAGGTATTTATTTTTTAAGAAGCCATCTCAAGAAAACTTAGGGGGTGGTGTGGTAGATGAAACTACACGCCATCAATCCAGGCACAAGTTAAGGGCTGAGAGGCGCCTGCTGTTCCTTGATTACATACCACGAAAGTTCAACCCCAGGGCCACTGCTCTTGGTACTCTTCTACTTGGAACACTTTTCCCTCTGATAGTCACACGCTCCCTCCTTTCGTTCCCTTTGAACAGCTCTTCTCTCCACTAGAGCAGTATATCCCACTGCCCTCCATCTCCTCGCCCAGCTTTATTTTCTCCACAGCGCCCATCTCTACCTGGCATTAGAGCATGTATCTATTTGTTCATTGTCTGTCTCTCCATTAGAACGTAAGCTTCGCAGGAAAGGGTCCTGCTCTGTTTGTTCACTGCTGGGTCTCTAGTATTTACAATGGCGTGTAGCAACAGCCAGTACTCAAATACTGGTGGGGTGAATGAGTGACTGTCCTGCCACGTACCGTACACAGTAAAGAAAGTGCGTGTGGTAATCCGCATACACATAGAAGTCATCCCCTATTTTGTGGTCCAGCGTCGAATGACTGTTCTGGAAGTAATTCAACACACTCATAATGGTACAGTTCTTGTTATATGGTGATAGAGGGGCCAAGCAGATGTCTTGAAGTGACACGGTCTCGTTGTTATAAGACACACTAATGTTTTCGATGGCTGTTTGTAAGTCAAGAACCTGAAAGAAGATATGAAAAATCAACTAATCCAGAAACATATCAGATTTCTCTCAGATTATGACTCACCATTATTGCCTTTGGGGGTCAGAAGATAAAGAGTATTTGGGAAAAATCCTTCCTAAGACAGGGTCTTGGACTAAGGCACACTATGGCAAAGTATCTGATGACACCAAAGGCCCAGTGCTAGAGGACAGCAAACTGAGATGAAGACCCTGCTTTGAGGAGTCCACAGAGCTGGGGAGGTGACACCATTACCAGGCCAGATCTTGGCGCAGGATACATGAACGTCTTCCTTCCCACTTTTCCCCAGCAGTGACCAGCAGGGCTACAGAGGCGAGACTAGGGCAATTAGCCTGGTCTCTCTGACACTCCCCCTCAACAACAACTACCACTTGCCTTGCTCTGTACTATGATCATTTATGTATACTCTCATATTTTCTAACAAGAATACACTCTTGGAGGTAAATAATTGCTGTTACATATTCTGCAACAAATTGGGGAAAAGTTACAGACAGATGCAGTTCTCCAGGGCAAGTGTGACTGGGGAGAATGGAATGCTTTAAAGGCCTGTGTAAGAGAATGAGATGGATCTTATCCCAAATGTGTCTCTCACCAAATGCAGGCAAATGATAACTTCACTTCTGCAGGTAGGATCAGAAATGACCCAGTAGCTTCTTCCTAGGTGCCCGGAATGGCACAAGAGGCTTCAGTTCTTTGGGGTCAAGTATATTACTTTTCAATTACCAAGGGAAAAAAAAATCATGGGTTCCTAAGGTTAATCATGAATGCATTCTGCTTCAGCAGAGAAGCGCTTATCAATTTCAACGAAGAAGCAAGACCTACTATACGCAGCAAATACAAAAGTGGTCTATAGCAAATTTTTCATTAAATTCAACACCTATCATTCACTTTCTTGAAAATTCACTTTACTTTTACCATTAAGAGTTTCCAAATATACTACTACATTCAGCCCCAAACCTACATTTAGTGGAAGTGGTCAACATGTAGAAACCAGAAAATCACCGGGTTCCCTGGAATTGATTTCTGCAAAGAGCAGATTACCTGGTGCAAAATTTCTATGTCCAGTGGAGGTCCAAAGGGCACATCGGTCTCTGTGGGGTATGGCTGGTAAGTGTGTGTGGCGGTGTGGGGGGCCCGGATGATGAGCTGCTCCGTGCGAAAGAAAGGCCCAAAGTGGGTATCAAAGTACTCTTTTTCTAGGCGCGCCTGGCTGCTGGGGGCTGACCAGAGGTGAACTGGATTGGTTGTGACCTGGACAAACACCAGGCCCGAAGAACATGTGGCGATAAAGACCAGGGAGAAGAAAATAACGCAGCCAGGGTTTCGGACACAGAAAGAGCCCCACTGTGTGAAGAGCCGCCTCAAACAGCCCTCAAATGCTGCACCGAGTGGGTCGCAGCAGGATGCCTCCCCTGGAAGAGTGGGAGAGGGAGAGAGGGTGGAGGTTAAGAGCCGAGCCATTCCTGAAAGTTGGAACAGGGAAAGCATTAGCTGCTACTGCACGTGGTAGGAATCCATCCTGCACGACATCCCCTCGCCCTCGGCTACCTATCTGCTCTGGAAGCCACCCTTCTTGCCTGCCCATAATGACCACCATCCCCACCCCACAGAGGACTGATGCCCACACACAAGCCTCCGAAAGGCGAAGTTCTCTGAGCACTCTGTCCAAAGCAGTTCCCTTCAACCTTTCCTGCTACTCCTGCTGTCAGCCTGCTATGTTAGTGCCTCCACAGCTCTTATCCCAATCCATCATTAATGCTATTGCTATGAATTACTTAGTTCTGATCTGCCACGCTGACTAGATTGTTAGTGCCATAAAGACAAGGACCCATCTCTCTTGATCACAGCTGTGTCCTCAGAACAGGTACATAAATGTTTGTTGAGGAATGAACACTCCTGCCAATATAATCCTATTTAAGTACAAATATGCCTACCTTTGTCTCTGGCATTGACAGAGAAAGCTATATTGCTATCAATGGGGGTGTACTCGGAGACAAAATACCGTTTCCTGAAAAATAAAAGTGTGTAAGTAGTATCCGTGGACACCAACATAAGGCCATTCTTTTGATATTCCCATAATCCCATTAAAAACGTACTTCCTCATCCTTTCTAATTATCACCCTTTTTCCCCCTCCTAAGTTCCCTTGCTCTAGGTCCCTCTGCTCACTACTCTTGGGAGAAAATTTAAGGTATTAAAAAAAGACAACAAATTAATAAGGATAATTTCACCTTGTAGCCCTCATTCATATTTAAAACTTGTAGGGCCTTTAAAAACTCAGTAAACACTGAGTCACAGTAAAAATAATAAGCATACCTAGTGCCTAGATCTGGGTTTTTAAACATCATTCTCCATAAGGAACCAGGGTACCTTGCAAAGGAGGTTGACTCGAGGGCTGGGGCAGGGAAAATACAAGATGAGCCTAAAATATCTTGTGATACCAGAAAATAAGAACAGGTTTGAGAAAAGGGGGGATGAATGTTATAGTAAAAAAAAAAAAGAAAGAAACAAAGAAAAAAGAAACAAAGAAAAAAACATTAAACCGAGAGCAATTTGATAGTGTTCTCAATGGTCAAAACTGGAAAAATCTGAGCAACAAAATAAATGATGGTATGGGATATAATCCACAGAATTAAAAAAAAAAAAGTCCATGACATAAATAATTGAATAGATAAGTGAAGGATAAAGGATAGCTTTCTGTACAGAATAAATCCAATTACAATTACAAATGTACAAGGAATGAGGGAAATACAAAATCACCATTAGGCAAACACCACAGTAGTTAGGTGTTGCAGGCAAGACTCACTGATGGATGCTAAAATCAATAGGTGACAATTAAAGGAGAAACAAAGTATTAGCATAGTCTCAATGTATCTCCTCTAAGATATTTATCAACAACATACAAACAATAACTTTACAGTGGAGAACTCTGGAAGACAACATTTTAACCAAGTGATGAAGGTTAGTATCACCAGAATTGAGACATATTGACATCATGAGCCCCAAAAGGATATACTGAGAAAGACATAACAATACTTCCGTGATATTCTTGTCAAAACACATAACCTCAATCTAATCATGAGAAAATATCAGATAAAGTCAAACTGAGGGACATAACAAAATAACTGATCACTACTCATCAAAAGTGTCAAGGCCATAAAAGAAATGGAAAGACTGAGAAACCGTCTGTCATAGATTAGAGGACACAAATAAAACACAAAAAGTAAATGCAATATGGGATCCTGAAACAAAAAAAGGGCATTAAGTGAAAAATTGCTGAAATATGAATAGTCTGTGTTTTAGCTAATAATATTATACCACTGTTATATTCATGATTTTGATAATTATATACTATGGCTTATGTAAGTTGTAACATTAGGGAAAGCTGGGTAAAGGAGATTATATATATATAAATGCCCTTTTTGTACCTTTATGGTAAATGTAAAATTATTTTGAAATGAAAGTTAAAAAAATGTACGATCTTAAATCAAGATGCAAATATCTAAGGGGTTCCAATATTGCATTTAAATAGATTTGAATCAGACTCAGCTCCTAAGACTTTCTGTTAAAGAATGAGTGGTTACGCATGATGCTTTAATTCACACATCATTTTGAATAAATCAATGAAACCAACTTCAGGTGTCTAAATATCGAAACAGGACTTTGATGGTTTACTAGTTGCAGGACATAAGCAATTCATGGAATGGTTTTAATGCACATTTTTGTTTTCTGTTGTAATTAACCAAGGTCTGCCAACTGAAAGCTGGAAGTGTGATTTGAGTAATTTTGCTTATTCTGAGGACAAACAAAATGGCTTACCTGTAGCACCACACAGCAAAAAATGCTCCAAAAAACACAAGTAAAAATGCCATGTAGGTGGTCCACATGATGACATACATGGCGTCCAAGCCCAAGATTCTCCAGGGAACAGGAGGGGGTGGTGGCTTGGGCTCGGGGCCACAAACGGCTGAGCAATCCTGGCAGCTGCACGGCCCCGTGCCCTCATCCACAGACTCGTCACAGCCCTTGGTAGCATTGTTCATGGGCTTCATCCCATGGGCTGGAAGATCTGCAGCGAGGATGGCACTGAGTGAATATCTCAATTAAAAAAACACTACGAAGTTTGTATCTAATTATATTTAAATCCAATGATAAACAAACCGAAATACATGACACAACTGGAAAAATAAAAAGGAGTGGAGGTTTCTGTTTGATCAAATTATGGTTTGCTGCTTAGTTCTGTAAATTTTTAAATTATCTCAATAACTTTGAGCATAGATAGGGTCTGTCACTGAGATTCGAGTACATCACACTCCAAGGTAAAGCTTCAATCGTGTCTTATCTCCGTTGAGGAACTAGTCTAATACTATTGCAGAGCTCCTGAAAAGGCCTTTGTAATTGTTTTTGGTCTTTTTAAAAAATAATTTTAAAAATTTTATTATTAGTTTCAAGTAAACAGCACACTGGTTAGACATTTATATAGTTTATGAATATTTATTTAAAAAAATAAACCCACCTTATTCTTTAAATTATGTAGTGCTACTTGAAGTAATTCTTCCTCCTCCATTCCTACACCCAGCCCCTAAATTAACCAGGGGTAGGATAAATGCTCTAATTACCTCTCTCGTTGGAGGCCCATTCCAGGAACTAGTTACCTGAATTTATCTTCCTACTGCAGTTTAAGGTTTCTAGTTTTTGGTTTTTTTTTCAAATCCTAAATACATCAACCTTGGGAATCTTTATCCCTACCTGAAAAAATGGGTGTGATAGTGAAAGGTGCCTGGCCATTGTCCTTATTGAACATGTACTCAATCCAGTTGGTAGCATTGCAGTCTTTGGCGTCCTTCCCACACAGGAGTCCCAGGGCTTTGTCATTACTTGAGGGGGCCTCCACGTCCCTGCAGGCATTGTACATCGCTAGTGGAGAAATGAGGGAAAAAGACTAAAATGCCATGCTGCTTTAATTCACTGGCAAGATCTTACAAAAGCCTCTCTAACGTGAACTCAAATATCCACATGCATTGCAATCTGAAGTCCCGGACAAGAATGAAAATAGTAAACACTAAGGGTAGAAATGGAGATTTTCCCTGAAACCAGCGTATCATTCTGCAAGTAATATGCTAGGCCAAATTCCAAGTAACTTCAACTTGAAAAATGGACAGGAAAGGCTTATGTCATCCATGTAGCTCAGAATATCCTGGAGAAGTATTAGCCCCACCACAGGAAAGAGCATACTGAGGCTGAGGAAGGGGAAGAACCTTAGTGTCTCTTCAGTCAATAAGGCTGGTTCCAGAAAATTTCTGTGACAAGAAGTTATACAACCAGAGAATTACAGAACTTCAAGGAGAAACTGGTTTTAGGGCAGAAGTTATGAAGATTTATCCCTGTTTTCTTCTAAGAGTTTTCTAGTTTTAGCTCTTACATTTATGTCTTCAATCCATTTTAAGTTGATTTTTGTATATTATGTGAGGTAAGGGGCCAACTTCATTCTTTTGCATGTGACTACCCAGTTGTCCAAGCACCATTTGTTGAAGAGACTATTCTTCCCTCATTGAATGATCTTGGTGCTCTTGTCAAAAATCCTTGATCCTTGAACAAGGGTTTGAAGTGGGATGAGTCAACTTAACTGCATGAGTCAACTGGAAAAAATTCACATGTAAGTGGACTTATGTAGTTAAACCCGTGATGTTCAAGGATCAACTTTATTTTCAATTCTATCTCATTGTTCTCACATCTATCCTTATTCCAGTACCATATGGTTTTGATTTCCACTGGTTGGTAGTAAAATTGGAAACTGAGAAGTGTGAGTCCTCCTATTTTGTTCTTTTTCTTGTTTTGGCTTTTCTGGGTCCCTTTGCAAGTCCATGTGAATTACAGAATCAACCTGTCAGTTTCTACAAAGAAGTCAGTTGAGTTTCTTTTTTTTTTTTTAAATTCCCCCTCTGCCCCCCCCCCCACCCTACCCAATTTACCCAGCCTATGGATGTTGCCGTCTCCCCTTAAGAACTGGATCTCTGAAGGCAGGGTGTCTCCTCCTACGCACTCATGGTGCACACCCAGGGCCTGGCATACCTAGGGGGCCTGGCACGCCCAGGGCATGGGCTGTGGCTCCGCTGGGGCTCGAACCTGGGACCTTCTGTGTGTAAAGCAGACGTGCTAACCACCACTCTATGGAACCACCCCTGGGATTAACCACTACTCTATGGAACCACCCCTAGGATTCTGATAGGAATTGCACTGAATACATAGATTAATTTGGAGAATAGTGCCATCTTAACAATATTGTTTTCTGATCCATGAACACGGGATATCTTTCCATTTATTAAGATCCTCTTTAATTTCTTTTAATAATGTTTCGGAGTTTCTAAGAGTATAAGTCTTAAACATCTTTTGTTAAATTTATTCCTAACTATTTTATTATTTTTGATACTATTGAAAATGGAATTGTTTTTTTAATTTCACTTCAATTGTCCACTGCAAGTATATAGAAACACGACTGAGTTTTGTATATTTTATTTCTTTTCATTTACCTTAAATATTCATTTTCTTTTCCTGGGTCTGAGGACTCATCTCTCATCCATTCTGAAAAACCCTCAGTCGTTATCTTTTTGCTTATTATCTCTCCCTAACTTTTTTTTCTTTTTCTGGAGCTCCTCACTTTATGCCACATGTCACTTTTTAATGATCTTTAACTCTATGCTGTTTTCTGGGTAATTCTCTCACATCTTCTAGCTTACCACTTAGTTTTCAGGTTTTTATTTTATTAAATATTTCAAGCATACAGAAAATATGGAGAATAATAAAATTCTCATTTACTTGCCACCCCGCTATATCATCAATCTTACTATTTTATATTTGCCTCAACATAAAAAAATACCTTACAGATACAACTGAAGCCTCCTTACTAATCCTCCCTATAAGCATCTTCCTTTCCCTAAGCTAACCACAATCCTGAATTTGATGTTTATCTTTCCCATGCATGCTTGTGCACTTTTATGATATACTATATCCATAAATATGTAGTATTATTTAATATAAATAAAATACTACATATATATTCTATAACTTTTAGCCAGTATTTTTAAGTTATTCACATGACTGACATAACTCATTCATTCATTAGAACAGTTTTAAGTATTCCAGTATAGACTATGCCTATGCTCCAATAGTTATCTACTCTCTCAATTAGCATTTAGTGTGTTGATTTTTTAATTTTTGTTTTTTTAATGGATTTTATCATTTTGAGCAGTTTAAAAAAACTTATTTATTTTAATTAGTTTCAAGTATACAGTACATTGGTTAGACATCTATATAGTTCATAAAATGATTCCAATTGCTCCTTCCCTCCTGACCCTCCACCTAGCAACATATTAATACTAACTGCTTTCCCTATGCCATGCTCCCCATCCCCACCCCATTCTCCAGCTCCCCTAAAGCCCCCCTCCCCTCTGTCCATCATCAAATTGTTCACTATATTTGTGAGTCTGTTTTTGATTAGTTTGTTCTTTTTATTCCTTAGGTTCCGCATACTAGTGAAATCACATAGTGTGTTTATCTTTCTCTGTCTGACTTAAGTACCTTCTAGGTCTATCAAAGCAATATCTTTTGCCATCCCCTTCCTTTTAGTCTGTGAGTGTCTTTTAATCTGAACTGAGTCTCTTGTAGGCAGCATAAGTAGGGGTCTTGTTTTCTTATCCATTCAGCCACTCTATCTTTTAGTTGGAGCACTTAATTCTTTTCCATGTAAGGTACTTATTGATAGGAATATAGTTGTTACTATTCTTTATTCCTGTTTTTAATACATGTTTTTTTCTTCTTAAAGAAGTCCTTCCAACATTTCCTGTGATACTGGCTTGTGGTGATGAATTCTTTTAGCTTATTTTTGTCTGGGAAGCTCCTTATCTGTCCTTCAACTCTAAATGATAGCTTTGGTGGATAAAGTATTCTTGGTTGTAGATCCTGGATCTTCATCACATCAAATATTTTGGACCAAGCCCTTCCGTACTGCATCATTTCTTTTGAGAAATCAGCTGCCAGTCTTATAAGTGTTCCCTTGTAGGTAACTATCTGCTTTTCTCTTGCTGCTTTTAAGATTCTTTCTTTGTATTTAACACTTGGCATTTTAATTATGATTTAAATTACGTGTCTTGGTGTGGGTCTCTTTGGATCCCTGGTTTAGGGGGTTCTCTGAGCTTCCTGGGGTTGTGTATCTATTTGCTTCACCAGGTTAGGGAAGTTTTTCATCATCATTTCTTCAAATACCTCTTCAATTTCTTGTTTTCCTTCAGGTACGCTGATGAGACGGATATTTTGACCTTTAATAGTGTCTCATATGCTCCTTAAATTATTTTTATAGTCTTGGCATCTTTTTGCTTGTCATTCTGATTGAGTGTCCTTGGCTTTCCCATCCTCTATATAGGTCATTTGATCCTCTTCTTTATTCACTTTGTTTTTTCCATTTGATATACTTCTCATCTCAGATGTGTTCTTCATTTCTGACTGGTCCCCTTTTATAATTTCCAGTTCCATTTTTTATGTTTTTTATCTCTTTGTTGAAGTTCTCACTGAATTCATCTACTCTTCCCATAAGTTCATTGAGCATCTTTATAACCAGTGTTTTGAACTCTGCATCTGTTAAATTACTTGACTCCATTATATCTGGATCTCTGTTCTGTTCTTTCATATGATTGCTGCTTCTTTGTCTTCCCATTTTGGCTGCCTTTCTGTGTCTGTTTCTATGTACTAAGCAAAGCTTCTAAGTCTCCTGGTCTTATTAAGATGGCTTTGTGTATTAAAATAATGAGATACCACTACACACCTATTAGAATAGTCCAGTGGCACAGTTCTGAGAGGGGTTCAGCTGCAGGCCAAATTTAGCCCAAGCCTGTGCCCCTCCGGGGCCACCTGTTAAGATTGAGCAAGCAATCCACAGATGCTGTGCTTATAGTTGCCTCAAAAGGCCACACCAGAAACAGACGCCAGCTGGCTACAGTGTGAGTCTAGGCACTACTCAGCAAGGAGCACCTGACTCACTGGATGTGGCTTGGGTGGGGCTGCAAGTTGGGGGGCGGGGCATGGAATTTCAGGGAGTCCTCTGGGTAGAGCAACCTCTGTTATCCAGTTTGATGATGTCCTGACTATGGCAGCACTGTGTCCATGCACTAGTAGGGGGACAGGCTCAACAAGGAGCAATGGATACTGCCAGCACTTCTGGACAAAGCGCATCTCGCCTTGGCCCTCACTCTGACAATGTCTCCCTGTAAGTCCCTGGTGTCTCCTGTGTGCAACCAAATTGGTACTGGTGCTCAGAGTGAGCAGGTCCGACACCGCGAAAATCCGCTGGCGGACGCGGCCCCTTTAAGAGGCGTCTGCTGCTGCCACTGCCGCAGCCTTCGTCTCACTCAGCTGCTTGAGACCGGGCCGCTTCGCGTCCTCGCTCTGTCCTACCTTCTGCCATTGCAGGGTGATTTCTTGGATTTCTCTCTAGTTGTATGGCTTGTTCATCTAGACCCTAGGCAATTTTTCCTTGTTGTTTGCTCCTTGTTTCCATCACAACTTTAATTTGGTCGCCAGAAGGATGAACAGAGGGTCTATCATCTATGCCATTTTTTCCCCTCCATTTTGAGCAGTTTTAAGCCACAGTAAAACTGAGCAGGAAGTACAGAGTTTCCATGCCTTCACACAAGCACACCTCCCCACCAGCAACAGCACCAAAGTGGAACATCTGTTACAACTGATGAACCTGCACGGACACATTGTTAGCTTCCAAAGCCCAGTTTACGTTAGGGTTCACTCAGGTGCTGTACATTTCATGAGTTTTGGCAAATGTATAAGGACATGTATCCACCATTATAGTATCAAACCATAGTATCACTGCCCTAAAAATCTCCTGTGCTCCCCTTATTCATCCCTCTCTCCCCCTCAACCCCCAATCTTTTTAGTATCTCCAGTTTTGCCTTTTCCAAAATGACAAAAATTGTTGGAATCGTACAGTACGTAGCTTTTTCAGATTGGCTTCTTTCACTTAGTTATATGAATGTAATGTTCCTCCATGTCTTTCTATAGACGGCTCATTTCTTTTTAGTGCTGAATAATATTCCACTGTCTGGATGTGCACAGTTCATCCATTTACACACTGAAGATCAACTTGGTTGCTTCCAAGTTTTGGCAATTATGAATAAAGCTGCTATAAACATCCATGTTATGGTATTTGCACGGACATACGTTTTCAACTCTTCTGGGTAAATACCAAGAAACATGATTGCTGGATCATATGGTAAGAGCATTTTTAGTCTTCTAAGAAATTGTCAAACTGTTTTCCTACTTTTCATTCCCACCAGCAATGAATGAGTTACCTGTGGCTCCATGTGCTCACCATCAGTGTTTTGGATCTCATTATTTTAATGAGATACCACTACACACCTATTAGAATAGCCCAAATGATGTTGAGCATCTTTTCATGTATTTACCTGCACTCCATATATCTTCTTTGATAAGGTCTGTTCAGGTCTTTTGTCCATTTCTCAATTGGGCTGTTCTTGTTCTTACTGTGGAGTTTTAAGAGCTCTTCATATATTTTGAATAGTAGTCTTTTACAAAATACTTTTTTTGCAAATATTTTCTCCCAGCTGGTGCTTGTCTTCTCATTCTCTTGATGTCTTCAATTTTCACAATCACAGAAATGCTACAGCAAACATTCTTATATGGTTCTGCCTGTTTACATAAAGAGTTTCTCTAAGGCAGGCATCTACAAGTGGAATTTCTGGGATGAGGGTATATTTATCTTCAACTTTACCAGGCATTGCAAAATTGTTTTCAAATGGTTTTCAAACACCTGCACCAAGTTATAATTACCAGCAGTGAAGGATATTCCTATTGCTCCACATCCTCACCAATATTTAGAATTGACTAATTTTTTTAACTTGTGCCAATCTCATGTGTGAAATGGTAGCTCACTGTTTTAATCTGCATTTCTGACTACACTAGATGCTAATAATTTATATTTATAAATCTTTTCACTTATGGCTTCTGCTTTCCTTTCTTGTCTAGAACATTTTCTCCTTAAAGTCATAAAGATATTCTACACTTATTTTAAAAAATTTCCAAGATTATGATTTTTAATCTATACATTTTTGGTATTTTATGCAAAAATAAAAATTCAATGGATAGAATAATCAATTTTCTCACTCCACTTATTAACTAACCCATTCTTCCCTTAATAATTTGTAACAATACACCTGTGGCATGGTATCAGTTTTTCACATGCATGATTCGGTTTCAACACAGAATAATCTCTCTCTATTGGGCAGGATGTCTTTTATGTCATATCCTTGGCAGATTTATTCCCAGGAACCTTACTTTTTGTTGTTTTTGTGAATGGGGCTTTTTTATTAAAATTTTTTGTTATGTTTTTAATTGACCATTACAGTTAAATTTGCATGTTGCTCTTGCACTCAACAACTTTGCCGAATTCTTATTCTCTTATTTAATAGATTGTTCTCAGGCACATTTTTATTCAGCTGTGTCTAATCTTCTGTTTATCTTTTAGTTCATTTGAATGACTATTTCTCATTAACACAGCCAATTCTTGCATTTCGATTATTTTCAACAAACATTATTTGGTCTTTTTCAGACTATATGATTTCTAGTTGTTGGGATACCCTTTCTCCTATTTGTTATACCACCTTACTTTCCCTTATGACAATCTGTTTCTTATAGTAAAAATCTCCTCTGCTCTGCCAACTACTTCTACCCTTCCATCCACTCTCATCAGTCTTGTGTAACGAAGTTACACTATTTATGTCCACTAGAACCACAGTTCCAATGGTTTCTAAATTTAGAGAAGTAAATCTGCACATACTAAAAACTTCCATGTGGACACTCTTAGATAGGAAGGAGTTAAAGCAAATCCCCTCTTTAAGAAGATTGTTTAGTAGACTGTAGTTCAAGTCCTGGGATACAAGTAAAGCAACAACTCACACTGCATGACTAACAGCACTAAAAATGTTCATTTTCATAGTTGACAGGAAAAAAAAAAAAGGAGAACTTGATCCACTGTCCTGAAACCAGCTATAAAAGAGAATAATGAAAAGTTTTCTTACCATTGGCAAAACTCTCTCCAACATAGTACTGCAATTCTTTTACATTAGTTTTCGTCTGATTTATAACAGGATCAAAATAATCTTCAGTTGCTGTAACGTTCAGAAACTCACTTTGTCGAGGGCTACATGTCAGCTCACAAAACATGTTCAGTAGGTTATAAAAACAGGAAGGACATCTAAACAAAAAGTAAACTATACTTTTTATGCTCTCACAGACAACAGGGCCAGCAAAAAGATGATATAAAGTAGACAAAGAATATTTAAAATTTATGGTAAAGTGACAAATGAATTGCCATGAGAACATATTAAACCCAGCAATTCTAAATCTAAAACAAGACGCCTCTTTAAAATCTTCCCTAATTACTACATTAATGCTGTTCGAATATAACTTCGAAAAGAGAAAAATGGTTTTTTGAATTCTGTACTTTAAAATTTAGAGAGATGTTCTTTGTCTTGAAGCTAATGGGACTCAGAAGCATCATGGTGACAACTCTGATTAAGAAGAAAAGGGGAAAAATGAGATTTACACAACAAAATTGTTCATCTTATAACCCACTAAGGGGCTCTCTTCCAAGCCCCAGATACCATGTAGGCCCTCTCTAAACACAAGAGTATTTCCTGTGACTTGAAAAGATAGGAACAGCAGTGGTGGACTCTGGCAGCATGTGTTTCAGCAGCACATGGAGAATATCTACTATGCAGGAGAACCACAGCGGTCTGCTGTCCTTCAGGTTCAAAGTTTAAGTTCCTAATGTTGACTAGTTATGTGGCAAAAAACTCTCTCCCCACTTTGGTTCACTCTTATCTGCAAAAACTACTGCTTCGTTAGACTTGCATTCCTGCAACACAACCAATCAAGACTGCTCTCTACTCTGATCCAGTTCAGGTGACCACATGGGACAGAGAACAAGGAAGGTGTGGTCCCAGACTTCAAAGCCTCTGGTGTAGTGAAGGAGCAGACACACACACACACACTGACTTTTTCAGGTGTCTTGTGCTTTACTGCGACAAAAACAGGAACCATTTAAAACAAAATCACTTTGGAGGTACACAGTTTTCTATCACTTTCCATGAATTACAAACCTCTGTATGTTGCTACATTTAATCTCTGCAAACACCAGTTTTGACAGCTGCATAATATTATATATATTAGCTTCTCATTATCTGCTATTAAGCTTTGGTACCTCTGACAACATGGGAAAAGCCTGGTTATCTTTTGATGTTTATGTCCATACTGTCACTCTTAGAGTAGGTGCTAAAGAAATGTATTTCGACTGAATGATGGCTGCAATCTAGCTCCATCAACATCCACTAGCCTTCCACAGAATATGCTGACCCAACTAGATCCTCAACTTTTTGACTTATTATTATTTTGTATGTCATCCTGAAAGAACAATTTAGGGATGGTTTTCTACTCTGTATTGTCAATTTAAACTTTTAGGAAGGAGGGTTTCCTCGGTGGGACACCCAGCTTGTGCTCTGTCACATGCAGTGATTCGTGCAGGAATAGCTGCACAGAGAAGCATTTCCGAACCCTCATCACATGTCCTTCCTGTCCACCTTTATCAAGGTGCTTAAGTGGGAAAAACGTAGAAAAATATCACAATGTGCTATACTAAAGACCACCACCAGCTTGTGCTTTTGCACATTTGAGAACTGCTGCATAAGCTTAGAGAAGAACACCTATTATGCAACCCTTTTCACTGTCCTGGTCATAGTGAACAGATTAGACAGCAAACTGATTTTGACAAAACAAGCCAATGATGCCAGAATAATCTTACTAACAGTTACCAAACGTCAGCTCTGCCGAGGACTGGAACTCTAGCACATCATGTCACCACAAGGCGAGAGAATCATGTGCAAACCAGGGGAGGTGACGTAGAAGACTGTATGAATGAGGGTCTTGGGTCAGAGACCTGAGCAGAACCACCTGGATCCTCTCCTCCCCATGGTACAAAGAGCTTCAAGTCTGAAAGGACTCGTCCACAATGCAGATACCCTTTGGAGTGAAGACATCTCAGAGGAAAACCAAGTATCAACTCTGAATGTAACTGGGAAGAGAACTAAATCTATGATTACGGCTTTATCAGAAATTAGTCATTATTTTTGAGAGGTCAAAAGATTGCTTTCTTAATAGAAAACAAAAATTTTTTAAAGGAAATCAGAATGGTACAGGTTAACAAGTACAGTAAGTCCTTACTGAATGTCATGGGTAGGTTTTGCGACTTTAAGTAAAAGGACACAAAACGACACCAATTTTACCAAAGGCTAATTCATATCAGCAAGAGCTAAGTTCCTATGGCGTCTCATCAACATTACAACAAAATGACGTTGAACGAGATGACATTATTCGAGGACCCGGTGTATCTAAAATCCATTTTTTTCTGTCTGCCTGGCAGTCAACCTACCTGGACAGAAACTGGAGAGGCAGCTGCAGGTTGTCTTTTAGTGTCTGAAGCTGCTGAACATCACAACAAAGACTGATATTGTCAGAAAAGAATCCTGGACAGAGTTCCTTTTGGGTGAGAAAGCATGGATATCAGAGTAGCATAATCAAATAAGGACAAATATTCTGCAATGAAATGAGACAGTTTATTCACATAATCCTTTTGAGGCACACAAGGGTAAGACATGTATTTGCAAAGTTCTTGCTGAAGTTTTTTAAAAGGCTATCGATTTACTATTTATAAACTAGAGATTGACAAAATTAGAGGTGGTAGAGATGTTTCAAATTTTTTTCTTAATTTGGAAGCTCAGTCTCCTCCCTTGACAGTCACTTTACTTCTTCTTAGGCTTTTAAAGTTTTACCAGAATGCTATTTGCTGTGTATTTCCATTAGTCACTCCAGGGAAAGTCAATGCCTTTAATAATTCTGATGAAAGGAGCAAGGACACCTGCCATGATGTCAACTTGATTTTAGCTTACTAAACCTCTGAAACTGGTCTTTTCACCTTGGTTTTCCCAGTTCTTTTCTAGCTAACTTCTCTTACAGTCTGAAGAAGCTGCAAAAAGCAACATCTGAGGTACCAAGGTCAGTCCCTAAATAGTAACCTGCTAATGAGAAACTGAGAAAGGCATAAAATTAGCCCCAGAAAATTAAACCTCTGAAATCATATTATCTTCTCTGCCATCATGTGCTACCTCAGATAAGTCTGAGGTAAGATTTAAGCTTATTGGTGTTTCGCCCATCCCACAATAATATTTAAAATATAATTACATAGGATCTCTAATTAGCTTTTTATGTTCCCAATGCCCAAGATAATGAACTTACCTGCACTAAGTCATAACCATCTTTTGGCAAAAGCTTTGGTGGTCCAGAATATTTGCAATTGTACCTCTTATCTCCAGATGCAATTCCACACTCTCCATACCAAACACAGGACTGTGAAAACACCTACAGAAAGTCAACACAAAACTCAGTTCATCAGGGCCTCAAGGGTAAAACAAATTTCAACAGTGAACAGTGACCAATCTAGCACCATTACAGAGCCTTCAATGTTACCTGCAAAATGAGGTAACAGCAAAAGGCACTGGTTAGTTTAACATTTTGAAAAATATTAATTAAAATAGATCAAATGCCCCAAATGGACGTGTCAAGTAAGTCATTGAAGCAGGTAATAAAACTACTTATTTCTACTTCTTATTTCTATTTCTTACATGATTTCTACTTCCTGCTAACTTATTTGTTCATAAGAGCAAGCTATGTGAGAATCACTAAGAATCAGTGTTGAGGAAAGAAAGCAAGGTAGTATGTGAGTTGTGATTACTAAGGCACTATTTTTGCACATCTGAATAAAGAACTGTATGAACTCTAAATGAAAGAATATTTCCATATGTATTTAGGTTAATTAATAGCAGCACATCACGACTAACATGAACAAAACCACAAACATCAATAAACCCTAAGAAGCAGCAAGAATGAACACCTTGTCCTCAAAATAAGTAGAAAGCCAGGAATGTGCTAACTTTAAGGAAAATCACCTCATGAATCTTAAAAGAAAAAATTTAAACCTCTTATATCAAGATTTCTCAAGGACCACTCCTATTCCCCATGTGAGAGTCACAAGGCTGTCAGAAAATTCAGAAGCGAAGGAGGGTACAGTATGAATCATCATGTCAGCGTAGCCACTGAGCTCTGCCCAGCTGGCTAGGGCCACAGGCTTGCACAGTCTTGCAATCATCTGTCTGGAAACAAGATAACAAGAAGCAATCATGGCTCCTAAGATACCCAGTGGGAAAGCCATTTAAAAAAATCTGAATGTAAGCAACAGACTGAATTCTCTCCAGTGGCAGTGGCACAGGAACCACACATATGCAAGGAGCTAAGTCTGTCTGTGTTGGGCCCCAGAGTTGAGATAAAAAATCCCACAACAGGTCCCAAAGCCCTAAAAACATGAAAGAAAAAACAAGCTAGGGCATATATGTGGGAGGAATCTAAAGGGTTAATATGATTTGTCTCTGAATTCTTCAGATATTTTAAAACAGAGATTATGACTTTGTCCTATCTTGATTCATTAAAAGTCATATGTTTAGGTCACAAGGGGGTGGAAATTATACAAATGAGGAAGTGACATCTACTCAACAATGCCACATACCAAACCTCTGGCAATAAGTTACAAAATTCCACCACTATTTTTATGTAAAAAGAATCACAATTATTTCCATAAACCTAGTAATTCTAGGAAAAGTATTGCTCTTTCCAAAACTGGGTTTCCAACTAAAAGTTCATTATCCATTTACTTTGAAAAGGCAAAAAAGCTAACCAAAGAGTCAGCAATAACTGCTGATATTGACATATAATTTAAATACAAGGAAGCTCTCCCTAGACCTCACAGGGCAAGCAGGCCTGAGCCTTTGGCACGTCACCCACAGGAGTGGCAGAAATCTAGTCAACAACCCACAGCCACAATTCTGGCATGACAAACAGGATGGGTGTCCAGCTTTCCTAAGCACTTGGTGCTATAAAAGAAAATAAAGATGACCCAGTGCTGTTTGTTTCCTAATCACAAAGATCATCCTTTATAGTCTACATCATCTATTTCAAAACAGAGTGGTTTCCACCCATCCGGTAGAAGAGAGGTGGGTGAGGGTAGAGAAGGGAGGCATAGAAGTCAGGAGTTCTGGGTTCCGATCCTCGGAATTCACGAGGTTCCCAATAAATGTGCTTGTTGAGGCCGATCACAGCTGGAGCAGGTGCCTGAACCTTGCTGAGCAGTTTTCCTGCCCATGAACTGCAGCTCATAACGATCTCTTATCTCATAGGTTTGGTATGAAGATCCAATAAAGGAATATACGTGGAAATACTTGGTAAACTATAAAGCACTACACAATCAAATGTACAGAATTAACATTAACTTCTAACTGTCTAGGACCTCAGCAAAGGGATTCCAAAGACCTGAATAAAGTAAAATATCTGAGGTTTC
Source organism: Pteropus medius (assembly GCF_902729225.1). Lineage (NCBI taxonomy): Eukaryota > Metazoa > Chordata > Mammalia > Chiroptera > Pteropodidae > Pteropus > Pteropus medius. Next base: position 38,105,620 of record NW_024340849.1, on the reverse strand, counting down.
TTTGGGCCGAGGAAAACTGGGCTTGACTCAACATTCAGGTTTGCTTCCCAAACTCATCCTGCCTAAAGCAGCAGCCCTAAGCCAGTGGGGCTCAAAATACTTACAAGCCACTTGCTGTGTGCTGGGCACAGTTTGAATTGCTCTTCATATATTAACCCAACGACTCCTCACAATGAGCTGATGAAGGAGCTGATATTATCATACAGATGAGGAAACAAGGCAGAGAGGCTAAACAGGTTGTCCAAGAGTAGAGGAGCCAGGATTCAACCCAAAACGTTCTAGATCCAGGAAACAGAGTCTTCATAAAATATAACCTACTGCGTAATTAAGGTCCTCATTCTAGCATTACGCTCCCTCCCTCCTTCGTGCAAGGCACATGCACGTGTGCATGCGCTCATGTAGCTGCACTGGGCTGAGGGAAGCCTCTTTCTCACCTCATACCTCTCCCTCCCTCACCTTCCCTCCTCTCACCTCCAGCTGAAAAGCAAGAGTTGGTCTTCATCACCCCCAGGCCCAGCTGGTGCAGCATTCCTCAGCCTCCTCCAGGGACCTCCACGCCCTGACCTCCTCTTGCACATTTTCAACCTCATCTTTTTTGGTCCCTTTACCCGCTCCTGCCTATAAACGCTACTCCAATTTCATTCTCCGTCTCAGTCAAACCACCCCCAACTAACTCCTCTCCAGGTGCACTTCGAATCACCTGCCTGACAACCCCAGGTGCTCAAAAGGAAATTAACCTTTAGTTTCTTCCAGCGTCAATCCCTCTTCATCAGGGTTTAAAGTCTAAGCACCTTTCCAACCAACCTCCTGGGGAGGCTCTCCAGTGCAGTCTCCTGCCCTCCTTCCTCCCCACCTGCCTTCCTTGCTAAGCCCACAGCCATCCTTGGTCCATCTCAGCACCTCCCGTACAGACCTCAGCAATGTCTCCCAGGCATCGCTGCCACTTGGCTCATCCTGAGCCACAGCTACAAGGTTTTTGGAGCTAAGAAACCTATAATTCACCCTTCCCACTGCCTATGAGACAAATCCCAGACACTTCACCTGGCTGTGTTGCACACTCTCATCTCCTACCCTTTCTTCCCTTCTGTCCCACACCAAGAGGAACGTGCCTGCCTCTGCAGAGTACATGCTGGTCCGGCCTTCCTCCGCTATACTCCCTATATTCCCAGTGCCACCTGTCATGGCCACTCTCCAACTGTTACCTCCCCCATGCACCTTCCTGACACACCTGCACATAGTCTAGCATCCAGACACTGGCTAAGTGTACCCCTGTTAGCTCCCTGAAGCCTCATATTTGTGAGGCTGGTACTAAAATAACACCGTTCTACAGAGGAGGAGACTGAGGGTTACACAGGTAAAGTGACTTACCTGAGGCCACATCTAAGAAATGACAGCCAGACCGTACCCGAGGCCTGGCTGGATCAGAAGCCAGAGCTCTTACTCCTCATATTGCACTGAGGGTCACCCGAGTGGACCACTGGTTGGGACATGCTCATCTCTGTAATGTATATGGAATAACGCTGACAGCTCCTCCTCACCTCTCCATCCCCTACCCCATTTCTCAGATTTAACCAGTGCTAATTTATTAGATCTAGGTCTTCCAGGCTTTTAATTCTCCCCCACAGGCAGACCTGTATGTGTCCACAGAGGGCACACAAACCCATGCAAGTGCAATAATTTTTAAATGGCTTTTTCACAAATAAGTACTTCCTCGACTACCCTCCACAGTTGGCTTCTGGCTCCACCTGACCTGCCCTTAATTGTATCTATCCGGGTCCCCAAGGCCAGATTCCAGTCCTCGTCTCCAGCCCCATTGTTTTCTCCATAAGTTACAGTCCTAACAATCTTAAGAGATCTTTCCTCTTAAGAGCTTCTCTCAAGATTCCTTGCCTCCACCAAATTTAACTAACTCCTTTCACCTGGTTCTAGTCCAGGTGCTCCCCAGACCAGGTGAGCTTTCCTGGGATAGAGCCAGGCAGCACCTGGCCCATGTTTGGGGCATCTATCCTCACTGCTCAAGTCAGCAGACATTCTGTGCCCAGAGCTCTGTTGAGTGTCATCCCTATCCTAGGGGTAGATAAGCTTTTCCCCAGAGGACCAAATATTAAATATTGTAGGCTTGTGGGACATGAGGTCTCTGTGGTAAACACTCAACTCTGCCTATTGTAACTCAAAACGAACCAAAGACAACTGGTAAATGATGGGCATGGGTGTGTCCCAAGAAAAGTTTATCCATAATCATAGGCTCTTGCTAGGCCAGAATTTGCTAGCTCTCACCCTAGGGTAAAGCAGAATTTATACTTCTGAGAATTACAAAGTTGTGTGTATGGGGAGAGCTTGCAAGAGTATTTTCTTGCTTTTGACTTGACTCTCTTGTAAGACCAGAAGACACTAAAGGGAAGAGTCCAGATGTCATAACTTCCTTCAAAATTCCCTAGAGTGCATTGTCCAGTGTTCACTGATTCAGAAACCATCAAAACTCATGATGAATTAAAGAAGTTCAACTGGATTATGTAAGAAGTTCAGAAATGGTAATTGCTGGTTGTTTTACCTTTAAACCAGAAATTAATAGTTACAAGGCTAGGCCATCTCTACTTTTAAAGGTTAGGTCATATGGATATTTCACAACATGCTCCAGCATTTAATTACAAGATATACGACTGAATAGAAAAAGCTTCTTTCAATAATAATAGTTCAGGAAAGGCTTAAAAAAATCCCCCTTCTCCTGTATGTCAGCAACTATAGCAACTGCTAAACAGACTCTAGTAGGGAGCTGCATTGAAAACACATCTTATCATATGGAGAAGCTCTGAATTTCAGCAGCAGAATCTTAAACTCCAGGCTGCCTTTAGAAAATCTTGAAGTGTTAACTAACTTGTATTTAAATGTTCACTGAATGTCAATCACGTGCCAGGCACAAAGATAAGTGATTTATCCCTCGTTGCCTCATTTATTTCTCAGGCACCCTATGGAGTAGTATGGCAGTATTTTATAGAAATTAAGGCTCTGAGAAGATTCCCCGAGGTCACATAGCTCATCAGTGACAAAACCAGTAATGAGAATCGAGATTTTTAGTGCCAAGTTAGGTATTCTCTGTCCTATCCCTCATCCCCACCCCTCAGCTGCTGCATTGTTCAAAGTCCAGCTCAGTTTGTACATAAGATGTATCCTCAGATTTTGACAATGAGCCACAGATGAGCTGTCTCATCCACTATAATCCTATACAAGTGTCTGTCCTTTCTATACAAACTTGTCTACTTATAGAAATGAGTACCATTTACATCTTTTTAAGTACATCTCTAAGCAGCTGTCAGATCATGATGCGCTTCCTCAGTACAACTAGCTGTCCTCAACTTCAGGCCTGTGCTCAGCCATCCCACCACAGGTAGAGGGCAGGGCTGGCCTCCTCACCTCTGCTGAGGTCCTAGACAGGTAAAGTTCATGACAGAAGCTGAAGACACAACCAGCTCAAGCTCCAGTAAAGGAAGAGAAGCCTATGCAGGTAGCAGAGGGGCTGGCCTGGCCTGGCCAGTCTGGACAACGCAGGATGGGGTGGAGGGAGTGGCACAGAGAAATCCTGTCCAGAGAGTAAGCTGTTTGCTGTTTCCTTTGGAGTCAGGCAGGCAGACAAAATAAATATGAGAGGACCTTTGGTGTGGAGGCTGGTCTGGTCTGATGTTCATTGATGGAAATCTCTGGAACTGTTTTACAGCCAACTTGGGGTGAACATTGAAAAGGGTGTTCTGCGAGATTAAAACAAGATCAGATGTGTCCCAGCACGGAAGTTCTAGGCAAAAATTAGGTGATTCGTTTTTCCTTAGTTTCTTGTAAACTAGAATGTCATCTTTAACTAGCTTTATTGAGACCATTTACAAAAGATAATATTCACCCTTTTCAAGAATACAGGTTTTTAGTAATAATTAGGTAACCTTCTATTTCCTCCAGTTTTCCTCTTGTCCACCTGGGAAGCATTAATTCACCCTCCAAAGGTCAGCTCAAAATGGACTCCCCATAATATTTTGTCCTTATCTTTATTACAGCATACTTTGCATTGTAATTTAAATAATATATTCCCCCTTCTTCCTATCAATTATAAGACAGGGACAGAAACATATATATGTTTATAAACATATAAAAGTACATAGTTTAAATAGTACGTAAATACTATATAATTTATAGTATATAAGTAGTATATAAATAGATATACCAACATATACATAGCACTTTACAGTTTGTAGACCACTTTCTATATAGGTTATTGTTTTGATCTACTTTTGCATTCTAGACTGTGTGCATAGCAACCACTTTATATTTATGAAATTAGTGAATGACAATAATTTGAGTTCCTCCATGGTCTAAGAGGCAGCAATAAGATGAACAAATTTTGAAGCTTTTCTCTCAAATTCCTCAACAGCACATTTGTATCAGAGAGGGCTTTTTTTTTTTTTTTTTTTTTTTTTTAAGTTTTCTTGCCAAAGCACATATTCCCATGACAAAATAAGAGGCATAGTCCAAGCAAAGAAAAACCTGTTGGGCTATAGTTGGTCAACTGCAAATCCAGTTCTGATCTCTACTGAATTCTCAGCTTCTGAATCCCTCCTCCATCTTACCCTCTCACCTGAACCCATTAAAGCCCAATGATTTGGTAATTCAGAAAAGAGTCCTGGTAAAAGAGATGGTAAAATACAGTCTTGTTCTTAAGGAGCCTGCTATCTAGTAGTTCAATTCTAACGATATTTCTCTCTTTCCACAAGCACCCTGAGAAAGTAGGTATAGCTGTTAATTCATTTTTACAGAAGAGACTGAGACTCCTCAGTCTTTTGCCAGGCGGTAAATGCTGCTGTAGAAGTTTAAACAAAGATTTAGAACTTCAGAGAGAAGGCATTCTAGTTGGGGGAACAGGATAACAAAAGTCATGGGTGATGGAGCATTTGAACTGGGCCTTGGAAGATGGGCAGGGTTTTGACAGCAAGTAGTTTATTTGGCTGGAGAGCTGATGCCCTTCACAGAGCTGTGGATAAAAGGGGTGAAAGGGGGTGAAAGGGGCACCTGAGATCTGATTAGAGATGGTCTGATCCAGGCTTCTGCAATAGGTAATGTGTCATCCTTAAAACACAATGAAAAACACCCCTTTTAGGAGAAGTGGAGGGTGGGGAAGGGTTACCCAGGAAAGAGAGATCATATTGTCTTCATGACCAGAGGGAGTCTTTGTTCTGGGTAATATAACAAACACTGATGGAATACAAACATCTATTCAGCAAGTGGGTTTCTTTCTGCCCACTCGCTAAAATAAAAAATCTGTTTTCCCTTGATTACTTATGTTATAGAAGAGCTGATCACAGCATCAAGGAGTAGGAGAGACTGAGAAAGATTACCCATGTTCTCTTCCTTTTCAGATGGTTATTCTTTAATGCTCTCAGGCCAAAAGATTAACCCATTTTAATGGCTTAATTTCTACCCGGGCCTATGTTTCAAGTTCCATAAGAAAAAGCTTATAAAAATTAGTCAGGAGGGATATATATACTATTTTTCAAAACTGCACACATTATTTGGATCACCACAAAGTTTTTTTTAAAAACCATGCAGTCTAGTAATATTTCATCATCTGAAAAACTTTAAATTAAGAAAAGCAAAAATCACTCCAAAATGTATTTTAGACCTTAAAGAGGACAGTTAGTTTGTAATTCAGGCTCAAACTGAACCCAGATGAGCTGCTATCACTGATAAGAACTCTAAAAGCAAATACCTTCTCCAGCTCCCCATCCCCGCCCCTCCCTGATCTGTTCAGGTGTTCTGAAAGCCTCTGCAGGCTTGAGGGAATTAATTTGTAACATAATAGTTTTCCAGTTAGGCTTTATAGACCTGTCCAAGGCTTCCAGGAGGACTGCAAGAGACAACCCAAAAAGACCTGGGAGGAGAGGCACTCACTGGCCATTAGCCCGGATACTACCTCTAGGTAAAAGGATTTCAGAGATAAATGAAAGCTACTTAGCAGCATGAAGCCTGCCAATGAGAGCCTGACTTAAAACTCTATGGAAACAGAACAGTTGTATTTTATTTAAGGCACATAATTGCTACTATTTCTTGAGTTTTTACTACAGCGATGAGATCTCTCCATATATCATGTTACTTAATAACTCTCATATCCTATGAGGTATTGTTTATCTTCAGAAAAGCTGAGGCTTGACAGGGCAATGTGACCAAAGCCACAGAGCTAGTGAGCGGTCTACCCGCTGAGCCCATTCTAAACCGCCTCCCTGAAACCTGCTTTCCTCTGCCTCTGCTCCCAACCAGGTAACAGATGTTTGTTTCTTCCCAAGCCCACACTGCTGGGAATACCCCACATACACATAAGGAAGAAGGAAGCCACAACTCTCTCTTGGCTCTTGGGCTCACACTGGGTCAGCATCCCCTATCCACTTCTGTGAACTACAAAAAAGTTTAAGGAGAGGTTTTCTGGAAGTTTTCTAGTCTGAGGAAAACCCTAAGTCTGCCTTTCTCTCATTGCTGACACACCTATCTATAAATAGGTACAAGGGCACAGGATTTCCAGAAGTCACTCTGTCATCTTGATCTGGTTTATTCAGCACTGTATCTCTTTAGACATCCCTCCCAGCCCCACGCCCAGTTTTCAAAAAGACTGTAGACACGCGAATAGCAGTGAGATGCTCATGCCCAAAGCTACTAAATCAAGAAAAGCTGATCCAGGGAGTAAGGCCACGACAAGTCAATTACCCGGGGGGTGGGCCTCCGTTTCCCAAGATGTAAAAGGGGGTTAAAAAGAAGCAACTTGCACTCTTCAGAAGACCAAGCTGACTTACATAAAGTACTAGGCCTGTTCCAGTTTGGTGTTTGACTGTTTCCTTTCTTTGCCTCCCCTTACACCTTCATCTTTAAATGAGAATTAGGTAAATAAAGCAGTAGGCTCTCTAAACAAATGTATAAACAGTTCATATGTATGGGACAGAATTAAGGTAAAAAAGTCAAGTTAAATGATATCGCTATCCCTCTCTACCCACTTTCCTCCCTCCCTCTGATTCCACAACCTAAACCCAGAAATTAGACGACCACAGCTGAAATGAGCTCAAAACAAACCAAACCAGTAGCTCCCAGTTGCCATCCTCTTCTAGGTCAGAGGGAAGAGTGCATGGCCGGAGAAAGAAATCGGAGAAGCGGGGAGCCCTCCGAGATTCCATCGTTAGACCAACTCCCCCGGGATCGGCTGGACCTGCGTCCCCTCGGAGGGCTGGGGTACCGGATCCGCTGCACGGCCCGCAGCCCTCCTGGACTCGCCCCATCTCCCACAGCCCACCCGGGTCCCGCCTGCCACTCACCTGCGCCGGGCACAGCAGCAACAGGAGGAGGCCCAGGGCCGGGCCGCGCGCACCCATGCTGCCGCGGCGCGGGGAGGCGAATCTCCACGGAGGACTGGCTCGCTCGGCGTCACCAGCTCTCTCAGGACCCGGCACTCGCAGACAGAGGGAGCAAGCGCCAGCGGCGACAGGCTGCGCGCGCAGGTCAGGAAGGACGGCGGCGTCGGCTCCTCCTCCTCCGAGGAGGAGGAGGTACCGCCCGCGGCACGCCCAGGGCCGGTTCTGAAGCGGGACAGGTGCGGGGCCAGACCCGGCTTTGCCACAACGACCTCCTGGTTTTCCAGCTCTGCACTTCTCCGCCCTGAGGCCCCTGGGGGCCCGGCGTGGGGTCGGGGACTCCCAGACCAGGGGGCAGCTGAACTTCTGGAATGCGGTCTGGGAGACGATTTCTGGAGTCGTACCAAAAGTGTGTTTTTTCACGCTTTAAACTAATTTCTCCCCTTTTTGTCTTCCTTCAGCAGGAGATGGTGGGCGAGGTTTTAGCAAATGGGAGTGCTTGGACACTGTTTTCCCAAGTGAGACCTTGTTTCGCAGCGGAATACGTGTTTAATTAAGCCTGATTAGTACTCCAAGCAAGTTCTCCCAAACCCAGTCACCAGAAAGGAATCCGGGCTTGGGTACTTCTGGCCAAGCCAGGGGCAGTGTTGATGTAGCCTGACAGTATTGTTATCCGGCAGCGCGAGGGGCGGAGCGCGGCGGTGAGCGATGTCCCTGAGTCACCCTCGGTTTTCATTCGCTCAGCCCACGTTCGGAATAAAGCGCTAGAACCGCACCACCTACTGGTGGGGCCAAGCGTGGCAGAGAACCCGCGGGAAGTTTGTGAGATGGGACCGGGGCCCATTTTTAAGTTCCAGGTGAAGTCAAGTAACACGAAAATAAAGAAGTCTTCCTTGTTTGCCTTGCTGCTTCATCTTATAATCTTTTTTGGTTTTGCACTTATTTTTATTTTATGCATTTCTGGTAACGATTCCCCTCAGATTCCAATAATTGAAACCCCTCATAAGCACCAGCCATTTCCATTTTGAAGTTAAAGAAGTGTAAGTAAGGATCTCTTCTCCCTACAGTGGATGCCAATTTACAGTGAAAAGACTAAATATCCATCTGCAGCAATGCTCAAACCCAGTCCTGGGTAGGGTCATGATGCAGGTGACGTTCCCATCCTTACTCAACAAACCGGCTGATTCAGTTACTGTTTTGCCTCCCCACCTCCTCAGCCCTCAGATGTCCACCTGTCTGGCAGGACACTGACACTCTAGGAATTTCCTCTTCAGCCCTAGATCTTCCATGGTGACCTCTTGGCCCTTATTCAACTATGCGCTCTCTGCTCCTGGTGATAAAGTAATATGCTTTAGGCAGGTGTACTCAAAGTGTAGTTACTGAAATAGCAGCATCACCATCACCTTGGGAACTTGTTACTTAATGCAAATTTATGGAAGTCCGCCCTGGACACACTGGATCTGAAACTCTTGGGATGAGCCCAGCCGTTTTCATTTTAACAAGCTCATCAGATAGTGCCAATGCACAAATTCAAGAACTTCAGCTGTAATGTATTCCCTGGATCCTGGCGGGTTAGTTATCCTTCCAATTTTAGCAAAGTTCATATGGAAAAACAACAACAACAAAAAATCTTTACAAAATAATTGACTTGAGTAAAGAAATTTCAAGCGCATATGAAACATTTCTGGGATGGGCAGAAAATTTGATGCCCACAAATTATGTCCACAAAACAGTTACAAAAATCTTTTGTCCATATATTTTTTTCATATCCTGTCTTTTGTACAGTTTCAACAATGCCCCAAAGCCTTAGTTCTATTTTTAAATAAACTATTCTATTTTTAAGAGACATGTTTTATGCTGATAACGAAGTAATTCATGTTCATGGTAGAAACTTTGAAAATACATAAAAGTTTAGAGACCAGAATAAAAAATCATGTATAATTCCACAATTATGGATAATCTGTGTCACATTGTGGTGTATTTTCTCCTTCTATGAAAATTGTTTTAACATGGTTGAGATCCAGAGACTTTTTGTTCGTTTATATAATAATACCACTATCATTATATACAACATTGATTGCATAATAATAAAGGTCAAAACAAGAGGGAAAATGAAATTATTAGACATATACATCTTTTTGTGTGGTGTGTGTGTTTTAAGAAAAGATATAGGGATAAAAAGTTAAAAGAACTTATTTTCAAATAAGATACTTCAATCTGAAAATACATTTTAGTGCCATGTTACTGCCAATAAATGATTACTCTCAAAAGTTCAGGTAGTTCAGACGAGGGCAACACTTATGAAAACCACTGATTTCTTTCATGAAAATGCCAATAATACTGAAGAAAGCATTTTACTTTTTTCCTCTGTACATATTAGTCTTTCGATCTTTTATTTATTTTTAATTTTTTTATTTTTAAAAATTACAGTTCACATGCAATAGTATATTAATTTCAGGTGTATGACATGGTGATTAGACATTTATATAACTTACAAAGTGATCACCCCAATAAATCTAATACCCATCTGACATCATACTCAGTTATCACAATATTATTGACTATATTCATTATACTATACTTTTACATCCTCATGACTATTTTGTAACTACCAATTTGTACTTTTTAATACCTTCCCCTTTACCAGCTGTACCCAACCCCCCTCCCATCTGGCACCCCTCAAAATGTTCTCTGTATCTGTAAGTTTGTCTCTGTTTTGTTCTTTGTTTATTTTGTTTTTTAGATTCCATATGTAAGTGAAATCATATGGCATCTGTCTTTCTCTCCCTGACTTATTCCACTGAGCACAACACCCTCTAGATCCATCTATGTTGTTGCAGATGTCGAGATTTCGTTTTTTTTCGTGGCCGAGTACTATTCCATTGTATATATGTACCACCTCTTCTTTATCTATTCATTCACTGATGGACACCCGGGTTGCCTCAATATTGTGGCTATTGTAAATAATGCTGCAATGCACGTATGGATGTACATGTCCCTTCAAATTAATGTTTTGGATTTCTTTGAATAAATATCCAGAGATGGGATTACTGAATCCTTTGTCTCTTGTTATAGCCTTTGTTTTAAAGTCTATACTTTGTCTAGTGTAAATATTGTTACTCCAGCTTTTTTATTTGTTTCTATTTTTGTGAACTATCTTTTCCATCCCTTTACTTTCAGTCTCTGTGTGTGTGTTTCATCTGAAGTGAGTCTTTTGTAGGCAGTCTATGTAAGGGTCTTGTTTTCTTATCCATTCAGCCCCCCTATATCTTTTGATTAGAGCATTTAATCCATTTACATTTAAAGTAATTGTTGATATGTAGTTATTGTCATTTTATTATTCACATTTTTTATCTTTTTTCTTTCTTCTTCTTCTTTGTAAAAAAGTCCCTTTAACATTTCTTGTAATACAGGTTTGGTGTTGATGAACTCCTTTAGCTTTTTCTTGTCTGAGAAGTCCTTTATCAGTCCTTTAATTCTAAAAGATAGCTTTGCTGGGTAGAGTAGTCTTGATTTAAGTCCTTGTTTTTCATCACTTTGAATATTTTATGCCAATTCCTTCTGGCTTGCAAAGTTTCTGTTGAGAAGTCACTGACAGTCTTATAGGAACTCCCTTGTATTAAACTGGTTTTCTCTTGCTGCTTTTAAGATTCTCTCTTTGTTTTTAAACTTTGACATTTTAATTATGATGTGTCTTGGTGTGGGCCTTTTTGGGTTCATCTTGATTGAGATTCTCTGAGCTTCCTGGGCTTGTATGTCTCTTTTCTTCACTAGGTTAAGGAAGTTTTCCATCATTATTTCTTCAAATAGGTTTTCAATTCCTTACTCTCTCTCTCTTCTCCTTCTAGTACCTCACTGATGCAAATGTTGTTATGTTTCTTGCTGTTCCAGAGGCCCCTTAAACTATCCTAATTTTTAAAATTCTTTTTTCTTTTTGCTGTTCTGACTGTTTTCTGCTACAGTATCTTCTAAATTGCCAATTTGAACCTCTGCTTCATCTAATATACTGTTGATGCCCTCAGATTTATTATTTATTTCAGTTATTGTATTCTTCATTTCTGACTGGTTCTTTTTTATGTTTTCTATCTCCATTTTTTAGTTTCCTATCTCTTTGTTGAAGCTCTTGCTGAGGTCACTGAACATCCTTGTAACCAGTGTTTTGAATTCTGCATCTGGTAGATTCCTGGTCTCCATTTTGTTGAGTTCTTCTGGAGCTTTGTTCTGTTCTTTCATTTGGGACATGTTTCTTTTTCTCCTCATTTTGGCTGCCTCTCTGTGCTTGTTTCTATGTATTAGGTTAGGTTGCTATGTCTCCCAGTCTTAGTAGAGTAGCTTTATGTAGTAGTAGGTGTCGAGGGGGGCCCAGTGGCACAGTCTCCACCGTCACCTAAGCCAGGTGCTGCTGGAGTTTCCCTTGTATGGGTTGTGTGTGCTCTCCTGTTGTAGTTGAGCTTTGTTTGATGTTTGCACATCAATAGGAGGGACTGCCCCCCAGGCTGATTGGTCGTGAGGACTGGCTGTGACTACAGTGGCAGAGCTATTGTTTAGGGCTGACCCTACAGAGCAGGATTCTTTTTAGCAGGACTCTGGTGCCTGCCCAGTCTGTCCTTTGGATGTGTTGTCTGTGGAGGCACCTTGGTGGTGCTCCAGTAGATCTAGCTTGTGGGTCTTGCTGCCTTCTGAGAGGGGCCTTTCCACTGGCCAAGTTTAACTGCTGCCCTGTGCCCTGCCCAGGGCCACCTGGCATGAGCTGCAAAGCAATCTACAGATGTCTTCCACCTGTGCTAGATTTGGAGGTGCCTGGGAGAGGCTAAGCTACAAATCAAGGCTGGCTGCTCCTAGTGTCAGGCTTGGGGTTACTCGACAAGAGATACGGGGGATGCTGTCAGATGCAGCTTGTTTGGGGTTTGCCAAACTTTGAGAGATTTTAGGAAAGTCCAAAGCATGAGCCAAGAAAAGTTGTTTGTATGGAAAAGCCACTAGAAGCAGCTTAGGTGGGTCCAAAAGTTGAGTGGGTCAAAGTCTCTCGTATGCATCTTTATAAATGTACAAAAACATCCTTCAGAAAACTTCTATGTATTTGAAAACATATATGTAAATATAACATATGGACTTTTTAAACAAGTGGGAACATACAGTATACAATTTGCAGCTTGCTTTTTACATTTAGTGATATGGTTTACACCTCATTATTTTTAATAGCACTATTGAATTTTATTATATGCCTGTAATATTTCTGAAGCTAGAACGATGTAGGCCGGAGCAGTGCTTAAGTCAATGAAATATATAGTTCACCAACCAATAAGTATTTCAATCAATAAGTATAAGTAACTCAAGTCTTAAAACTGCGTTTCTGGTACAATGAAGGGTTTGTGTGGTTCCAGTAATGCTGCATAAATTCACCTTACCTTTTCCACATGCTTCTTCCCATTCCTGAGCTGTGTGGATTCCACAAAGCTTTGCATCTTTCTGTGCCCTCTGCTTTCCTCATGATACTGCCTCATAGAAGTCTAAAAACTATTGAACATTTCCCTTAGGGAGAAAGAGGAGAATGTTGACCCAAGTCAAAATTCGTTTTACTTAGCAGACAGAAGGGTATTCATGTTAATAGTTTTTGATCCATTACATAATTTATTTAATCATCTCCTGTTGGACATTTGGTTTGCTACCTTTGTTCATGGAAACAATGATGCAATAAACATCCCTGTACCTAAATCTTTGCAATCATATACAGATAGAACTGTTGGAACATTTTATATATTGTTGGATCAAAGGAAATATACATTTTATTTTTGATTACTGACAAATTGCCCTCCAAAGAGATTGCAATCTATACCTTGGCTAACAATATATGGAAGTACCTGATTCCATCTTCTTTGTCATTCTTTTCTGATGAATGAAAAATGGCATCTATGATTTATTTATTTTATAAAATATTGTGATGCTTTCATTTGTATTGTATTAATTATAAGTGTGATTAAGGATGTTTTCATATGGTTTTATTTCTTTTTCTGTGCTCTTTATTTTCTATGTTTTTTGGTATGACATAAAAACTCTATTTATTAAGAAAATTAACATGTCAGTCTAACATGTTTCAGATATCTTTACCAATTTACTATTTTCAGAAATAAAAATTATTAGAAATAAAAAATTATTTCCAGTTTTAATAATTTCATGAAAACTATGATCCACCTGGGATTATTTTGCAGGAAGGAGTGAGGTAAGGATCCAGCTCCCCTCCTCTCCCCAGAGCCTGGGCAATCACATGGATTCCTGTTCTTCTTAAAGTTATTAATTTTCGTGTTGCCAAATCTCAGGGCAACTTGTTTGTTCTCATCTCACTTGACCTGTTAGTAGCCTTCAAGACAGACGACCAAACTGTCCAACATAAAACATATTCTTCTTTAACCCTTACTCTCCTGGGTAGCCTCATTGGCTAAGCATCCACTATATCTCATCTTCTAGACTAAGGATGTGATTTGATCAGTATATTCATGTGAATAAAATTTCATTACAACGAAATAACGTTGATTTCTTCTAACATATAGAAGCTTTTTTTTTTTTTTTTTGCTGCTGCTGATTTGGAAACTTCAGAGTAGACAGTGATTCAAGTGAGCAAAGAAAATGAAAGCCTATCTACTGGTGTGGTGGAGATACTGTTCCATGGTCTGACCCATGTCTGTCCCAAAAGCTGGACCTCGGCCAGAATGTAGGTTGTTTTTTACCTGGTGATATCTAAGCCCGTTACTGATAGACCTGGCACTTCTTCACTTTGCTTACTTTTTTTTTTTTTTTGCTTTTTCTCCTTGTGTTAGTCAACTCAGGCTGCCATAACAAAATACCATAGACTTGGTGGCTTAACAACAGGTATTTATATCTCATGGTTCTGGAGGCTGAGCAGTGCAAGATCAAGGGGCCTACTAGTTCCATTTCTAGTGAGGACTCACTTCCTGGCTTGTAGAGGGCTGCCTTCTCACCATGTGCTCATGTGGTCTTTCCTTGGTACCTGTGTGTGCAGAGAGATCTGTCTCTTTTTCTTTATATAAAGTCATCAATCCTGTCAGATTAAGGCCATACCCTCATTTAACCTCAGTTACCTCCTAAAAGCCCTAATTCTAAATACACTTACTTTGGAGGTTAGAGCTTCGACAGTGAATCTGGCAGGAGGAACATAATTCAGTCCATAGCACTCCTCCTTTTGCTCAGGGATGCATTATGACTTTTGTGGGCCCTAGGCACCTTTGCCTTTGGAGACCTTTTCTCCCTTAAAAAAAAAAAAAAAGCCACTTAAAATTATATTTTATAACTGCATTGGTATAAAGACAAATATAATCCAAGCTGGCTTCATTAGTATATATTCATTATTATTATATTATCTTTATTCCAATTTTTAAATAAATTGAAATTAGAACATTTTCATGAGACTTTGAAAATATCAGGGCCCTTAGGCACTGTGCCTACTATGCCAAATGGGGGAAGTTGGCCCTTTTTTTGCTGCTAGTGCCGTAGAACTTCCCATAGTATTCACAGACATTGTAAGTTTTGCTGCTACACTGCCTCCCAAAAGGACCAGCAACTAGATTACACTCTAAAAGAATCACTTGTGGATAGTAGGAGGCTGGCCGATTCAACACAGGGAACAGGAGTAGATGACCAGCTCACACCTCTCTCCCTCTGTCAGACTACACATTGCCAACACATTGTGGTGAAATATAGGAGACCTTGAGTTAATGCTTCTGACAAACCCCTAGGGAGTTTCAGATGGAGCATTTTTGAGAACGTCTTTTTGGTAATAGACCTTTTTCTTATTAATATTTAACACATATATAAAGTATACAAAGCTTACATGTACAGTTTGATGAGTTTTTACATATTACATACTTATATTAGCTATCTATTAACTCATGACAAATTACCCCAAAATGTAATAAATTAGAAGAACAAACATTTCTTATATCACAGTTTGTGTCAGCCAGGGCTTTGCGTGGTTCTGGGTGGTTCTGACTCAGCTTCCCTCATGAGGTGTAGTCAAGATGCCAGTCAGGCTACTTTCATGTGACAGCTTGACTGAGGCTGGAGGATCTGCTTCAGGGTCCTGCTGGCAGGAGTCCACAGCTCTTCTCCATATGGGCTTCTCCATAGGGCTGCAGGAGTGTCCTCGAGGCCTGGCAGCTGGCTTCCTCCAGAGTGAGGCAGCCAAGAGAGATCAGGCAGAGCCATAATGGCTTTTATGATCTAGCTTCAAAAGTGACGTGCCATCACTTTTGCCTTATGCTATCGATAACACAGACCAGTCCTGATACCGTGTAGGAGGGGAACTACACAAGGACAAGAATACCAGAGGAGGGGAGTATTGGGGGCCTCCCTGGAGGCTAGTTACCACAGATCCTTGGAGCACATTGTACATTTTCAGCACTCCAGTAGGCTCCCTCATGCCTTTTTACAGTCAATATCATCACTCTGCTCCTACCAAGAGCTAGCACTATTCTGACTTTTATCACCATCAATTGGTTTTGTTTGTTTTTGAACTTCGTGTAAATGGAATCATACTCTTTTGTGTCTGGTTTCACTCAACATTGTGAGATGTGTGGATGTGAGACTCATCCTCATTGTTCATAGCAGTAGTTCATCCTTCTGTTTTTTCACTGCTAAGTATATTCCAAGGTATAAAAATACCATGGCAGACATTGGGCTTTTTTTCCAGTTTTGGCTATTATAAATAAAGTTGTTATGAACATTCACATGTATGTCTTATTTGAAATATGCACTCAATTCTTTTGGGTTCTGCAATAGACTTTTAAAATTCCATACTTGAATTAAGCAAGCTGGATTTCACAGGCATCTTCATTTAAAATAGCTTACAGCTACAACTCATGACTTTAGTGCCAGTGGTTATAATTGACGCAGAAATGGGGCATTGTTGGTCAGACTTATGGTAAAACATTATTCACCGTAGTAAGGGTACTTGACTTGTTGATTAATCCAGTCATGGGTTGCAGTGTAACTTCCACTCAGATACGATGCTGCTAGCATGGGAATAACTTGAAACTTGGCAGTCAGCATTTCACACTGACATTCCCTTCTCTGGAGGATTCAGTCACAGGACGCAATCTTTTTTGCCTGAGTTGGTTTTTGGTCTAATCTTTCCCAAATCAGGGAGTCTAACTCTTAAAAACTGAAGAGTTTCTTTCTAAGGCTATTCTTACAAGTCCAACTGAGAGAAGTGGGAATAATAACAGCCTTTCCCTCATTAAAAAGTAGAGAGCTAAATTGTAGTGAGGGACAGGAGAAGAGACCAAAAATGGGAGAAGTAATTCGTTCTGTTGACAGAAATAAAGCTGACAAGGCATTTGAGAACTGAAGGTCTTTAATGAATTTCCCTCAATTGTTAAAACACGACTTCACTCACAGTTTAAAATTATCTTAAAGTATTGCTAAAAATAAGGGTAAGAGCACCAGGAAAAGATTCTAAGAATTTCCAGACCCACTAATGCATAAATTATTTAACTGGAGGCTAAGTATAGTAGTCAAAGAGCCTGGAGAAAATACCTATTACTGGTTTTTATAACTATGTTCAATAGGTGAAGAAGAGTAAAGAGACTTCCTTGGGCCCTCAGCTAGAGGAATGTGAAATACATTATTCTAATTTTGCTCAGAGAGCACATCACTTGTTTTCTGGTTGTTTGTTTTCCTCCATTCTTTGAAGTACAGGCAACTACAGAGGCATAAGCTGATGTGGGACAATGGCATGAAAGACTCTAAAATAGTGTGGCTCTATTCACCTCAACCTGGCTCTATGCACAAATTTTTTAGCATCTTGTCACAGTGAGATAAAACCCACTAATTAAACCAATTGACCTTGACCAGCATAGATAAATGTGTTTTTTTCTCATTTTACCAGGGAAATAGTAAGACAGTGACCCACAGGCCCATCTACATTGCACTAGAGAGATCTTGCATCTCTATAATATGTCACAAAGTATTTTCTTTCTGACAAAGAAGAAGCAATGCATTCTGAGTGTTCCCAACAATTACTAGGAAGTGCTAGGAGTGGCTTCACAAACACAGATCTACCAATCACAGCTAGAATCGAGACAACTATTCATTATAATTTAGCCTTAGCTCTAGGTCCTGACCAGACACTGGGACTAGTTACCTTTATCCACTCTAACACAGGCCTAGAATTCTTTGGTGGCTGAACAAACTCGCCAAGGGCAAATTTGTAGAGCAGAAAGAACTCTGGGATTTGTCAGCCCTTATGCTACATGGCCACACTTCTTTACGGGGGTTGTTGCTCACTCTCCTCTCCTTGAGACTTTCTCCTTCTTAGAAATATGGTTTACTTTCCACTCCTGTCCATTTTATCTTTTTTTTTTTTCTACTTTTCCTTCTTACTTCAAATTTTATTCTTGTTTTTTTTTTTTCTCTCACCAGAGTCTCCCTCCTTTATCCCATGACTCTATCGCTTCTATATCGATCATGCTCCAAATCAGTAAGTCTTGTCCTAAACATTAAGCTGCTATTTACGACTGCCTTCTGGAATCAGTTTCACACATTCTTCAAAGTAAACATGTCCAAACTCTCTCTCTGTCCGCACCCCAAACTCTGCTGTTCTTTTCTTTTTCCTAGCACAGTTATTGGCACCATCCACCATGTAAATCTTTTGCATGGAAAAGAGTTAACACAGCAGAAACTGGTATCCTTAGAAAGTTTTGCTTATAAGGTTGGCCACTGGCTGGCATCTGGGGACTTGACTGGCAAACAGTTCCCTAAACTGATATAAAACTTTCCCTAAATGATAATGACTCAACATGCCTAAATTGTTTGTACAAATAATGTAGAAGTCTGGAATTTTGATAAATGCTAGGCAGAGGGTGCCTATGAACCAGCTCCCAGTTAAAAGCCCAAATGAGTCTGTAATGAGCTTTCCCAGTAGACATCACTTTGCAATGTTGTCACAACTTATCGCTAGAGGAATTGAGCTCGTCCTGTGTCAATCCACTGAGAGAGAACTCTTGGAAGTTTGCACCTGGTCCCCTCTACCTTCACTCCATTTCCCTTTCTCTTTGCTGATATTTCTATCTATCCTTTTGCTGTCATCTTAGCTGTGAATATGACCTTATGATGAGCCTTGGGAGTTCTCCCAGCAAATCACCAAAACTGGGGGTGGTCTTAGGGGCCCCTGACACACCTTAGTATAATTCCTATCTTTTCCTCACTCTCTATGTTCAATTAATCACCAATTAGCATTAGCTCTATCTCTAAATATTTTGAAAAATATGTCCCGTATTCTCCACCCTCACGGCTTTCATGGTTCAACTGTGACTCCACCTGGGCACCACTCTCCCTGGCTTTCCCTCACTAAAAAAGCAAAACCCAAAGTTGGAGGGCAGCACCAACTTTTGAGGGAGGTGATCCCTCAAAGTCAGTTTCCTCAGCTGCAAGGAGGGGATAATAATAGTGTCTATTTCATAGGATGGTTGTCAGGGGTAAACAAGAAAATGCATATAAACTTGATGAGATTATCTGTAAAGTGCGCAGCACATAACAATCCATAATAAGCAGCAAAGGATAACTGCTGTTTCTACTGTTGCTATTAATCTGCAGACTCCACCAGGTCACTTCCTGTGAGGCTCAGCCAGTTCTAGCAACAAAACCACTTTCTTGTGAAAGTAGGACCCCAGCTTCTCACTCCTAGAATCTGCAGTGTGGGCCTACCCCGAAATGCAGGTATCTCCATCAGATTCCAAGTAGCCTGGCATTTGGGGGTGCTCTTATCCTCTGACCAGGTATCCCAGGAGTGGGGTAATGATGAGACATAGCTTTCTTGTGATTGCGGAGGGTGGATGGAGCAGGGGAGAAAGCCAGAATGGCCACGGAGCTCTCCAGAATCCTAATGTTACCACTGCAAATATCTGTTCCTGAAACAAGAAACTGTGTAAAACCATCAGCCTTTTTGTTTGTTTGTTTGTTTCCAGAAGAAAAAGCCACTGTAAAGGACAGAAGAGCCAGGAGCATCATAGACAATAAAAATAGAAATTAAGATGTTGAACACACACACAATAGATCAATATGTGAGGTGATGGATGTGTTAATTAACTAGATGGGGGGAATCCTTTCACAATGTATACAGGCATACCTTGAAGATATTGCAGGTTTGGTTCCAGACCACTGCAATAAAGTGAGTCAAATCTTTTTTCTGGTGGAGGGTCTTGCCTTCAATTTGTAAAAAATGCAACGTCTGTGAAGTGCAATAAAATGAGGTATGCCTTTATCAAATCATCATGATGTACAACTAAGAGTTTCTATTTTTAGTATGTTCTATGACTATCTCAGGAATTTTTGTCTGATTGAAAACCTTTTGGAATCATTACAAAAGCTATCCACAGCAGAAATAATGAAATCATAGGTCCATATGTAACATAAAGCTTACAGAGCTGAATTATTAACTCTAAAATTCCATTTTATTAAAACCACATAGAAATAACTTCTGATCAAAAACAAACAGGAAAAAGCAGCAAAGGCAAATTGGGTAGTATATTAACTTTATTTTGAATTATAACATGGATTATTTCATCAAACAAATGGATGTAACAAAAAATTTTTGTGGTTCAGTTAAGCAAATGATTTGCATAGGAATTGCTAGTTCTAAGTCTTAGGATACAGAGTCCATTGAATTGTGAATTAGATTAACATAACATAAGAATCGTCTCCCTGTGTGTAAAATAAATGCAATTTAACTTTAAATAACAGACTTTATTTTCAGTCTTTGGTGAGTGACTAATATAATCATATTCCCCGCTAAGGAGATAATTTCTTCTAGACCAAATGTGAGCCTTGTAAGCGAGAGACCCCTTACCTACAGTAAAGAAGCCTCCACTAAATGTTGTTA
>NW_024340849.1:37320262-37480008 GCF_902729225.1 Pteropus medius | reverse complement strand
CCCTTGAGGCTCTTATTACCACTGCAAGATGCTTTTCAACAATAACTATTAGGAAATTTTGGGAAAAAAAAAAAAGAGTTTATCACTTACAAACCTGGGGGCATAGGATGTACACCAGGGAATAGGAGGCCAGGTTTTGGTAGGGCATGCAGAGAAGGAGGAAGGGAAGGAAAGATGGAAGAAGGGGGGAAGAGAGAGATTGATTGATTGATTCTGCTTTTATTGGGGTCAAGGGTGGAGCCTAGGGTTTCTAGCTCACCCTTTGTTAGTGAATTTAAAACAAAAGAGTAAGCATTTAAAAGATGAGAAGAGAAAAAACCAAGTAGCCCAAAAGATCAGGTATCAAATCAGTATCTCCCAAAACAAGAGAGCCTCAGTGTGGGGAGGTAGCCTGGCTGTTTATCTAGTTGAGTGGACATAGATATGTTTATTCCAGATAACCTTCATTGAAGTGGATGCCTCTTTGAAATAAATGCCTGGGCAATCAAAACTTAAGCCAGGCACTTGCACTACAAAAAGAAACACCAACTGTCAGGGCTTATGCTACAAGTATTCCATGTGTTTGTGGTGATACTAGTATAAATGCACTTACTGCACTGCCAGTCCTATAACAGCAGTCACAATTACAGCAGTAGGCTACACATCTAGCTTTGTTTAAGTGCCCTCTCTGATATGTGCACAATGACCAAATCACCTAAATAACACATTTCTCGGAAAGTATTCCAGTCGTTAAGTAGCACATGACTGTAAAAACTTAGACATTCGAAGAAACAGGAATGTATGATGCATTGCCAGAAAAAAACAGGTAACAGAAACTTTCGGTGGGCACATATGTTGAAGTTAACAGAGTGTGTACAAAGCTGCTGTTACAAATATGTTCAAAACGTTTAGCATTCAGAGGAATTAAAATAGTGCACTAAAGAATATTTGTATAACAGAAAAGAGCAGTAAAGGAGAAACAAAGGTACAAAAAAGACTGAGACATAGAAAATAAATATGAAATAGAAGATGTAAATCCAAAGTTATTAATATTTAAATAAGACTAAATGCTAAATCAAAAGGCAGAAATTTTCAGACTAGATAAAACAACTGAATTATATACTATCAACAAAAGACAAGTTAGTTTCAAAGACAAAAAATCTGAAAGTAAAAGGAAAGGAAAAAATATATAATACAACCAGTGACCATGAGAGAGAGATTGGTTATAATAATATAAAACAAAATAAACTTTATGACAAATATTACTGAAGCCAAAGAAAAACATTTCATAATAATAATTTTAAAAAAAGGTCAGGCAACTAATTTTCAACATAGGTACCAAAAACATACAATTGAAAAAGAAAAGCCTCTTCAATAAATGGTATTCAGAAAATGGGAAAGCCACATGTGAAAGAATGAAATTAGACTGGAGAAGAATGAAACTAGACAGCTATCTGACACCACACACGAAAATTTATTCGAAATGGTTTAAAGACCTACATATTAAGACCTGAAACAAAATACATAGAAGAAAACATAGGTACTAAACTTATGGACCTTGGTCTTAGAGAGGATTTTATGAATTTGACCTCAAAGGCAAGGGAAGTAAAAGCAAAAATAAATGAATAGGACTGTATCAAACTAAAATACTTCTGGCACAGCAAAAGAAATCATCAACCAAAAAGGCAATGAATTGAATGGGGAAAAGTCCCTCTGATAAGGGGCTAATATCCAAAATACATAATGAACTCAGCAACAGAAAAAAAACAATCCAATTAAAAAATGGTTAGAGAACCTGAACAGACATTTCCTAAGACGAGAATACAAATGGCCAATACATATGGCCAAATGGCCAACAGATGTACGAAAAGATGCTCAAATTCACTAGCTATAATGAAAATACAAATCAAAACCACAATGAGATACCATCTCACACCTGTCAGAATAGCTATTATTGATAAGAAATCAGTGTTAGAGAGGATGTGGAGAAAAAGGAACCCTCGCACACTGCTGGTGGGAATGTAAATTGTTTACAGCTGCTATAGAAAACAGTATGAAGATTCCTCAAAAAAATTAAGAATAAAGCTACCATATGATGCTGCAATCCCTCTTTCAGTATCTACCCATAAAATCTGAAAACATTTATTCATAAAGATATATATCCTTATGTTCATTGCAGTATTATTCACGTAGCCAAGACATGGAAACAATCTAAGTGTTTTTCAATGGATGACTGGATAAAGAAGTGGTATATAAATATACAATGAACTACTACTCGGCCATAAAAAAGGATGAAATATTGCCATTTGCAACAACATATATGGATCTTGAGAGTATCATGTCTACTAAAATAAGTCAGACAGAAAAGGACAAGAACCATATAATTTCACTCATATGTGGGATATAAAACAGAAAGCAACAAACAAACAAACAAAACAGCTCATAGACACAGACAATAGTATGGTGGTTATCAGAGGAGAAGGGGTTGGGGGAGGATAAAGAGGACAAACGGGGACAAATATATGGTGACGAAAGGAGACTAGAATTGCACACTTGAAACTTATATATTGTTACTAACTAATGTTATCCAAATAAATTGCATTTAAAAAATATAAAAATAAATTTTAAAAGGTCAATACATCAGGAAGACATATCTCATATGCTTCAAATAATGACATTATAAATGGATATTTACCTAAGAGCCCCAAAATTCATGAAGCAAGACCTGAAGCAAAAAAACTTTTAAAGACACAATTCAAGAATTATAGTTAGACACTTCAATACCACACTCCCAGTATTTAGTAGATGAAACAAAATCAGTTAAGGATAAAAAAATTTAAACAGTCCTATCAACTAACTTAACCTAATACACATTTATAGAATACTCCACCCCACAAGAGCAAAATATACATCCTGTTCAAGCACTTACAGAACTTTCTCCGGGATAGATCAATGCTATACCATAAAATAATTCCTAATAAATTTTAAAAGAACTTAAAATATATTCTTTAATAAATAATTCAAATTCAGTTATCTGATCAATTTCAAGGGAAATTAAATTAGAAATCAACAATAAAAAAAATTTTGAGAAATCCCCAAATATTTGGCCAACGTACACTTCTAAATAATCTATGGGTCAAAGAAATCACAAGGAAAATTTTAAAATATCTTAAAATAAAAACAAAAACCTATCAAAATTTATTATATATAGCTAAGAGGATAATTATAGCTTTAAAAAATGCCTCTACTAAAAAAAGCAAAAGACTCAAATCTATAACCTGTCTTTCAGAAACAACAAAAAAATAGAAAGTTAAATTAAAAAAGTAAAAGAGAAAAAGAGCACAACCCAATGAAATAAACAGAAAAACAATAAAGAAAATCAATGAAACCAAATGCTGGTTCTTTGAAATGTCAACAAAATTGATAAATCTTTAGCCAAACAGCCAAGACCAAAAAATATATATATGTAAATTACCAAAAACAGGAATGAAACACGAGTCTATCATTACCAACACTGCAGATACAAAAAGAATTATAGGAGAATATTAACAACTTTACATCAACAAATTAACACAACTTAGGTAAAATTAAAAAATACCAAGACAAAAATAACCAAAAGTAATCAGAAAGAAAAAGAAAATCTGAACAGACCTATATAAAATAATTAAGTTGATTTTAGTAATTTAAAATCTTCCTACACAGAAAGTCTAAGAATAGTTGGCCTCGCTGGTGAATTCTATAATATCTAAAGAAGAAATAATACCAGTCCTTCACAAACTATTGCAAAAAATAGAGGAAAGAACACTTCCCAACTCACTCTATGAAAGCAGTGTTTCCCTGTTACCAAAGCCAGAGAAATATATCTCAAGAAAACTACACAGTGATCTCTCTCATGAATAGAGAGATATCTCTCATGAACACAAATCTTTAACAAAGGATTAGCAAACAGATCCAGCAACATATAAAAATTATTAACTAAAACACCAAGTAGGATATATACAGGAATGCGAGGTTGGTTTAACATCTCCAAATCAATTAATGATATATACCATAGTAACAGACTGATGAAAATCACATAATCATCTCAAAAGACAGAGAAAAGTACTTGACGTCCATTCATAATAAAAACTCTTAACAAACTAGAAATAGAAGAAAACTTCCTCACTAAAAAAAAGAGCACCTAAGAGAAACTTATTACTAACATCATACTTACTGGTAAAAACAAACAAACAAACAAAAACCTAGATGCTATGCCCCTAATATCAAAAAACAAGGCAAGGATTGCAGTTCTCACCATATTTATTCAAGAGTAAATAAAGTAAAACAAAGAGGGGAAAAAAGCATCCAGATTGGAATAGAAGAAATACATCTGTATTTGCAGATGATATCCTATGGAATCTATAAAAACCTAGTGGAACAAATAAGTTCAGCAAGGACACAAGATACAAGATGAACATTAAAAAAAAAAAAATCAATTGTCTTTCTATATAGTAGCAATAAGCAAGCAAAGGAAATTAAGAGAAAAAAATCCATTCAAAATAGCATCAAAAAGAATACAATGCATAGGAATAAATTTAATAAAACGAGTACAAAATCTGTATACTGAAAACTTCAAAACATTGCTGAGAGAAAAATAAGGAAAATCTAAATGGAATGGCATTTCACATTCATAGATTAGAGGACTCAATATTGTCAATATTGCATTTCTTCCCAAATCTATCTACAGACTTAAGAAAACACGATCTCTACCGAGATTCCAACAGGTATCTTTATAGAAATTGATGAGATAATAAAATTTATATGAAAAGAGACTTTTGACTGAAAATAGCCAAATATTTTTGAAAAGATTATAGTTGGAGAACTTGCACTACTCACCGTTAAAACTTAGTTATAAAGCTACTGTAATAAAGACAGCATAGTACTAGTATAGCAACAGACATATAGATTAAAGAGAATAGAAAAGTCCTGAAATAAACCCCTGTATTCATTTTCAACAAAGGTGCCAAGGCAATACAATAGGAAAAGAGTCTTTCCAACAAACAGTGAATTTTAAAATGGGTATATTCATACAATGGAATATCATTCAGCCATAAAAATGAACAAATTACCAATATACACTACGCCTTGGATGAACCTAAACATTATGCTAATTTAAAGAAGCCAGACACAAGTTTGTATAACTGCAGTTATATAAAAAAAAAAAAAAACTTCTAGAAAAGGCAAATATCTAGAAACAGAAAGCAAATCAGTGAGGCTTGGGCTAGAAGCAGGGAATGAATGAGAACAGGCACGAGGAAACTTGAGGGCAGATGGAAATCTTCTGAAACTGGACTATGATGGTTGTACAACTGTAAATGCACTAAAAATCACTGAAATGTACACTCACAGCCTAAGTTTTATGCAATGTAAATTACTCCTCAATGAAATGTTTTTTTAAAAAGAACCAGGAGTTCCCCATCCTGTAGTATACAAGCAAAGACTGAATGAGCTCTTATCAGGGAAGCTAGAGTGGAAGTCTCCATGACCTTCACACTTGACCTCACTGTCCAATGTTGAGTTTGTGGCCTTTTGACCCTAAGTGCTGGTTTATATATGTTGGGGGCTTTTCCCAGTTGCAAGTCATGTGGTTATAAAAACATTTGTGAACGCTCTTCCAAACATTTCACTTGCAAATACTAAACAAAGAATGTTCACCTTTCGTCCTGTAAAGGCAGCTCGATGAAGAGGTGTGTCTCCCATGTCATTTAATACATTTACTTCTGCACCAGCCTAGTAAACAAAAACTTTAAACATCTTTCATATATCAAGAAATATATACAAAGGTGAAAATAATTTCTTAAAAATATATTAAATATTTCAAAAATTAAGATAATTGCTAATGATAATTGGTTGTCACTACTAAAAATAAATTCGATTCACAGTAAAAGAGTAAGCTTCTAAAGGTAAAAACCAACTTGATAGGTAAAAAAGTAAAAAGTCACTTTTCTTTAAAAATCTATACACCTTAACTCTATTTTAGAAACACTCGTATTAAAAAAAGGATAACCGTCTCTGAATGAATTATATTTTCTCCACCAATTTATTAAGCTTTCAAAAATAAAAAGATGCCACCATTTAAATGTACAGATCAATTTTAAGATGTAACTCAAGAAATATCAATATGTGAAAAATTGTTTAGAGAATTGAGAAATATGTAGTCTTATCATTAAGAGATTCTGACATTATTTTTAAGTTATTTAGAATGTACTTTGGTTACTGTTGCACTCAAAAAACTGAAAATAGTATCTTCACTAACTCATAAGTCCATGTTGCAATTTTAAAAAGTCAATAATGTAAAAAAATCAAATGAATGAAAAATTTTGAATTTTAATTATTCAAACTAACTTAATTTATGTATTTAATAAAGAAAAATTGAGTGTCATTAGTGCAGAGCTATTCCTTTAAATAAGCCATCATGGCTCAGTTGGCTTTTCTAAGACATAATAATTTCTATAATAGCAATATTTATTATATTCATTTAAAATTAAAGCCATAAGTATACCTGTAACAGATCCTGGACCACTTGTCTATGTCCAAAGTAGCATGCCAGATGAAGAGGTGTCCAGCCTAAATTAGACTTACTTGTTCCTAAAAATGGAGGAAAAAAATATATTTTTAGGTTATTATTTAGGTAATTTTACAATAAAGTTAACTTCTCCCTAAAAGGCTACTTCAGTACATTAGCCAATGGCTCCCCTTCACACTGCACTGACGAGTGACAGGTAAGAGACATGACAGAGTAAGAAGTGTAATAGATTAAAACTTATAAGACCCTGATTCTGGTGCCACTTTCCTAAGTCAATATCTTCATGCCTAAAAGGGTAGAAAGAGACATGAAGGGGTTACACTCCAACTAGATAATCTCTCCTAGTCTGTCAGCTCTAAGTCTCTAACCACTTTGCCATCATCTAGCAAAGATGTGGTTCTCCTGACACAGTATTTCATGAAAAGTCTCTCTCTTTGAAAACCTGTAACATGGGAACATGGAATTCATAAAGAATCTTTCCTGCAGCACTTAGAAAGCTCTTAGCTCTGCAGACAGTGACTGGAAATGTAGTCTTGACTACAGATAAAATCTTAGGTAATGAGGATATTGGGTTGCCAGAATGGTACAGCATCCGACTAGATAACAAGAACCAAAACCCAAAGCAATGAAATGTGAGATACTAGCAGTAGAGAGCTGAAGAAAGGTATAAAACAACTGAGTGTTGCAAAAGCTGAAACTATATAATTTAGCAAAAAAGAAAAGGGGGGTGGGTGGAACTATAGCTTAAACTTCAGAGCTCCAAAAGCTGACCCAAATTCCAAATCAGGCTTGAGAGATACAGCCTAGCAAATCCCCGAAGCCCCCAACCCTAGAGGGTCTATCAAAGCCAGGAGCTCCCTGTGTGTGTGTGTGCGGAGGTGGGGCGGGCACTCCTTCGAGCAGCTGAAGGTTTACCTGCTGCCCCAAGCTCCTGCATTTCAGGTTTTGAGTCAAAAGAAACCTCAGCCACCAACCTCAGTGCATTCAGAACAGGCAGGCCTCTGACAACTCCCTGAGGGGCAGCTACCGCCAACAGTGTCCCTGAGATTGTTTGCCATTTACCCAAATTCCTGCATGTTTTCTCTCAAATGTGTGCCCTCTGGAACCATAGGCAACAAATCCCAGAGCCTCAGTCTATTTCATGGAACATTTCTTTTACTTTCTGTTCTTAAGTGAAACCTAGCTCATCCTGACAGTGAATCCCCTTCACCCCTCAAATGGAACCTCCTCCCATTTGCACACCGACTGGTCATCATAGAAAAGAAGGCAAGTGAACCTCTGCATCACCCCAATGCTGTCGTCAGTCACTGACTTCACTCACGTTACAACCACTCCTTCGAGACTTATGCCAACAAGCCACAGCTATCGCTCCCTCAAACGTCTTCTCTGCTGCCATCTACTAGCCTCCCAGTGATTCACTCCTCACCTAATGACTTTGAGCAACATATCGTCTTCCTCCACACAGCAAATCCTGCTACCATCCTAAGAGCATTCAGTATCCTAGCATCTCTGCTCTCAGCTTCCCTAATTTCCCACAAACTGCCTCTGTTCAACTTCAGGTACTCAGAGCCTGCGTGTCATTACAATCTCTGAACTCACAAATCTTTATTTAAAGCTTACTTTCCCACTAACTCTCCACTTTCCAGCTTGCCACACAGATATATTCCTAGACTTGTGCTACAACTTAATCAGCCCTTCAGTTCTTCTCACTTTTCATTCATGTAAATACCCCCATCTTTACTTCCTTCAATAAATCCAGCATATCTGGGCTATCTTTGTCACAGTAACCTAGAAAAACTCCGAAGCTCAATTTTTCTATAACTACACCCAGGTTGCTACACAGTGGCAAAATAAAAATAACAGAACCCTGCAGATTAGTGGCATTATAAAGTCAAGATCTCATACTAATGTAGGGAGGAAGTAAGAGAATTAAAAATGTCAATCAGGCTACATTCAGAGACTGCAATATGCTGATCAGGCCTGAAGCCAGGCCAGGAGGACACCTTCAGAAAAAGGAAGATTTCTGCTGGGATTGCTAACAATCTATTCCCCACACCTGTGAAGCAGAAACAGGAACCAGGAGTCATTCCCTATGGTTGAAACCATGGGGAACCTAAGGATTAAAGGCTGGGAACTGCCAGCAGGCCTTTCACTCTACATATTACCTTTTTACTTTAGCTACTCTTCCTCTTCCTCACTGTATATCCATATCAAAGGAAATGGGTTAACAAAGTCTTTTAAATTATAACTCCTAGGAACTAAAGAATCATATATAAGCTGAATTCCCCAAACACTCAGGGTCCCTCTCACTGTCCCTCTCACTCTCTGCCTCTGAGAGGAGACCACACTCTGTGGAGCATTACCCCTTTTCTAATAAACTTTCCTTTTGACTCTCATTGTGGCATGTGTTGAATTCTTTCCACAATCTTCTTCTCTCCGTGCAGGGTTTGGTCTCCCCCAAAACCCCACTCAGGGAAATTTGTCCTGCCCTGCATCAATACCCTACACTGCTAGGCAATTCTTTT
The DNA here is from genome assembly GCF_902729225.1 of Pteropus medius. NCBI lineage: Eukaryota > Metazoa > Chordata > Mammalia > Chiroptera > Pteropodidae > Pteropus > Pteropus medius. The sequence continues at coordinate 37,470,939 of NW_024340849.1, read as the reverse complement.
TATAATGCCCTATTCAGGTGTTCCTTTCATATTCTCCAAGATATATTTCAGTCCTTCACTATTCTCAAGCCTCCTACCCAAATACATCCCCCTAACAAATAACCTCTCTCTTAGCTTCTCAAATTTTCACAGAATTCCCTGGGCTTCCTGGCACCAAATCTACCAATGTCCCTTTATCTCCAGGAATTCTTCCATCCTTTCCTCCTGATGTCTACGACTAATCACTCTTCCTGTATTCTGGATCCTACCCCTTCCTGTTTCCCAGGCACTCCTTTTTCTCCTTTATTTTCAGCCTCTTCCTCTTCAGTTGAGAATAAGAAAGAGCATTTCTCTTCCACCAAACAAGCAAAAGCAACCAAAAGCCTCTCTGATCCTGTGCTCACTACCAGCTACTGTCCAACTGCTTCTATCAGTTCCCCACCACCCACTGCGGACTAGGTTCACCTTCCACCACATCATTAAACCTGTCCTCAATTTTTATCAATAAATGCTGTCACCAAATCCCAGGGGCACTTTTCAGCTGTCACTGTACTATGTCACTGTGCAGCACTGGATAGTAGTGCTGAGTGCCTTCCTGGCTCCTGCAGCCCTACAATCTGTGGGGGTTCTCTCGCTGCTCTGGAAGCTCTCAGCTTAGCCTTTCATTACTGGATCTCCACTAACAATACCTCACAGCCCTTTCCCACTGTCTTGCTTACATGCTGTTGACTTCAAAATCCATATTCCCATTTCCAGCTCTCTACTAGACCCCTCCATTTGATGATACAATACCTCATGCTCAAAAAGTACAAAGCTGAACTCACCTGTCATCTTACCAATACACATTTACACACAAGAACTACCCGGTCCCTCTCCCACATTTGACTTCACAATGAATTGTCCTATCATTCACCTTGTTTCAGAAATAAGCATCATTCTTGCCTGCTTTCTCTTTTTCATCACTATACTCAATCAGTCCTATTGATTCTGTCACCTAAATGCCACTGTTTCTACTCAACTCTAACCCAAAATAGCCCCTCCTAAATTACTATAACAGCTTGTTAACTGGACTCACATCTAGTGTTTCCAAACAGGATTCTGGATGAAAAAATAAAAATTTTCAAAATCCTAAATTATTCTTAAAATATTCCAACATTCCTTATACTCTACTACTTATCATGGATAGCCAATAATTTTTATTCAATGAATAGGAAATGTCAAGCTTAGGAATATTTACAAAGACCTGTACCCTACATAGAATGTTAAAACACTGGGGAACACATGGTATGGGTAATAATTAAGTATCTTCACATTCGGATCTTCCAACAAAGCGACAGGACAGCATTACACAGAATGTTGTACTGACATTGCCAATATAAGTTCTTAGTTCACTTCCAAAACATTATTTCTAGGAACACCACTCATAACTTATATGAAGTATACTATGCATATAACCATATTAATATTTTATTTGCAAGAATGTCTCACCATTAGCAACAGACAGAACCATTAACACACTTATAACATGGTAATGGCTATAAGCAGAACTGATTAGATTCTCCTTTGTGTCCCTAGCCTAGAAATGTTGACCTTAACCTTCAACTAACTGTATATGAGCACTTCCTTCTCTCACTTTTGACTTGACATCAGTGGACTCCTTCCAAGCAATACAATTTCTACGTTGACTGTGTAAAAAATAATATAAACAGAACCACTTTAAAATGGAGTCAGCTGTCATGCCAGAGGAAATGCCTTGCATGTCTTATTCCTCAAACCTTAGGAATGTTTTTTTTCTTTCCTTGTCACTGTCTGTTGTACTGTTATCGTAAGAAAGAAATTTCATAGGGAAGGACACAGGCATAAATCCTATAAATCTGTTCTCCGGGCCAGCCCCCACAAACTGATGAGCTTGCAGATATCACCAGACCAGCATTTATATAAACAAACTTTACTGTGGGTTACGGGCACACGAGGCAAAAACTATTGTGAAGGGAATCTTGGAAGCCAAAGCCACAAACTGATGAGGACGGGTCCAGCATTTAAAAGTCATTAAGACGCTGACCACCTTAAAAGAAGAAGGCCCACGTGATAGGATAAGTTGGTCACGGGATGGGTTAGACTGCACATCCCCCTTAGGTATTAATTAGTCTGGCTCCAAGAGACCCAAGGCTTAACTACAGCCATTAATGTTCATGGAATTAAAAAATGGGAGTTTTCCTCTAATTCTGTGTTGGTTTTTTGATCCCTGCCATTTGAAAAGTGCACATGTCAGTGTGCATTTGGCAGTAAACTCCCTGGGGTTTCAGGTGAACAACTCTTTTGTCTTTTTGTCCAGCTGTGACAGTTCTCAGAGGCATGTCTTTAACATGAGATTTTCACCCTCTATAAGTTCCTTCTTTGAGAACTCTAGCTAGTATATGTACATTTTGGTTCTTTCATCTGCTCCTTTTAAATAGAATGGACCAACCTAACCAAAATTATTTTAAACTCTAACGGCCATTCAGAAAAACCTTTAAATCCACCTCCTTTTAAAAAAAAAAAAAAAGGATTCCAAACCTCTCAGGGTCAATGGAATACATTCTTGATTGATATACAGAATCTTCTAAAACACAAAATCACTTCAAAAAAGTTCTAAAAAAATCCTTAAAGAAACGTGGCTTTAAAATTTTACTGTTTGTCCTGCCTGAAACCTGACAAGATATTTTTTAAAAATTATGATAGGAAATTTGGCAAAATTAAAAGTCTGATAAAAATTTTTAAAGCCTCTTTGGCAATTGTGGATAATACAGAATGTAAACATAGCCCACAACAGTCTGATTTAGGGAAAAAAATAGGAAAGGAGAGCCTTTTGAAAGCACAAGTGGCTGAAAGATTTCCTTATCTAAGCAGCCCTCACCTCCCCTTTACCCCCCATTCATTCTCACTTAAAAATTGTCGAGGACAAATACAAATCTTAAGTTTTCTCTAAAAATAGTAAAAGCCTCAGCCACTTGAACAAAAAAAACTTACTCCAACTGTTATAAACTAGTGGACTTTTGCCTTATTGTATCTGGCTGAAACTTTAAAAACGAAACCATCAGGTCTCTGAGTGCATCTCTCTTATATATGTGTATGTATGTCTACCTCCAGATGATATTAATAAAATTGGTTTGTAAAGAGCTCTGTTTAGTTGACTTAAAGGAATTAAGCGCTTACATAAATTAAGAAACATAATAAACTTACCCAAATGTTTTCAGGTTCTGAAAAAGTATTTGGTATTAAAGCTAATTTAAGTTTGTTGGTTTAATTAAAACAGACATATCTTTGGAGTTAGCAAAATAAATTGTAATACTTTTATTCTATCTAAGCTAATTTGTGAAAATGAAAACTCAGTATGATGAAATTTTCTTAAGTAATGAAAAAAATTAAGAATTAAATAAATGTTAAGTAGATTTTTCAGTGAAACGTTTTAGCAATAATTATCTTACAGTATATATACTTTAAAATAATTGTCTAATATCTTTTGGTAACTTTAAACTTTAAAGTTTTGCTAGCTAAATTAAATGACAGCGATCTGCTGAATATTTAGAATATTTCCAAAAAGACATTGAAACATTAATTGCTAAATAAGCCTAAACTTACCTACTTTTGGCTTATTACAGAGAAACTAAAATATAAGCTTGTGTCACACTGAAAGATTGTACTATTAAAACATGCACATGTTCCTTGAAATTACGAAATGTATTCGTAAACTTACCAGTCTAAAAAAATGATGTAACAGTTCAAAATTACTTAGTTTGCATTAGAAACCAAGGCTTTTAAGGGTTAAAAATTCCAATATATATAACTAAAAATACTAGGAATATGGGAAACAATCCTGAATGCAAGAAAAGTTGGATATGTTTTCACTAAAAGAAGTTGTAAGGTATGAAAATGCATTTTTTAGTGAATTACAAGGAAAGCTGAAGAAAGTTTGTGAAAAAGAATCTTGAGAAAGAAAATTCTGTGTATGATCAACCTAGATAAGAGCAAATGAATTTATTATAAGCTTTAATAACAATGGTGTCCTTATATGAAAATAAAAGTGTTCTTTCATCTGCTAAGAGAACAAAGTTTTCCTATACAATTGGTATGCTGTTAAGATTTTAAAGCAAAATCAAAAGTTTTGTGATTTTATGTCCTCTTTCATCGATTCTTTGCTTAGGTTAACTGAATCTTCTTAATATTAAAAGAGCTCAATTTTGCTTACAACTACTTAACTTTCTATATTTGCCTGCTAAGTCCTTCATTGTCACCATGACTAAATGGATAACTATTACTTCACAGTGACCTATGATCCTATTTGACCAAAAGTTTTAAAAGTTTTGATGTTAGACAAGCTTCCCAAAATTCAAAAATTAAATAGTCTATTTCTTAACCTGAATGGAACTGAGATTTTTTAAGGATCTCTGAAACATTTCAAAAGATCTTTCTCTTCTCCCTTCCATCCCCCTCTCTTTATAAAAAGGAGAAATTAAACTAATTAGGCTTATTTGAGATGCTAAAATTACATGGAAAGGCCTGTCAAATAAAAATCTAAAAATCTAAAACGTCCTGATGCTTCCAATTGTAATTCTAGCTGTTATCATAAAAAGTTGTGCATTGCAGAGAAAAACAAATTTGTCAATTGCACTGTAATCAGATCATTAACCATGGCATTTTAAGTCTCTGTCATTTACAGAGGATCACTATCTTATTGATTTTCTTTTTGCAAATATGATTCATCTTCAGAGAGATTCATGTATTGAACTCTTGACACTTACTCTACAAGTTTCTGACAAACTTTTCAGATCGCACTATTAAATGAGGTAAGTATTTGCAGAAATCTAAGGAAAAACTGGATTCATAAGACTGCTAACAAAAAGATCAAGATCAGCAAGAATTCATAACATGAAACTGAATGAACTGATGAAGATGATTATAATTTTTATGGCTTTTTATTTGAAATACTACTTTTTTGTCTTTGTTTTCCAGATATAAGTAAATTTTTCTCCTAGGCTACCTATGAGCTACAGCACTTTGGTAATTTATGCCTCTGTAAGCAGAATTCAAACAGTTATCTTCTCTTCCCTACATGAACTTTTCAGAATTTGGAAACTCTTAGTGACTACTCCTATTTTCACGGCTGTATCATTATTTATAAGTTCAATAAGAATCTTTTCTCTTTATAATAGGACTCAATTGGAAACATTGGTTATATTACCAAGGCTTTGACAGAAACGCCATGTTTGAGAAAGACATGCATAGTCTCAAACATGACCAGACAGCTTTAAAGAACTAAGATTGATTTATGGAAGTGAGGCAGGCTAGATAGCCCAGAGATGGCTCCCTCCCTCCAGGATATGGCTCTGGAAATGTTTTTCCTTTCTTCAGACCTCCCCGTTTTAGCCCGGGCAAGAGGACACAAGCCAAAACTGGTCTTTTCCAGCTTAGACACCATCTATGGCTAAGTCATAAGCTTTGGCTAATTATGGTATTGGTGTAATCTCATTAGCATTGCATATATTGCAGCTCCCATCATCCATCGGATGCCATGACAGTTCCAGAAACACCATGTAAGGAAGGAAGAGTAGAAAACCAAACTCCCTGCCTACTGGGAGGAGACGAGGCTAGGTCGGTATCATGTTTCCAGGCCCTGGCTCCAAGAACAAAAGTTCATAATCCAGACAACCTCTCCCTCTCTCTGAGTTTGCCCACACTCCTCTCTTGAGTGTGTACTTTTGTTTTCATAAACCTTGAACTTTCCCACTGTTCGTTTTGCCCTTGAATTCTTTCTTGCGGCATAAGAAAAATCTGATCACTGGAGCCCCGGGTCGAGGTCCCTTTTTGGGCTCCTGCCCCACAGAGGTCTCCAGCATCACCTGCACTTCCATATTCTGTGACAGCATGTATAATGTAGACTAGTCTGATCTCTTAAGCTACTAGATTAGTAGGGAGGGATCCTGACTGACCCTATCTCTAAGGTACCTCACATGATGCCTATAAATAGTCAATCCTGATGGTTCAATTACAATGTCTTTGAGACGAAAATTTCATAACATGCATCTTGTGGGCTCAGGGTCTCTCTTGTAGGTCATAAGGTTTAGGATCCATGCAATTTTAAGACTAGATCTTAGTTTCTCTGACTTACAGGGAACGAGGAGAAGCATTTTACTCATTCTTTTGGGGGTCCTTTCTAGGACGAGAAATAGAGATTTATTGCAAGCAAAATCACAAATATTAGTGCTAAATAAATGATAGAGTAGTACATAAGATAAAGTGCATAAGCAGAGCAAGAGAAAGCTAAAAAATCCATTCAAAACTTACCTTTGCAATTAATGTCAGCAATTACTTCATTCTTTTCCACAGTTTCTAACAGCTGCCTTACTTCTTCTGCATTGCCATTTCTGGCATGGTGGAGAAGCTGCTGTTCTGCTTCTGTATTCATTTCTAGATTTAAAAAGGACTAATTTACTATTATCTAAGAACATAATTGGCTATTAGATGTTACCTGCTAATACAAAAAGGGAAAAGAATGAACTTGATTTGGCAGCTAATGAGATAGACACCAAGAACTGATTAAATAAATCAGTTACAGGGCCAAAACTCGACCCTGACAGACTCCCTACCCTTTGTATTTATCAACGTACACTAGACATTTATAGTTAATGTCTAGTGTACTAAGATACTTAATCTCTCAAAGCCTGTTTCCTCATCTTCAAAATAAAACCAATATCATAAGCTATTGTAAGATTATGTCTATAAAAGGATTCTTTCAAATACAAAGTATTTGGCAAACAGTTATTATAATAATAATGAGACATAAAGTTAAAATATGGCCACTCCAAGAAATATTAAAAGACTGACATATAAATTAACATTCAAAACCTGTGCCAAAAAAAAAAAAATTCTAAATAGAAAATTTTGATAAATATCTTGGAGTGACTATCACTATAAATTCTTTCATATTTTCTTACCAAGCTCCAAATCAAATATAGAAGACTACATACAAATCTAAAGCATTTATGTCAATGTGTTATGAATAGCAATCCTCAAAATACAAATTTCATTCTTAATAATCAAATACAAATATGTCAACACAAAGGATTTTTTTTGCATTCCAGATAAGCAAAAATTTTAAAAAGATTAAACACGCAATGGTTGTATGGACAGGAAATACCCACTGATAAACTGCTAATATGAATATAAATGCATACACGTTTTCATATGTTGCAAGGGATGAGACAACAATTTGATAACATCAAACAAATTCCAAAATACACAAACACCTAAGGAGGATTCTGGGAAGATAGCAGTGGAAGAAGCACCAGGAATCTTTCTCCCCACCTAGGCAACAAATTCACTGGCAAAATCTAATACAACTACCAGAGAAAGACTTGAAAGGTAAAGTTTAACTAATTTTGGTCCATTTCAGCTCTTGGCTCAGAAACAACTATTCATTCTCCACCCCAGCCACATGGCTGGCAGCTATAGTTTTCCTGAAGCAGCCTGTGTGAGCAAGAATTAGAAAAAAGAACCTTGTCTTCCAAACATCAGGGATCTCTGCTCTGATCACTGATTGCTGCTTCTGGTCACAGAGATGCAGAAAAAGAGGTGGGCAGCCATTGTTGCAAGCCCCTCCCTCTCCCACTGAAGTGACTTCTAAGGAAGTTAAAGGGCTAGAGTTCTTTTTTATATCCGCCCCCTTCCATTTTTCTCCTTTTCCTCTTTTAAAAGCCAGACATCAAAGCAACTGCATATATAGGGAAAATCAGAATGTGACTGCTCATGCCCAGAGAAAGGCTCAGGAAAAACCTATGCAGATCTTAAATTTATACTTCAGGCTGACCCTCGGCACAAGACAGACTACATCAATCAAAAAAAAAAAAAAAATCCTGAGGAAGGGAGAAAATTACCAGATTACCATATTAGATTCTAATGCAGTACTTGACCTCCCCACAAAAAAAAAAAATCTTATAAAAAAAAGATACATGAACACATGGTCCATTCAAAGGAAAAAATAAATTGATAAGAACTGTCCCTAAAAAGACCTGATGGCAGATATACTACACAAATTTAATACAATTGTCTTAAAGATGCTCAAAGAACTAAAGGAAGATGAGAAGAAAGTCAAGAAAATGATGTATGAAATGGGTATCAATAAGAAGAAAACCTAAAAAGAAACCAAAAAGAACTTCTGGAGCTGAAAATACAATAACTGAAATGAAACATTCACTAGAAAAAGTCAAAGACAGATTTGAGCAAGGAGAAAAATAAGCAAACTTGAAGACAGGACAATAGAAGTTATTGAACCCAAGGAACAGAAAAGATTTAAGGAGAGTGAACAGAGCCTAAAGGTACCTCTGGGACATCATTAAGAAGACTAACACATGCATTATGGAGTCCCTGATGAAGAGAGAAGAAGGAGAGAGGAGGGGGAGGAAGAGAGAGAGAGAAGCAGAGAGAATATTTTGAGAAATAATGGCTGAAAACTTCATAAATGATACAAAACATGAATACATCCAAGAATCTCAACAAACTTCAGGTATGTTGAACTCAAAAGAGATACACACCAAGACACACTATAATCAAATTGTCAAACACCAAAGACAAAGAATCTTGAAAACAGCAAGAGAGAAGCATATCATCATAAACAAGTGATTCCCAATAAAGTTATCAGTAGATTGCTCATCAGAAACTATGGAGTCCAGGAGACAACGGGCTGATAAAGTCTTAACAGAAAAGAACCAAGAATTCTATATCCAACAAAACTGTCTCTCAAAATGAGAGAAAATTAAGACATTCCCAGAAAAACGAAAGCTAAAGGAGTTCATTAGCACAACAAGCCTGACCCAGAAAGAAATGCTCAAGGGAGTCCTGCAAGGTAAAATGAGAGGACACTAGACAGTAATTCAAAGCCATATGGAGAAATAAAGATCTCAAAAAGGTAAATACATGGGCAATTACAAAGATGGTATTACTGTAATATCAGTTTTTAACTGTACTTTTTGTTTTCTACATGACTTAATTTTTCTCTTTAATGTATTAGTTTCTTATTAGTCTTATTGACAAAAAAAAAAAAAGGGCACGTTAATAAATCTAACCTAAAGTAACCTTACAGAGTGATCTGATTGTATTCTTAACTGAGGAGGTCATGGTGTGCCTATTAACTTTCTTAATAAAAGGTTTTTAAGCAAGCCTTGTCCACTGTTCTGGTGCTTCTAGGTTAACACACCTTTGATATGCCAGTAGTAATCCTCTTTTCCAGACCCTTCAAAGGCATAACCACCCTCAAAGGGAGCATAAAATCTTGTTAATTATCCTGAACCTTGCAATCTCCACTTCGTGTAAAGATAAAAGAAACTGCAAAACTGACATTTTCTGGAGCATTTAAGCTTGCTTCCTAGCAATGTCATCAGTTTGGCTCAAATAAACTCATAAATAGTCTCTACAGGTTTGAGCATTTCTTACATTTGACAGTCTAAAAGCTAGTATTACTGTAACTTTGGTTTGTAACTCCAAATCTTGTTTTATATATAATTTAAGAGACTAATGCATTTAAAAAAAATTATTGGTTTATGGTTTGAGGCATACCAGGTACAAAGATAAAATTTTGTGACATTGACCACCAAAAGAGGTGAGGAAGAGCAGTAAAGGAGCAGAGTGTTTGTTTGTATGTCATTGAAGCTGGTGTAAATTCAAACTGAAGTGTCATTTTAGGATGTTGAAAGTAATCAACATGGTAACCACAAAGAAAACAACTGTAGAATGCACACAAAAGGAAATGAGAAAGGAATTTAGACATTTCAGTACAGAAAAACCAATCACAAAAGAAGAAAGTAATACAAGGAATGAGAAACAAAAAAGTGATAATTCAAATAACATAATAAAGAACAGAAGTCCCTCCTTATCAGTAATTACTTTAAATGTAAATGGATTAAGCTTTACAATCAAAGACAGAAATTGGAAGAATGAATAAAAACACATGATCCAACTATATGCTACATAGAACAGACTCACTTTAGACCCAAAGACGCCAGACATTGAAAGTGAAAGGATAGAAAAAAGGATTCCACGCAAAGATAACCAAGAGTGCATAGATGACTACACGAACAGACAAAAGAGGTTTTAAAGTTTACAAGAGATGAAGGACATTGTGTATTAATAAAAGTTTCAACGCAATAGGAATATATAACAATTACAAACATTTACATACCTAAAACAGATCATCAAAATATATAAAGCAAAAACAGAATTGAAGGAATAGTTCCACAATAATAATTCGAAACTTCAATACCCCACTCACAAGAATGGACAGAATAACCAGACAGAAGATAACTAAGTAAATAGAATAAGTAGGACTCAACACAATAAACCTATTAGATCTAATAGAGCACTCTATCCAACAACATACACACCTTCTCAAGTACAAATGGGCCATCTTCCAAGATAAGACCATATGTCAGGCCAAAAGTTAAGTCTCAATAGATTTTTATATATCATAAAGTATGTCCTCCAACCACCATGGGATTAAGTTAGAAATCAATAAGAGTGAAAACTGGAAAATCCACCAAATTGTGGAAATTAAACAACATGCTTTTAAACAACCAATAGACTAAAGAAGAAATCATGAAGGAATAAGAAAATTCTTAGAGACAAATAAAAATGAAAATACAAAATACTAAAACTTGTGAGACACAACAAAGGTGGTGCTAAGGAGAAAATTTATAGCTATAAATGCTTACATTAAAAAATAAACAACAACAATAACAAAAAAACAAAACAAAGCTCTTAAATCACAAATGTAACTTTACAACTTAGAGAACTAGAGAAACTAAAAGAACTAAATGCAAAGATAGCAGAAGGAAAAAATAAAGATTAAACCAGAGATAAACAAAATAGAGAATAAAAAATAAAATAAAATCAGAAGTTGGTTCCCTGAAAAGGTCAACGAAATGACAAAACTTTAGGTAGACTAAGGAAAAGAGAAAAGACTCACAGTACTTAAATCAGAAATAAAAACAAGAACATTACTACCAATTCTATAGAAATAGAAAGCTTTATAAAAAAGAGTACTATGAAAAATTATATGCCAACAAATTGGATAACCTAGATGAAATGGACCTATTCCTAGAAACACAAAATCTACTAAGGCCAACTCACAAAGAAATAGAAAATCAGAACAGACCTATAACCAGTAAGGAGACAATCAGTAATGAAAAATCTCCTGACAAAGAAAAGCCTTGGACCTAATGGGTTCACTGATGAATTCTACCAAACATTTAAATAAGATTACCAATCTTTCTCAAATGTTTCCAAAATCCTCAAGTGGACAAAATACTTCCTAACTCATTCCATGTGGTCAACATTACCCTGATACCAAAGCCAGACAAGGACATTAAAAGAAAACTAAAGACTAATATCTCTTATAAACACTGATGCACAAATTTTCAACAAAATGAGAGCAAACTGAATTCAGCAGCATATTAAAAGGATAATACACCATGACCAAGTGGGATTTATTCCTGGAATGCAAGCATGGCTCAACAAATGAAAGTCATTGTACTACGCCACATTAATAAAGGGGAAATAAACATGATTGTTTCAGCTGATGCAGAAAAAGCATTTGACAAAATTCAACACCTTTTCATGATAAAAAATACTCAAAAACTAGGAATATAAGGAAACTACATCAATATAACAGAAGCCATATATGAAAAACTCACACTGAATATCATACTCAATGGTGAACACTGAAAGCTTTTCTTCTAAAATCAGGAATAAGGCAAGGATGTCTGCTTTCAACACTTCTATTCAACATACTAAAAATTCTAGCCTGAGGAATCAGTCAAGGAAAAAAAAGGCAACCTACCTGTAAAGAAAGAGGTAAAATTATCTGTTTGTAGATGATATGATCTTATATGTAGAAAATCCTAAAGATTCCACATCAAAAAACAAAACAAAACAAAAACACAAACCTGTTTGAAATAAATGAATTCAGCAAAATAGCCGGACACAAAATTAATACAAAAAAGTAAGTTCCATTTCTATATATTAACAATCTAAAAGGATATTGCCAAAATGATTCCACTTACGATAGGATCAAAAAGAATAAAATACTTAAGAATTAACTAAGGAGGTAAAGGACTTGTACAATAAAAACTACAAAACACTTTGAAAGAATTTAAAGATAAATAGAAACACATCCCATATTAATAGACTGGAAGACTTAACATTGTTAAAATGTCAATATTATCCAAAGCTAGCTACAGATTCATTACAATCCCTATCAAAATTCCAATGTGTTTTGCAAAAATAGAAAAACCCATCTCAAAATTCATATGGAATCTCAAATAGCCAAAACAATCTTGAAAAAGAACAAAGCTAGAAAACTCATTTTTCCTGATTTCAAAACTTACCACAAAGCTATAGTAATCAAGACTAACAGACTAGAACAGAGAAACTCGAAACAAACTCTCATATATATGATCATATAATTTTTGACAAGGGTGCCATGACCATTCAGTGGGGGAAAGGGCAGTCTTTTCAACAAATGGGAAAACTGGATATTTACATGCAAAAGAATGAAGTTGGACACTTAACCTTACACTGTATATGACAGTTAAACAGATCAAAGACCTAAATGTAAGCCCTTAAAATAAAACTCTTAGAAAAAAACATAGGACAAAATCTTCATCACACTGAATTTGGCAATGATTTCTCGGATACAACACCAAAGTCATAGGTAACAAAAGCAAAATAGATAAATTGGATATCATGAATAGTTGAAAATTTTGCACATCGAAAGACACTATATACATCAAGATAATAGACAATCCATAAAATGGAAGAAAATATTTGTAAATCACATATGTTAAAGAATTAATATCCAGTATATACAGAACTTCTAAAATACAAGAAATAAACAAGCAACCTGATTCAAAAATGGGCAAATTACTTGAACAGACATTTCTCCAAAGATATATATGAATGACCGATAAACAGATGAAAAGCTGTTTAACATCACTAATCATTAGGGAAATGCAAATCAAAACCACAATGAGATACTACAATCACATGCCCATTAGGATATCTACTATCAAAAAAAAATAGTAAGTTGGCAAGAATGTGAAAACAATGGAACCTTTGTGTACTATTTGGTCGGAATGTAAAATGATACAGCCACTGTGGAAAATATGATAATTCCTAAAACCAATAAAAATAAAAATTACCATGATTCAGTAATATCCATCAACAGATGGAAAAGCAAAATACACACACACACACAATGGAGTGTTATTTACTCTTAAAGAAGCAGGAAAAACTGCAATATGCTACAACATGGATGAATCATGATGATATTATGCTAAATGAAATAAGCTAGAAACAAAAAATACTATATTATTTATAGTACGAGTAGTCAAAATTATAGAGATAGAAAGTTAAATGGTGGCTGCCAGGGGCTTAGGGAAGAGGGAAATGGGAAGTTTATTGTTTATTGGGCAGAGTTTCCGTTTTACAAATGAATGGAGTTATAGAGATGGATGGTGGTAATGACTGCACATTATGAACACATTTAATACCATTCAACTGTATACTTAAAAATGTTTAAGATAGTAAATTGTACACTATGTATATTTTGCAATAAAAATGAAAAAATACATGTACACAATTCTTTACCCAATAGCATTATTTCTAGAAATCTATTCTACAGAAATGTTTACACAGGTTATTTTCTAAGCATGTTCATAAAGACTGTATTATATACAATAATGAAAAGAGTAGAAACAAGTCCATGTCCCTCAACAGGGGTCAGGTTAGGTACATCCTCTAGAGCAGAGGTCGCCAACACCCTGGGCCCTGGACTGGTACCAGGAACCAGGCCGCACAGCAGGTGAGCAACGGAAGCTTCATCTGTATTTGCAGCTGCTCCCCAGAGCTAGCATCACCACCTCAGCTCCACACTGCTCTGGAGGGACTAAGAGAGGTGGTCTACAGACTGAAGGATGGAAGAGAATTAAAAGTATGGTTTCATAATATAGCCATCTATGCATAGTGAGCATCATAACCTGCAGCCTTCTTCTCTAATCACTTTTTTTTTTTTTACGCCTACAGTGATGGTATTCCTAGGTCTCCCATCCAAGTACTAACCAGGCCCGACCCTGCTTAGCTTCCAAGATCAAACGAGATCGGGCACGTTCAGGGTGGCATGGCCACAGATCCTAATCACCTTTCTTAATGCTGGCATCCATGCTCTATCCTCCAGCAGGAGACAAAACTAGTTATAATCCCTAAAGGTGAATGAATGTATTTTAAGAAGATACCAGAAACTCCCAACAAATGGCCAAGCCAGATTAGCCTTATAATGAAGTTGGCAGTCAATAAGGCTAACCTACTTTTGTAGTCTCTAATCGATTTTCTAGTTCTCCATTCTTAAACAAGAACCAAGAGCCAAGGAAGGCAAGACATCTTAATAAAGTCTCTAAAATAGGAAAGGCAGGGACCAAAACCAAGCAAAAAGGCAAAAAAAGGAACCTGCAGAAAACAAATTATTTAGAGGAATGGTTAAAAAAGAAAAACTAATATCCATAGAGAGTAAAAAATATCTCCTGAAGCAAAAACAAGATGTCATACTAAAATGTAAGATACAATAAAATTGTAGAAAAAAGATATTTGGGTATTAAAAATGATAGTAAAAGGTAAAAGCTCAATAAAAGAGTTGGAAAATAAGGTTAAGAATATGTCCTAAAAAATAAAGTTCTTAAGAAAATGAGAGAAAATATAAAAGAATTAGGAGGACTGGGCCAGAAGGGTGAACTTTCAAATAACAGAAATTCTAGAAAAAGAAAACATAGAAAACAGAGAGGGAAGAAATAAATAACGCAAGAAAATTTCACAGAATGAAAGGGCCCAATGAAAGCCCAACGATTCTAGAAACTATAGACAAAAAGAGACACCCCCAGCCTCCTACCAAGGTGTGTCATCACAAAATTTTAGAACCTTCGAGATGAGGAAGATCTTATAAGCTTTCAGAGAAGGAAAAATAAGGAAATAAACAAGGAGCAGGAATCAGAATGACTGGCTTCTCAACCTCAACATAAACAGCTAAAAGACAATAAAATAATAGCCCAAAGTTGTAGAGAAAAATTATTCCAAACCAAAATTCTATAACCAGACAATCGAAAGTAAGGGTAGAATAAAGACATTTTTAGACATGGAAGGATGCAAACTTACCTCTCTCGGGAAACTAGTACTAGAGGATATGGTCTACCAAAATTCATAAACCAAGAAGGGAAGTTGTGGAATTCAGGATATTAAAGGAGATCCCCAAAGTGATAGGAGATCCCCAAAATTTAGCTGACTGGTCTAGCTCTTATCCATTATTGGTTTGTTTAGGTTTTGTGTAATCCCATTCCTGTGCCCCATGCTCTGCTGCCTGATCAGCTGAGGATACTCATTCCACTCCCTGAAGTGTTCAGCTTCCACTTATCCCTGGGAAGTAGAGGTTGGCCTCATCTCAGAAGCAACTTGCTCCCCACCTCTCCAAACTCCTGCCAGCTAGGGGCCCAAAAGCTGGTCCCCGTATAGGCCTACCAAATAAGCAAACTATAAGCCCTTGTTCCTAGCACACTCACTCAAAGCCATGCTGACTTGAAAGGGCTCATATAAACTGGGGAAGCAGGGAGTAGCCAAACCCAGACCTGACCAAGAGTCTTATTTTCAGTATATATTTCCTGGGAGCCTTCATCTAATAGTGAGTGGCCACAACACCCTTTCTTCACACAGTTTGTTGATCAGCATTTAAACTAATCACCTCCGCATTCATTTATGTGCATATTTATTAAAATAAAATATCTGACTAATCATTTTAAGTTTAACAATACTTATACTCATTGTGGCACTTTTATAAAACAAAAATTAAAGAATGCCATTAATAAAGGTTTGTTCATATAACTGAATACTATGAAACCATTAAAAAGGTTGTAAAAGAATTTCTAAAACTATGGAATTGCAATATATTGTTAGGTCTCATGGTTTCAATATACCATTATCTCTATATATGTTCTATGTAGTTACAGAGAAAGAGTGGAAAAATATATTAGGATAACAACAATGGTTACTCCTTGCAGTAAAATTATGGTTTTAAATGTCTTCTTTTGACAGTTGTATTTTCTAGATTTCTTACAACATAAAAGCATTAATTTATAAGAAGATAATATAAGTTATTTAAAGATAACAAATCTTCAAGTCAAATTAAAGACATTTTATCACCAGTGACTTTTTATATTTTTAATTAGACAAATACATTAAACAAAGAGTCTAGATTTGCTGGCATATTACACAAAATCATTTCACTTAATATCTTTTTTCATGCTTTTTAAGAATGAAAGAACATTTGAAGTATCTTTGAAACATACTAGAAATTTTTTAAATAATATTATCCTTGAGTTCTTACCACATTGGGTTTACAGAATACAAGGAGTTTTTTTAAGTTCAATTTCATCTATCGTCTATTTAAACAATCCATTGTAATATATTAGCCATGACAACTGTTCATAAATGCTGGATTTGGATTAAAATTTATTCAACAAATGTTTGAGTACCTATGACAGGTTCTGCTATAGGCACTAGAGATACAATGATGGACAACACAGTCCCTTCCCCTCAGAAACAGGGCAAATATGCAAATAATCATACCAACATATGCCAAGTACAGTAATATACATGGAACAGTGGCTGTACAGAGAAGGGAGTTATTAGCAATTCATCTACATTAGTTACGGAAGGAATCACGGAGAAAGTGAAATTTAAGCTCTGACTTGAAGAATGAGTGATTTACCAAGACCAGCAGGGTGAAAAAGATTTCTAACCTGGACATCTATTAGAAAACAATCTTGAATGTGATTCCATTTTGTAGAGTTTGAGGTTCCCAAGGAAAATGGAGAGAGAGATGTCCCATAAGCAATTAGCTAATACCAGCCTGAACATGAGAATACCATGGAAGGCTAGAATTCAAATGGTGGGAGTTATCAGCATATCAATGGTCTTTAAAGTCTCAGTGGTAAGTAAGACCCCTCCCTGGAAGATTAGTAACATATAAAGGGAAAGAGGCCAGTGACTAAGATGTGGCAAAAAGGACTAGGGTGGAGAGGAAGAAGAGAGTGGTAGTACTGAAACCAAGAGAAGAATGTTTCATGGGGGTATGAAGGCTGTGAAATGCCAAAGGAAAGGCAAGAACAAGACCTGCAAAAGCTAACTGGTCTGGCAAGTAGGAGGTCACTGATGAACTCAAGAATACTTTCAGTGGAAATGACAGAAAAAAAACAGATCTGAATAAATTGAGGAGTGAAAGTGAGATAACAGGGAGGAGCATACCAGACTCCTTTAGATAACCAAAAGAGAGGGAAAGCTTGAAATACAGGAGAAAGGAGGGACGAGGGAGAGACTGAACAAGATCCTAGAGGCGGATGAAAAGCCCAAGATGGCTGCCATTTTCCTAAGAAAAGAAACAGATTCTCAGGTACCTGAACAGAAGGCAGGATTCTTACTATAAGGCAGGATAAGGGGTGGGAGAAAGGTAACAGAGGTAAATAAAATACATTGTTTTATTTTAAAATTAAAAGGGGAACAAGGCCAGTTAAATTTCACTAATAGAAAAATAAAACAAAACTTGTTGCTCTATGCCTAAATTCCATACATATCCATTTTAACACCGGCGCCTATTCGATTACAGAATATTCTTAAAGCAATTTAGACATTCTTTCCTTTTCAAAGCAATTTAACACCTCATCTATCAAAACTAGTCTATCTGCAGACTGAGCCAACTCTAAAGGTTTGCCAACTGTTAAAACTTAGGACTTACTTAAATAAGCAATACCTTGAGGATAAATTCCAAAATGCAAACAGGCATTTTCAATACTTTTCCTTTATCAATTTCTATTACTTAAAAAAAGGAGTGGCAGAGATAGGAATGGATTGACACTTTCTCCTATCTCCCCTTAGAAACAAATTTATAAAATCATGTATATATTTAAAACTTACTTCCATAAACAAATCATCTTTTTAGAGTATAGTAAAAATACATTTTTATACCAAAATAATTTCCTAGTGGTTCTAACACCCAGTTAAAATAGCACAACTCCAAAAAATACCTGTAATTTGAAAACCAAGTGAACATCTTAAAATTATACTGTATATTATCTCTATGTTCCTTTCAGCTGTACCTAAAAGAATCTACTAAGAAAATGTTCCAGGAGCATTTGAGATCTTGCTCTCTGGCATATGTCATCAGTCCGGCTCAAATAAAATCTTAAAAGTTCTCAAAAAAAAAAAGTTCCAAACCAAGGCATAAAAACATTCATCACAATTTCTTTCTTCATCTGAGAACCATTATTACTAAAACCCCACTAATGTCTGTGCAGACCTCAATATTTAGAACATCCACTTAGTATCACTAGTATCTAAAACCTTATTCTTTAGGTGGGCATCTAAGCGTGAGCTGGGAAGGTATCCAATGTAACAGCCACAAGAAGCTGCCGTTTCTTATGCAAGTAAGGAAGTTCTAATTCAGCATCATGGATAGGTTCTGTGACTTTAAATGACAACATATAACAAAACCAATTTTACCATAGGATAATTAATAAAAACAAGTTCCTAGACATCTCATCATTATAATAAAGTCATTATAATTACCTACTGTAATACCTTCATTATAATTACCTACTGTAATTCCTTCCCTATCTCTATTATCATGCAAGGAGATTAATCAATACCTAAATGAAGGCCTGCTACATTCCAGGTATTGTCCTAAACTTTAATGACACACTAATGAATACAACCAGGCCACTAAGAGAACTTATAAATGTTGTCAGGAAGACAGGTGTACAAATAAATTACTATCCACATTTCTGAAGGGATCCAACTTGCCCTCTCACCCCTACTCTCAACTAGATGGTTTTTTTTTTTCTTTTTGCCACAACATGTCAGCCTGTGGTCGTTTCTTTGGCTCTTCCTATACTACTCTGTAAACTGGATTAGAAAAAGAGTCCCACATCTATTATTTTCCCCCACAATATCCCTAGTACCTAGCAAGGTGCCTAGAACACAGTAGGCAATTATATATTAATTAAATGGACAGAAAGACAGATGGATTAATGGATGGGACTTAGTTCTTGGTTCTTCGAGAACAAAGCAATCAAGTTTTCCCTGTAGAAGGGTCATGTAAAGGAACCTTTACATCTAAAGAAACATGTAAAGGAACATGTTTGTTATGAGTGGTAAAACTTTTATCTACTGACAAAAAAAATTAATGAAATTTTTTTCTTATATGCCACAAGAAATACCAAAAAAGAAATTTTAAAAATACACTCTAGGATTATTTAAGATTATTGCTACTTATTTGATGCACCCCTAATTTATAAACTATTTAATTTCTGTAATTAACAGTTAACTCTAGAAAAAATACAAAATGAAAGAATTCAAATTTACACTGAACAGATTTTTTAAAACATTCTTTAGAATCAGGAGAGCTTATTTCAGAAAATTGCTTTGTCTGATATTTAAGCCAAATGAAAAAGACAAGCAATCCCCTAATGTAGCTGATCAGAATAGATTTGAACCATATCCTATCAGCACACACAGTATTTTTCATAATCACTTTATGGATTTTTCCAACTGCTCTTTTAACACTCATTCAATTCCAAGCTCTGTTTTTAAGGTTAACTAATGAGATTTTAATGGGCAAAGGAATGTTTTCGAGGAATTAACTAGACTAAAAAATTGAGCTTCGTAAAGGGAGAAACAGACTAAAACACTATGTTAGGAGAGGACCCAAATACCTCACTGTTGGATATGGACAGATCATCCAAACAGTAAAATCAATAAGGAAATAACGTCTTTAAATGACACATTAGTCCAACTGGACATAACTGACACTTACAGACCCTTCCATCCCAAAATAGCTGCTTATATATTTTTCTCTAGTGCACATGCAACATTCTCAAGAAATAACCACATACTGCGACACAGAGATAGCCTCAACAAATATAAGAGGGTTGAAATCATACCAACCATATTCTCTGATCAACTATAAAAAGAAAGCAGGAAGAACCACAAATACATGTAGATTAAACAATATGCTACTGAAGAATAACTGGGTCAGAAAGAAATAAAAACAGATCAAGAGATACATAGACATGAACAATAATGATATACAACGTATCAAAATTTTGGGGACAAGGCAAAAATGGTCGTAAGAGGAAAATTATCATTACAAGCCTACCTTGAAAAACAAGAACAAGCCCAAATAAACAACCTAACGCTTCATCTTAAAAAACTAGAAAAGGAAGAACAAATGAAGCCTCAAGTCTTCATAAGAAAAGAAATCATCAAAATTAGAGCAGAAATAAATGAAATTGAAAACAAAAAAATAGAAAAAAATAAATGCAACAAAAAGCTGGTTCTTTGAAAAAGCTAATAAAATTGACAAACCTTTGGCTAGACTCACTAAAGAAAAAAGAGAAAGGACATAAACAAAATCAGGGATGAAAGAGGCCAAATTACAACTGACACCACAGAAATACAAAAGATCATACAAGAATACTATGAAAAAGTATATAACACCAAATTTAATAACCTAGAAGAAATGGACCAGTACTTAGAAAAATACAATCTTCCTAGACAGAACCAAAAAGAATTGGAAAATCTAAATAGACTGATCAGAAGTATGGAAATTGAAACAATCATCAAAAACCTACCAAAAAGTAAAGGTCCGGGACCAGATGACTTCACCAGTGAATTCTACCAAACATTCAAAGATTTAACACCTATTCTCCTCAAACTCTTCCAAAAAAAATCAAAGAGGAGGCAATACTTCCCAACACATTTTATGAGGCCAATATTATCCTGATACCCAAACCTGGTAAAAATAACACAAAAAAAGAAAACTGCAGACCAATATCTCTCATGATGCAAAACACAGATACGAAAAACCTAAATAAGATACCAGTGAATTAAATACAGCAACATATTAAAGATTATACACGACGATCAAGTGGGCTTCATCCCAGAGGCAAAGGGATGGTCAATATATGCAAATCGATTAATGTGATATACCACATAAACAAATTAAAAAATAAGTCATATAATCATATCAATAGATGCAGAAAAAGCCTTCGACAAGATACAGTATGCATTTATGATCAAAACACTTAAAATCGGTATAGAAGGAAAGTATCTTAACATAATAAAGGCCATCTATGACAAACTCTCAGCTAATATTATACTTAATGGTGAAAAACTAAAAACCTTCCCTCTAAAATCAGGAAAATGGCTATCCACTATCGCCACTGTTATTCAATATAACATTGGAGGTTCTAGCAAGTGCAATCAGACAAGAGAAAGATATAAAAGGCATCCATTTAGGAAATAAAGAAGTCAAACTGTCACTATTCGTGGATGACAAGATTCTCTATATAGAAACCCCTAAAGACTCCACAAGAACACTACTAGAAACAATAAGCAAATACGGTAAAGTTTCTGGATACAAAAATCAATGCTCAAAAATCCATAGCATTCCTATACTCTAATAACGAAGTGTCAAAAAAAGAAGTGGAAAAAATAATTCCTCTTGCAATTGCAACAAAAAGAATAAAGTACCTAGGAATAAATCTAATGAAACATGTGAAAGACTAAGAGGGTCTAAACTACAAGATTCTATTAAAAGAAATCGAAGAAGATACAAAGAAATAGAAAGATATTCCGTGTTCTTGGATTGGAAAAAATCAACATAGTTAAAATGACCATATTACCTAAAGCATTATACAGATTTAATGCAATCCTGACATCAAAAACCCATTGGCATTTTTTAAAGAAATAGAACAAAAAATCATCCGATTTGTATGGAAGCCCAAAAGACCCCAAATTGCCAAAGCCATCCTGAGGAAAAAGAATGAGGCTGGAAGCATTACTCTGCTTGACTTCAAATTATACTACAAAACGACAGTAATCAAAACGGCATGGTATTGGCAGAAAAAACAATATCATGTGGGACAGAATTGAGAGTCCAGAAGTAAACCCATATTTATATGGAAAAATAATTTTCAACAAAAAAGCCAAAAACATACAATGGAGAAAGGAAAGCCTCTTCAATAAATGGTGCTGAGAAAACTGGAAAGCCACCTGCAAAAGAATGAAACTAGACTTGTCAATCACCAAACACCAAAATTAACTCAAAATGGATTAAAGACCTCAATATAAGACCTGAAACAATAAAATGCATAGAAGAAATCATAGGAACTAAACTCAAGGACCTTGGACTTAAAGAGGATTATGAATTTGACCTCAAAAGCAAGGGAAGTAAAAGCTAAAATAAATGAATGGGACTATATCAAACTAAAAAGCTTCTGCACAGCAAAAGAAACAGTCAACAAGGTAAAGAGACAACCATCCGAATGGGAAAATATATTCGCAAACAACTCCACCAATAAGGGCCTAATATCCAAAATATACAAAGAACTCATACAACTCAATAACAACAACAAAAAACAAACAAACGATCTGATCAAAAAATGAACAGAGGACTTAAACTTCTCCCTAGAGGACATACAAATGGCCAACAAATATATAAAGAGATGTTCAACATCACTAGCTATTAGAGAAAGGCAAATCAAAACACAATGAGATACCATCTCAGACCTCTTAGAATAGCTATAATCCACAGGACAAGTAATAACAAATGTTGGAGGAGATGCAGGGAAAAAGGAACTCTGACACTGCTGGTGAGACTGCCAATTGGTACAGCCACTATGGAAAACAGTATGGAAGTTCCTGAAAAAACTAAGAATTAATCTACCATATGATCCAGCAATCCCTCTACTGTGTATTTACCTCAAAGACTTGAAAACCCATGTCCAAAAAGATATTTGCACACCAATGTTCATAGCAGCATTATTCACAGCAGCCAAGACATGGAAGCAACCAAAGTGTCCTACAATAGATGACTGGCTAAAGAAGCTGCGGTACATACATACAATAGAGTATTACTCAGCCATAAGAAGAGATGAAATACTGCCATTTGCGACAACGTGAATGGACCTCGAGATAATCACACTAAATGAAATAAGCCAGACAGAAAAAGTTGAAAATCACATGATATCACTTATATGTAGGATATAAACCTAAAGGCAACACAACAAGACAAAGAGACTCATGGACATGGACAATAGAGTAGTGGTTACTAGAGGATAAGGGGGAGGAAGAAGGTAAACGGGGTAAAAGGGGTCAAATATGTGGTGACAGAAAGAAATCTAACTATGAGAGGAGAACACACGATGTAAATACACATGCCTTACTGTTAGAGTGTACAGCTGAAACTTACTGGATTTCATTAACCAATGCCATCATAAAAAAATAAATTAATTTTAAAAAATCGAGCTTCAAAATCTAGGACACTAGAGACCATTTTGCCTTATATTTCCTCTCCTTCAAGGTCCACTAGGAAGCTAGGCTTCTAATTATATATTGTGGAGAGCAAATTTATATTGTTGTTTTATAAACACTGCAAATTAATTAAAGTGGTGTCCATACTTGATAGTCCATGCCACTAAATTCCCACTCAGTACAGTGGCTAAATGCTAACCCTGACAACTCTTCAGATTTTGGCAGAGACCCTAAAACTTGTAATTTAAAGGGCAATCCTGACTTGTTAAATATGGTCGGAGGTCTACTATTATTTGAATTGCTACCTTACTATTCAAGTCTAATTTCTACAGAATCAAAGGAGAAAATTCCTAGAGAAAACAGATAATAAAGTTCAACATTCAGAGCTAATTCGCTCAAGTACTATTAAACTCAAAATATAATCAATGTGTCCTTTGAGTTCTTAACCCATTTCCCGTTTAGCAGAGCATTAATTTAATTTTACATAAACACACTCTTTGAGGATGAAGAAAATCGATTGGTTTCCAAGGTGAAAATATAAAAACTGTCCTTGGAGTTATCTCTAAGCAGAACTTCTCTCTAATCCTAATGTAACAAATGTACACATAAATCGGATTCATCAAATGAATCTCTGGCTAACAACTGTTCAAGAACAATGTTAACATCACACTTAGGAATGCTATGTTTTCTAGGATTTGACATTTTCAGCCATCGAGAATTACCATATCTTATAAAAGGAAATACCACTACTAAAAATAGAACGCTATAAATAGAATGATGTCATTTACTTCCAAAGACTGGATATACTAGAGCAATGCAAAAATAATAATAAAAGCGAGATATTTCATGGCAAAATTTGGGGGTAAGATTAGGACTGTAATCTGCAAGTTATTTCGTGGTAAATGCTGCAGCCACAAGCACCGCTGGCAAGTATTCTAGGGGCAAAGGAGAAATAGGTTAAAGGTATTTGAAAAGTTAAAATTCAAAGAATCCAGGGCAACTTTATTCAATCATACATATAACACTTAACTGGACTTCATAAAACATCAGCAAAGTATAGCCATTGATCAAATATTAAACAATTTTCATATGATAAACAATTCTATTCCTAGGTATATGCCCAAAAGAACTGAAAGCAGGAACTCAAAGAAATATTTGCACACCCATGTTCATAGCAGCATTCTTCACAATAGCTTAGAGGTGGAAGCAATCTAAGTGTCCAGTTATGGATAAACAGAAAAACAAAATGTGGTATATGTATATATACATACACACATATACCCATATACACACAATGAAATATTGTTCAGCCTTAAAATGGAATGAAATTACAATGTATGCTACAACATAAACTGCAAATACATTATGCTAAGTGAAATAAGCCACAAATAAAAGGACAAATATACTATTCCACTATTCTATGAGGTACATAGAGTAGACAAATTCATACAACAGAAAGTAGGGGGTGGTTACTAGAAGAAGCTGAGGAAGAGAATAGGGAGTTAAAAGTTTAATGAGAAGAGTTTCCATTTGGGAAGATGAAAACGTTCTAGAGATGGATAGCAATGATGGTTACACAAAAATGTGAATGTCCTTAATGCCACTGACTAGTGCACTTAAAAATAGATTAAAAGGTAATTTTATGTCATGTGTATTTTACTGCAATTTAAAAAAAAAAGGCCAGAAGCATCTGAACTGTGGTTCTCAATTGCCAAATAGTATTTATACTATTGCAAAAGCCAAAAGGAGTCTAATTATTCAAAAATTGATACAACTCTATGTTGATTATTTTTTAAATTCTCAGACACAGATTTTATGATTGGTATTACATCATAAAATTAAATGTGATTATGAAAAATTAAATGTGATTATGAACAAATATATACATTTTACAAACTAAATCTTAAAAACAGAAAAAAGAAATTGAGAACCATTAGCCTAAATCATTTTTCTGATAATTCAGCATTTCAACTAACATCCAGGGATCAATAAAATCTCAAATTTGATAACTCAGAAACAAAAAAAAACAAACAAAAAATAGTGTGCTTAGCACTGCATTCCAAACTAAGCTAGCCACTCGACAGTATAGTTTTCTGGTGATATTATACTCTTTTAACATGAGGAAAATATTAAAAATTAAAGTAATTGTGTAAACATGGCAATACCAAGAAAATAAATTTTGCTCTTAATCTTGTTATTTTCTAGCAACCAGTAAGTTTTCTGATATGATCATATATACGCATGTGTATATATAAAACTATGACATTTGTGATAATAAATGCATTTTTGTTTTAGAAATTGGTAGACAGATCCATATTTAATCTAATACTGATTATAGAGATGAAGAAACTGAAAAATACAAACGTTACTTGCTGAGTGTTATATGACAGTAAAGCCACGACCAGAATCTAGAACTTTTAATTGGGGGTGGGGAGGATGAAAATAATAATGATGCTATATATTTCATAAAACAAATCGGCCTCTAAATTTAAATGGCACTGATCCTAGTTATTATTCATGTGTGAGCACTGAGAAAATTGACTCTGAATTATGGCTTAATCTAATTTTAAGAAACTTTACGAACTGAAATTAGATATCCAAAATATGGCAATTTAAAGGAAACAACATATTATAAAGTTTATTTTGGTAAGCATTCACTCTTAAAAATATGAAATTAAAGTAAAAATCAATTTTTAATTCAGTGAAACTTTTTCTCTAACTTCCTCGATGAGACTTGGTGCTCGGATAAAGGGCATCCTCTCTTTTGAAGGAGAAATGATAGAGAACTTCCTATCATCGTAACAATTCATACCACAGTTTGTAAACCACTGAAATCAATATAAAATGTTTATACCTAATTATTATGTACTTTATATTTGACATATTTACATTACCTTCTCTTATTCATATTCATTACATACTCACGCTGACTTGGATACCATACAAACATAATAAAAGAACAATCCTACTCACAGGATATTTATTTTACCTTTATTCAGTTGAAAATTTTAATGATTATCAAAATTGGTGAAAATTAAATAAGCTTCATGTCCTTCCTTTATGAAATTGTTTGAACTAGCCTTATGCTTCTATACATTTTATCTACTTCAAAAACCAAAAACCCTTAGATGCTCCCTTGATTTGAATTTCAACTTGATTCTGAAAGTTACTAACTACTACTTCAAAACTGGTTGGATCCATAAAAGCAAAGGGCAGAGAAGTCCACAAATTAGATAAATCCAATTTTAGATAATAAAAATACTAACAAGAAGGTTAATTGTTACCTTTTAATGACAAAAAATCCTTATATTTTAGACAAAATGTATTTAAATGATTCCCATTTTTATTTTGCATTTGAAAATAATCTTCCAAAATAATGTATAATACTGACCAGTTATGCACCATATATCCAGAAGTTTCTCTTTAAACGAAAACTTAAATAAAAAAGTAAAAACATGTGGTTACTTGCCATTGTCACATGATAGGAAAATGTACAGTTAAGGACTGCTTTCACTATGTGGTAATTTCCTATTTTCTGGCTGATGAATCAAAGAACTCAGATAAAGTAAGTTCCTAGTACAATCTCTTACTAAAAATATTGTTATACTTGCCCACCTTAATTAGTCAGGTATGAAGAACATCCTATAATTATATGGCATTAAATAATCAATATATGCTGTACAGAGTACATGAATGTCTTTTTCGACACCTCATTAATAAATTCTGGTAAGACAGACATTAGATGGTGCCTCCTACACTGCTAACACCTGCCCTCTTTCTAGAACTGGAAAGAATTTACTAGTCATCAATGAAGTTCATACCATCAGGCTTGACTTGAAAAAACTGACAAGGTACTGAATCATTTCAAATTTCTAACATGCACTCGCTTACTCTTTCTCCTCCATTTGTTATTAGTTAAGCTGATTTCTAATGACTACTTTTCTCAGTGAACACATATAATGCATAAAAACTCAGCTTCTGGTAATGTGAAGAGTTAAGAAACTGCTGCAAAGACTTCCAATTAAAAATCTGACTAAATATATAGATGTATCTCTAAGTAAAATAAAAACAAGATTTAATAGACACTGCACCATGTTATTACTCAAAAAAATTGGTTTTATTTTGTATTTTAATTTTTTAAAGTTGGTGAGAAGAGTAAAATAATCACTTCTACTTCCATTACCCTTTTTTAATTGTATTAAATTTCTTGAGGTGACACTGGTTAATAAAATGTTTCAGGTGCACAGTCCTATAAATACATCATCTGTATATTGCATCGTATGCTCATCATGAAAGTCAAGTCTCCTTCCATTACCATATATTTGACCCCCTTTTCCCTTTCTACCTGTCCCCCACCCCCTTTCCCTCTGGTAACCACCATACTGTTGTCTGTGTATTCTTCTATCTACCTAATTGTTGCTTCTAACTATCATTTCCCTTTGTTTTAGGGAAAAGAGTAGGGAGCAACGTTTTTACAGAAAGAATATCTAGCTGCTCTGAATTACAGGTGTAAATACTGCTGCAATAATAACCGCAAGACAGCTGCCTCAAGAGACTAGGGTTAGCCACCCACTACAAATTTCTGCTGGTGAACAATGAGACATTTAGCAAGTGTCATCTGATAAACAGACCTTTGCAAAACCCTGTACGGAGATTCAACAACTGCTTCAGATAAATCTACTCACCTTGCAGCAATTAACTCCTATTTTGAATATCAGTTGCTCAATGCTGCCAGAGAGCTGCTCCGCCTGGGAGAAAGAAAAAGGTGATAGCTAACTTTTAAAAAGGAATGTTACTGATAGTTTTCTCATTTTCCCCCATATTGTAGAGTCCCTAGTTTAGAACTAGAAGATGTGTTTTGTAACTATTTTGTAACCATTCTGTTATTAATAGAGATCTTTAAATTTTCATCTAAGTATTTCAGAAATTATACCTACCACACCGACAGAAAAATAAAAATCCATCATATCAGGGTTAGAACATTGCTAGCCCTCAAAACAAATCAACAAAGTATTTTCCAAAAGCTGGCTTAAAGAACTGATGGTATTCCGAACTCTATATACAGAATGCATCAACTGCAACGGTAAGACTTAAGTTTTCGGGGGGAAAACTCATCACTAACTTTAATGCTAATTTAATATTACCAACTAGCCACAAAAGTTTAACAGCCAAATTTTGCAACCCTGAAAAGCAGCCTTGATTAAGTTAACTTACTATCACAATGTCAACAGTTAAATTTCACAATATAGTCTGCATAAAGCGATGATTTTAACAACTAAAAGCAAATATTAACAAAATCAAGACAACTCTTTTCATTGCTTCCTGCCATTGGAGCCACCGGATAAATGAATCCTCGTTTCTACTGTGCAGTTGCAATCTTTCATAGTTTCTAAATCCCTTTGAGTCTTTCATCCTTGTTGAATTAACCACGCTGTCCACTATGAGAATGGTCACATGAACAGCTCGTGACTTCCCTTGTGAATCAATCCTCCCCGTTAGTAGGAAACAAAGTTACGATGCACACATCATAGTACCGAGAAAGTACGCAGCTGACGACTAGGTAGGGAATGCATGTGGCACCAACCAGCACGAAGTCGTGGCATCACGAATGGAAGTGCAACAAATGCCAACATCTCGCTACTTTTAACAACTTCCTTACAGTTCTGAAGCAGCCAGCGGCGGCCAGTAAACCGATCTCGGACTTGGAGGCCAGCATCGCCACACCACGACTCTGACCACGCTCGGAGACGCGTGGGAGAGGAGATGTATCCTCCCCACCAGGCGCGGGCAGACCTCCCCCGAGCACTACGCAGGGTAGAACCCGCTCGCACCGGACCGAGCCTGGGAAACTGACCTATGCAGCCGCCCGGGCACCCGGAGCTGCAGGGATGGGGGCCGCGACCGCAGGCTAACCGTCTGCTCGCCCCACGTCGATGAAGCAGCCCCGCGGAAGGACGGTCTCAAGGCTCCCAGCACCAAGAACGGGGCGGAGCGCAAGGGAGCGGAGCACGACTCCGCGGAGTCGTGGCACCGCCCCTTTGTGCCGCTGGCCGCGCGAGCACGCGCGCCTGTGTTATTTGTGCCAGGCCTGTGCAGCACGTGACCCACGCTCGGGCCTCACGGCGCACGCTCGCCCCCTCCGCCCGCCCCCGACACCGCACGTCCCGCCCCTGGCCCACTCCAGTCCCGCCTGGACCACCGACGCGGGTTCCAGGCTTTGCCAACACCTGCGAGGAGGGAAAAGCCTCCGCGCTCGTCCCACCACACCCCGACCGGAAAAAGGGGGTGGACCCTACCCGGAGGACACTGAAGAGCTGTGTGGGGGAGAAGACGCCCCGCAAACTGAAGCAAATGTAAATACTGGGTTAACGCGCTGGAAATTTGTTATTAAACGAATATATAACCCAACTGCCTAAATTTTTTCTTTTCCGCGTGGTTGCAGCTACCCAGGAGGAACTAATTGATAGTGTGAATTAGCTACGCCCTTTTTCTTTTCACGTGACAAAGGATGGTCTTAAATGCCATACAGGTGTAACTGCTCTGGGGTAGATGTAAAAGGATTTACAAAATTTCCTTCACTTTTTCCTCCCATCAAATAATCTTTCATAAAGAGTCCGCCTCTTCAGACTCAATGCACTACAGGTATAGTCAGGGAGTTAACATAATAGTCTATTATGTGCAGGTTTAAACTAGTATAATTACAACTTTCTTTAAAAATTATGCATAAAAGAAAGGAAATTATGTGCAAATAAAAAATTGTTCAACTTTCTTGTATTTTCCAGTAAATTTAATGAATATGTTCTTTTGTAATGAAAACTTAATAAATAGGTAACATTTTTAAGGGACTGTAATTTTTATACTTTATTTTAGCCAAAAGGCCAGTAAGCGATGGGACTGTAGTTTTTTATTCAAGTCTAGGAACATGTATTGAGAACAGTTGGGCATTGCACTACATGTGATACATCATGTGGCAAATCTCTTAGAATGGCTGGAGAGCACCGCCTTGCCTGTGGATCCCAGGCTAGCATTATCTTTTATTAATAAAAAAGGCACTTGACTAGCACAATACTTCAACTGCAAAATGTATAGTAACCTCTGCAGTCATATTTACTTTGCAAAGAAGAAACCTCAGGCCTTATTTTCGAAGGATGTTGAATTATCTTCAGAGCCAAAATAAAAATTGACCATTGACATAATTTTCCATATGATTCCACGAAAACCTTTATTCTCAATATGACGATTTAATTGCCTGAGTTCACTACTCTCATTTTGCAATTCACTTTATTCTCTTCTTGAATTTGTAAATGAAAACATTCCCTAGCCAATAGGAAGGCGAAGGTAATAAAAGGTAATTGTTACGATGACCAATAAGAAAAGTTCCAATCTCGATAAGAACACTATGTAAACAATAGTGTATACAGCCACTTTAAAATGAGGCTGCAGCTATTCCATAAGAATTGCCTTGCACATCAGCAGCACGGCATCATGTCTCAAACCTTGGAATATCAAAAACAGGGCAAAATAACCTTTGGACTGGACCTAGGACAACATTGTATCCCAAAGAACTCTTTGCAAAGATAACAAAAAAGGAGTTATTATGACTACTGGACTGAAATTAAAAACACTGTTTAGAATTAACATCATTATGCTATGTTACCTGCAGCAATAGAAACACCTTCCTTCTATTCATATAATGGTTCCCCTTCCCTTTCTCACAGATACCCATTTCCTTTGTCTCTTAATCAGAAAATTATTTGAGCTTCTGCCTAAATTAATGATTCCTAAATAGCTATTCTTATGGATCTCAAATAAACATTTGTTTGCCTCTCATTTTGAAAAGCCCTTTTATTTTTAGGTTAACAGCTAACTGTACAGTATTTTTATAGGTGTCTCTTTGGTATTTATGTAAATAATCTTTAGGAAGATATATCTCTGGGACTTTTATTGAAACCTAGTACAGGTATCATAGAACACTCCTATCCAATGGAAATTTCTGCAATGACTGAAATGTTCTAGAATTCTATTTGTCCCTTACAGTAGTCACTAGCCACATGTGCCTTCTGGGCTCTTGAAATTTGGCTAGTGTGACGAAAAATATGAATTTTTAATTTTATTTAATTTTAATTAATTTTACTTTAAATAGCCACATGAGGATAGTAGCTACCATATCAGAGAATGCTGTTCTAGAACAACAAAGCAATTACTATATTGTCCCCAATCATGTCATTGCAGACATAGAATCTCTGGAAACAATAAATATTTTCTCCAAACTCTTCTCTGAGCTTATGAGCATGTAGATATTTTAACTTTGCAGGTGGAGCATGTTAAAGTAACAATGTCATCCCTATCTACAATCCGTGTGTAAGTGGGGATAGAAATGGAAACTCTGGATGGATGGAAAAGGGATTTGGGAGTAACTAACCCTTTGCCCTACCATTCCCATGCCTGACTGACCCAATTGAAAAATTAACCATGGTCTAATTAACTTTACACCACAATACACTTCTCCAGAATTGCCCATTGCCTGGTTCAGACTGGATTTGCCTAGGATTCTTCTGTTTGCTTGTTTTAGGAAACTTAGGATCCCACAATTCTCTACCACTATTCCCCTCCCCACATCCCAATAATTCTCTCCAGAATATGATTCCCTCCAGATTACAGTACCTGATGTTTGTGTCTCTGTAGTTTCGTCTTAAGCCTGAAACACCCCAGAATGCACTTCGTGCATTGCATGTTTTAAAAACACTCCCCTGGTGCCAGTGTGACTTTGAAGTGCTGTGGGAGCACGCTAAAGGCTTGTTAAATCTTATTAAAAGGAGGATTTTATGGACTGAGACTTTGGGGAGGGCTTTGGGTAATTATTGCCTGTAATGCTGAAAAGTAGGTCAGATGTCATCAGGCAAATCCAGATAAATTGTTGAGTAGGGGTAAATTAACCATCCCTACACCTACATATTAACACTTTGTAGTTGTTATTAATTCCAAACCAGGGCTATGAGGTCATTGGGGGATTTTTCTCTCTTAAAAACTGTCTAATTTTTTTTGTCATTTGTACCATTACACTCAGTTTATTTAATAACTGAAATAAATGAGTTAGTATATTTTCACATATTAAATTATTTTTATGTGTATTTAATTCTGTGCTTATCTCTCTTTTCTTAGGAGTATGACAAACAGATGTCCAAACAACTGCCTTCTATCAATGATTGATTTTGCTGGGTCTCCATATAAAAAATTTAGAAAGGTCCCCTATATCTGTAGTTGCCAGGTTGCAATCATTCACACTGGCTAACTTAAGCAAATAGGGAATGTATTGCACAGGATCAAAGAAACAGCTGAAAATCTGGCCTGGCAAGACAGGGAAAAGGGCACTTCCTGGCATCTGGGTAGAAGGAGCTAGTCTACAGTTTTTCAAGGGGTGCTACCACTGGGAAAGAATAAGCTTCAATTATTTTTGTTTTCTTATCCTTTTGTCTTTCTTCAGAAGATGCAGAAGAGTAGAGAGAGAGGAAAGGAGGGAGGGAGGGAGAGAGACTTTTTGGTTTATAGGACAGGGCAGCTTGACTAATAATCCCACAAAACTATCTTCCACAGGAGAGGTAGCTCCACCCACACACACACACACACACACACACACACACACACACACACACACACACAATCCTGGTGTAGTGCTATTAACAGAAGAAGGGGCTTATGAATAATAGGCAGCCACAATCACAAAAATACCCATTACAGAGGTAGCTCTCCACACACACACACACACACACACACACACACACACACACACACACAATCCTGGTGTACTGCTATTAACAGAAGAAGGGGCGATGAATAGTAGGCAGCCACAATCACAAAAATACCCTTTTTTTTGTCTTTCAATCAAGCTCTTCACTCCCATAAGGCAAGAGCAGCTTGGGCAATATTTTGAGGTCCACCTTTAGCCCTTAGTTCTATTTATAATGAATGAATATACCCTGCTTTTCCATCCATAATTATCTAGTCAAGCATTGTGTCTGACAGTTGTACTACCCTTTCTCGGAAGCCCCAGGAAAACTGCCCTGTCCATCACCCCCTATTGAGAGCTTCCTTCTGCAACCTATTATTCTGGGCTCAACAGAAGGTGTAGTAGAGTCAGGACCTAACTAAATGGCACCTTTCTATTAGGTTTACCAAAGGCCTGGAAGATCTTCTTTGCCCAACAGAAAATCTCTCTGCTAAGTAGCATTAAACCACCTAGATTCTCTCTGGGAATAGGAAGTATATAAAGTACATTCTGCAGCAGGGTAGATGAAAAGTGGTATATAGAGGAAAGAGAAGGCAGACAGAAAGCTGAAACCATAGGGCAGCAAGGAGAGTAGAAAAAAGCTGATCAGGAATAGCAGAAACAAGAGCAGAGAGAGAATAATTAAGACCTCAATGCGGAAACACTAGAGTGGAGAGAAAACGGTGAGGATCCGTGCTAAGAAGGTGATAACTGGTGCCTGCAGCATTATCTTCGACAACCTTTCAGAATAGTACAGATGTTGCTGCTTTTATCTCTCTGTATTGCTGAAATAAATTCTTACTCTTTAACTGATGTAACCTGAGTGTTTCTTTGTTTCTTAAATTCAGAGAGAGCCTAACACACCACTACTGCCCCCTTTCTTCCTCTCAGCTCTCTGATTCTTAATCTCTAACAAACAACCATGTCAATATCATCTTTTCTTCAATAGCCACCTCTTCCTTCAGGATCTGTACTGCTATTTGCTCTTCCGAGCCTCCTAAAATACATCTCTTTTCCAGACCTCTACTAGCCTCCTAGGTGACTATCTATTCCTGAGTCACCTGTCAACACCTGACATGGTCAGGTCAAAGGTCCCACCCTTGATGAGTTGCACAGCATGAGATATTAGTTCATTTACTGAAGTCACAAAAATCTAAGTGAGGGGAATTGATGGGCCAGTCTTTAGGCCTGAATTGAAAGTATTAAATTGGGAAGAATCATTAGAAATCATCTAGTTCAAACCTAAAGCCAGATTGTTCTCTACCATATTCTAAAGAGGTACTTTTCCAGCCTGAGACTGGGAAATTCCTAGACTGGCAGATCGCTGCTTCACAGTCCAGCTTGAGGGGGAGCAGTACAAGCCGCTCCAGAGTGGCACCACTTTGGCATGTAAATCATTTTGAGTTGAATATAATTGGGGCCCAGTAGACTCAGGAAGAACTTTTGGCCTCCCCTTTAGCTGCCTAAAATAATTTAGATAGGGGGCCTGCAACAGGATGAGAGCTATTGAGATAACTTTTTATATCAGAAAGATTTATCTGCACAGCCTAGCAGACCTTGTTTACCAAATATTTATTTTTCTCATCTTCCTATGAATTGTCTTCCTCCCCTTTGAAGCCCCAAGTCCTACCCACTTCTTAGCTTGGGATGGTATATAAGTCTCAATTACCTGACTGCTGGGAAAGGCTCATATTTTTATAGGGCTCCGATATGTACAAAATTTATTATTCTCCTGTTAATCTGTTTTATGTCAATCTAATTATTAGACGAGCCAAAGAACCTAGAAAGAAAAGGGGAAAAGTTTTCCTCCCCTTCAAACTCAAACCACTTCCCCCCACCTGCCTCAACATTATCACTGTTAGAGGTTCCTGTTACTGGGGCAAATGCTGGCTCCACACACCTCTCACCTGTTAGGCCTCAATATAAAGTTTAACTACCTTTTCATAGGCTATTCTTCTAAAAAGTTAAAGGCAGCTAGCATGAGCCACCTTGATTTTAGTTTCCTTGTGTTCCCAGATGCTCCAATCTGTCGTCAGTTCCAAATCGTCGTGGCATTCTGACACACAGTTTGTACTTTTCTCTCTTAATACGTAGCACCCAGAATTAAGCAAGTCACATCAGTTGCTATGAAGCTAAAGAAAGTAGAGAAATCAACTGTGCTAATCCTACGGTTTTTTTTTCTTCCCAAAATTATCATCTGACCTCTCTACTGCCCTCTGATGGTAGCTACTTTTCTCAACTATAAGAATTGGAGAGCAGAGAGAGATTGGAGAAAGGAGGGTGGGAGTGCAGCAAAAAAGTAATATATTTATATGCAAATTCTTGGCCCCATGAAATTTATAATCTAATTGGAAGGCAAAGTATACAATGAAAACTAACAATAGTCAGGACTAAAATAGAGAAGACTTTTAGAGATGGTAGTATTTACACTTAGCCTCAGCTTTATTTTTTGTAATAATTTTTTATTTTTAAATTACAGTTGACATACAATATTATATTAGTTTCAAGTATACAATATAGTGATTAGACATTTATATAACTTACAAAGTGATCGCCCCAATAAATCTAATACCATCTAATAACATACATAATACTATTACAATATTATTAACTATATTCTCTATGCTGTACTTTACATCCCCATTTCTATTCTGTAACTACAAATTTGTACCTTTTAATCTCTTCCTTCCCTTCACCCACTCCATCAACTCTCCTTCCATCTGGCAACCATCAAAATGTTCTCTGTATCTATGAGTGTGTTTCTGTTTCATTTATTTATTTTGTTTTTTAGATTCCACATATAAGTGAAATCATATGGCATTTGTCTTTCTCTGCCTGATTTATTTCACTCAGCATAATAACCTCTAGGTTTATCCATGTTGTTCCAGATGGCAAGATTTCATTTGTTTTTATGGCTGAGTAATATTCTATAGTATATATATGTACCACTTCTTTATCCATTCATCTCTTGATGGACACTTAGGTTGTTTCCATATCTTGGCTGTTGTAAATAATGCTGCAATAAACATAGGGATGCATATGTCTTTTCAAATTAGTGTTTTGAATTTCTTCAGATAAATACCTAGAAGTAGAATTGTTGGGTCTTTCTTTGTCTCTCGTTCTAGCCTTTGTTTTAAAGTCTATTTTTTCTGGCATAAGTATTGCTACTCCTGATATATTTTTTTTCCATTTTCATTAAATATCTTTTTCCGTCCCTTTACTTTCAGTCTCTGTGTGTGTGTGTTTCAATCTGAAGTGAGTCTCTTGCAGGCAGTGTATGTAAGGGTCTTGTTTTCTTATCATTCAACCACCTTATCTTTTGATTGGAGCATTTAATCTATTTAATTTAAAATAATTATTGATAGGTATGTAGTTATTGCCATTTCATTATTTATATTTTTGATTTTTTTTTTCTTTTTAAAGATGTCCCTTTAATATTTTCTTGTAATATTGGTTTGGTGGTGATGAACTCCTTTACCTTTTTCTTGTCTGGGAAGCTCTTTGTCTTGATTCTAAATGATAGTTTTGTTGGATAGTGTAATCTTAATTGTAGTTTCTTGCTTTATATCACTTTGAATATTTTATGTCAATCCCTTCTGGCTTGCAAATTTTCTGTTGAGAAATCAGCTGAAAGTCTTATGGGAGCGCCTTTGTAGGTAACTAACCGCTTTCTCTTGCTGCTTTTAAGATTCTCTCCTTGTCTTTAACCTTTGACATTTTAATTATGATGTGTCTTGGTGTGGGCCTGTTTGGGTTCATCTTGTTTGGGGCTCTCTGGGCTTCCTGGGTTTGTATTTCCTTCAGCAGGTTAGGGAAGTTTTCCATCATTATTTCTTCAAATAGATTTTCAATTCCTTGCTCTCTCTCTTCTTCTTCTGGTACCCTATGATGCAAATGTTGGTATGCTTGATGTTGTCCCAGAGGCCCCTTAAACTCTTCTCATTATTTTGGATTCTTTTTTCTTTTTGCTGTTCTGATTGGATGTTTCTGCTACTTTATTTTCCAAATTGCCGATTCGATCCTCTACTTCATGTAATCTACTGTTGATTCCCTCTATGTATTCTTCATTTTGATTATTGTATTGTTCATTTCTGACAGGTTCTGTTTTATATTTTCTATCTCACTTTTTATGTTTCCTATCTCTTTGTTGAAATTCTTACCTTTAAACTAGTGCTTTGAACTCTGCATCTGGCAGATTGTTTGTCTCCATTTTGTTTAGTTTTTCTTCTGATTTGTTCTGTTTTTTCACTGGGGACACATTTCTTTGTTTCCCCATTTTGGCTGCCTCCCTGTTTTTGTTTCTATATATTAGGTAGGTTGCTGTGTCTCCTGGTCTTAGTAGGTAGCCTAATACTGGTATATGTCCTGTGGGGCCCACTGGAATAGTCTCCTTGGTCACTTGTGCTGAGTGCTCCAGGTGTTTGGATTGTGTGCGACCTCCTGTTGTAGTTAAGTCTTGGTTGTCATTTGCAATAGAAGAGATTGGTCTTCAGGTTGATTGGTTGTGAGGACTGGCCTGACGACAGTAGAGGAGTTGTTGTACAGGGGCTGAACTTACGAAGCAATATTTGCTTTAGTTGGGCTCTGGTGCCTGCCCAGTCTGCTCTTTGGATGTGTCATTTGTAAAGGTGCTTGGATGGTGCTCTGGTGTGGTCTGAAGCTGACCACCAGGTGTATTTGTTCTGGGGCCTGTGGAATAGGCTCTGTTGCAGGCCAAAGTCAGCTGTTGCCTGTGCCCTGCCCAGGGCCACTTGGTATGAGCTACAAAGTGACCTGTAGGTGGTTGCCACTTGTGCTGGGCTTGGAGGTACCTGGGAGAGGCCAAGCTATGAACTGAGGCTGGTGGCCACTAGTGCCAGGATTGGGGCTACTTAGTGAGATGTACGAGGCATTCCAAGGCCAGATGCTGCTTGTTTGGGTTTTGAGAGATTTTAGGAAAGTCTGCAGCATGAGCCAAGAGAGGCTGTTTGTATGGAAAAACTTCTGGAAGCAACTTGGCTGGGCCCACAAGTTGGGCAGGGTAGGGTTTCAGAGAATCACCAGGGCAGGGCTAATAGTGTTAACCAGGTTGATGGAGACTCAGATATGGCACCTGCCTGCATCTGCACACTAGGAGCAGGGAGGGCTCAACAAAGATACAATGGCTTCTGCCAGCACCTCTGTCTGGGAGAAAGCTGCTCCTCTAGCCCTTGCCCTGAACCCAGACAACTCAGCTTCTCCCTGTATGTCCCTCATGCCATTGGAGCTGCCACCCCAGCGCTGGAGCCCCATGCAAGTGAGTCCATCGGTGAGTAAGTCTGTGTGCAGGCCCTTTAAGAGGAGCACCTGTGACTCCAACTTGCTCACCCACAATCTCTCTTAGTTTTTATAGCTGGAAGTTTTGAGGACTCCTCTTCCTGGTGCTGAGACCCTAGGCTGGGAAGCCTAATGTGAGGCTGGGACTCCTTGCTCCCCAGTGGGAACCTCCACAACCAAGATATCACTGCTTATTGTTAACCATCACATGTGGGTGTGGGACCAGCCCTTTCCACATGTCCGCTCCTCCTACCAGTCCCCAGTGGCTTCCTCTGTATGTCCTTAGTTATAAGACTTCTGTTCAGCTAGGCTTCAGGTGATTTTCCATGATGGTTTTTCTGTAATTTAGTTGTAATTTTGATGTGTTCATGAAAGGAGGCAAGCACAATGTTTACCTACTACACCATCTTGACCAGAACTCCCACTTATCCTCAGTTTCAGATAGGAAACACCAGGAAATAAGAAATGAGTACCTTCAATATAATAAATTTGACATATGCAGTAAGAAAATGAAAATGTGAAGATATACTTTAAGATCTTAGAGGTAGAAACAGATTTACAAATCATCCACAAATATCTGTGACATTTTATTGGATTAGCAATGGAAAGAAGATTGGAATAATGACACGTAAAGACATACCAGAGCAGAGTATTTGTCATTCATTAGTCAATAAATATATATTAACTTAGTAAAGGACATGATTTTGTATTTGAATACATGTGCAAGGCACTGTTTTAGGCTGAAATATTAAAGATGAATCTGATAACAGCCTTACTTTTAAAACTTTAACAACCCAGTAATCCACTAAGACAATATAAACTTGTAAATCAGCAGGTATATTAAGAGATAGAAAATAATAAGAATGATTAGAAAAATTTACATAAAGAAGAAATAAAAAAGAGAAAGTTTTGCTTTGTTTTGTTTAGTTTTCTTTTCCAGCTGAGGCGATTAGTGATCATTTTGCCAAAAAGATGACTTTTAAAGTTTCATTAAGTTAGATGGGATTTGAACATATGGAAATGTTTGGGGAAATGACATGTTCAGCAGATGAAAATTTATGGAAAAACTGAGTAAGCCCCGGGGTGGGGGGTGGACTTAAAAGCTAGCGTAGAGTCTTGCACAGAGTAGACTACACTGCAAATGCATGAAACTAAATATTGACTGAATTCTCCAAACTGCCCAACAATCTTATATCCTTCCCTGTAAGTTCTGAGCTATAGCAGGAGGGGTAGGTAGTTGAAGGAGCCTTTCACACTCAACTGTAGAAGACAGGTGGTTGAGAACTCAGAGATGAGGTTAGACTAGAGCTAAAAATTTATGATCATCAGTGTAGAGGTGACTTGAAGCCGTGAACCTTGTAGGAGATGCCTTGAAGAGAAATAAGAATAGAGTGAGAATAAAAGGGGCTAAGACTGATCTTTGGTTCCTACTCTTCACTCTTCTTAAATCCCTTACCCTACCAGCTCCCTTGCACACTCTCAACAGACTTCACCTTCTATGTTACCAAGAAAATAAAAGCCATTAGATGAGAAGCCTTCAGACCTCTTATCACTAAACTGATAAACTTAACTGCACCCATGTCCTTTCCTACTTTTCCTTTTCTATTAAAGTGATAGATATACACCCTCTAGTCTAGGGCCAGAACCTCTACCCATATTCAAGATCCCTCCTCACCTCACTCCATCAATTTTCTTTCTCTCTCTTTCTCTCTCTCTCTGGCCTCTGCTACCACTATTCCACTAAAATTGGTCCCTCTGAGGACACCAAAGACCTCTTTATTGCAAAATCCAATGAACCCTCACAAGTCTTAATTTTATTTGACCTTTCAGCAGCATTCAACACCAGTGACCCCTTCCCTCATCTTTGGAATACTCTCTTCCTTTAATTCCCTGAGTTCCTTGTCTTTGACTCTTTCCTTAAATGTTGCAAGTTCTGCCTTAAACTTTACTCCTCCTTATACCCTTGTTTGGGTGAGGTCATGTGCTGCCATGGCTTACCCTCTGTATGCTCATGTCTCACAAATTTGTAAGTCATACTAAATACAACTAAAAGGGAGATTCCTAATCTCCTCCCTACAACCTGCTACCCTCCCATATTCTCTTTCTCAGTAGCAAGCACTCTTGTTTCTTTTTCACCATTCTCCCCCATCCTACCTGTTCTCTTATGCTCCCCTTCCCCCCATAGCAACCCAACTCTAATCTATTCTTATTTTGTAGTCAGAGGATATTTCCAAATTTTATATCTGATCAAATAATTATTTTGCTTAAAATTCTACTGTTTTTTAATTGCTTTGGGATGTAGCGTTATAAAGCCTTGCAATGTCTTGACTCATCTCTCATCATTACCACCATGGTATTTTATACTTCAGCAATTAGGAACAATTTTCAGTTCCCTTTATTGATGCAGTCTCTGACACTTTAGGACCTTTGCCCATGTTGTTACTTTGTGCCTTGAACTCTCTTCCATAGTTTTCTCATCCTGCTAAGGCTAAGGCATCATGCAGTCTGAACATAGAAATCACTTCCCTCCAAAGGCCTTCCTTGATCCCCTATAACTGGATGTGTGCCCCGCATATAGGCTTTCCAATTTACCTTGCACTTTTTCTGTGATAACATTTATCACACTCTGCTACGAATGCCTTCTTATTTTTCTATGTCTTTCATAGACTAGAACTATATTGAAGGCAGGGAATGCCTTGTTCACCAGTGTACTCCCTTTATTTAATACAGTGCATGGTACATATTAGGAAATTATTAGTACACACAGACTTGGGGAAAAGTCCTGATACTGAAAATCTTTCTCTGTAAGTGGAGGGCAAGGAAAGACCCAAGAGTTAGGCCACTCCAGTCTGGCAATTAACAGAGATTATTAAGGGAAACTTACATATAAGGTGCATCTTGGACAGCTGCAAGATGACATGGATATCCTCTGCACCATTTGATAGGCACCAGAGAATCATACGGAATAAAAATAGGGGGACTAGTCATGGGTACTAGCATGTTAATGCTAGCAGGTACCAAAATAATATACATGCTTGACCAGTTCAGGACAACAACCTGTTCTAGGAACCAGCAAGTAGCAGGAAGCAATTACAATCAGGCAGTCTCTTTAATGGGGATTGCAGTAAGCAATTTCCCTTTTCTGGCCTGGGTCTAGCTCATGCGACAGACAACAGTCATATCATGGAATAGTCTCACATCCACGGAAATCAATCGATAAATGTTGTTGGATTAATGAATGAACTAGGATTTAAAACGAGTTCTAAGATTTTTTTTCCAAGGTGCAAAGCAGTATAGTGAACCAAAATGTACACAAAATTCCGAATCAGAAAGCTAGATTGAATCCCAGCTCTCTGCCACTTGAACAATCGTGTGACCATGAACTGGTTATGTAACTTTTCTGAATAAAAAGCTCACCAGATACCAAGCACTGTACTGGGTGCTGGAAACACAGAGATAAAGGAAGACATATTAATTGCAATCAAGGAAGCTGAATCCAAAACAATGTGTAGGAGCAGGAGGTATGAAGAAAGAACATTCCAAGTAGAGAGAGTGACAAGTGAGAAGGACTGTAGGTGAGCGATCATGTTCCTCGTTGTGTGAAGCAAACACAGTTCAGTAAGCCTGGAACATAGCTGCAGAACAGGCAGCTGGAGTTGGAGTGAAGAGATAAGACTTAGTCTATGGCCATGCCACCCTGAACAAGCCCAATGCCATCTAATCTCGGAAGCTAAGCAGGGTCGGGCCTGGTTAGTACTTGGATGGGAAACCACCAAGAAAGACCAGGTGCTGTAGGCAAAAAAAATAAGGGATTGTAAGCTGACAAGATCCTTGCAATCTGTGAGATCAACCAAGGGTTGTCTCCCTTAAAAATAAAAATAATAAAAAAATTTTTTAAAAAAAGAGATAAGACTGGAGGGAGGAGAAAAAATGGTGTAGATGATAGAGGCTCTGTTCACCTTCTGGTGATCAAATCAAAGTTGTGACGGAAACAAGGAGCAGCGGCAAGGAAAAAAGCACCTGGAATCTAAATAAACAAACCATACGACTATGGAGAAATCCAAGAAATCACCCTGCAACAGCAGAAGGTAGGACGGGGTGAGGATGCTGGGCTGCCTGGTCCCGAGTGACTGAGATGGAGACTGCAGCAGCGGGAGCAGCAGAAGCCTCTTAAAGGGGCCACCTCCGCGAGCAAATTTTTGCGGTAATGGACCTGCTCGCTCTGAACACCAGTGCCCATTTGGCTGCGCGCAGTGGGCACGAGGGACTTACAGGGAGATATTGTCAGAGTAAGGGCCAAGGCGAGACTCCAATGGTACAGAAGTGCCGGTGTTATCCATTGTTTCCTGTTGAGCCCTCCCCACTCCCTGTGCACTGGTCACAGCACCGCCATAGCTGTGATGTCATCAAACTGGATAACAGAGGTCACTCCGCCCAGAGGAATCCCCCAACTCAGGCCCCACCCAAGCCACATCCAGGAATAGCCTCAGCGAGTCAGGTGCTCTTAGCCGAGCAGCACCTAGACTCACACTGGAGGCAGCTGGTCTTGGTTTCTGGAGTGACCTTTTGAGGCAACTATAAGCACAGCATCTGTGGATTGCTTGCTGAATCTTAACAGGTGGCCCTGGAGGGGTAGAGGCTTGGGCTAAATTTGGCCTGCAACTGAACCCCTCTCAGGACTGTGACACTGGACACCTACTTCACAAATCCACACTAATAAGACTGGGAGACTTAGGAGCTTTGCTTAGTACATAGAAACAGACACGAAAAAGGCAGCCAAAATGGGAAGACAAAGAAGCAGAATCCATATGACAGAACAGGACAGAGATCCAGATATAATGGAGTCAAGTAATCCAACAGATGCAGAGTTCAAAACACTAGATATAAAGATGTTCAATGAACTTTTGGAACATGTAGATAAATTCAGTGAGAATTTCAAGAAAGAGGTAAAAAACATAAAAATGGAAATGGAGATTTAAAAGGGAACCACTCTGAAATGAAGAACACA
Organism: Pteropus medius; assembly: GCF_902729225.1. Classification (NCBI taxonomy): domain Eukaryota; kingdom Metazoa; phylum Chordata; class Mammalia; order Chiroptera; family Pteropodidae; genus Pteropus; species Pteropus medius. The sequence continues at coordinate 37,427,455 of NW_024340849.1, read as the reverse complement.
TTATCTGAGATGAGTAGTATATTAAATGGAATAAACAAAGGAATAAACAAAGTGAATAAAGAAGAGGATCATATGCCCTATCTAAAGGACAGAAAAGCCAATCAAGACATTCAAACAGAATGGCAAGAAAAAAGATGCCAAGACTATAAAGATGATTTAAGGAGGTTATGGGACACTATGAAGGCTCCAAATATTCATCTTATTGGCGTAAGTGAAGAAAATCAAGATGTTGAACAGCTGTTTGAAGAAATAATGATGGAAAACTTCCCTAACCTGGTGAAGGAAATGGACATAAAACCCCAGGAAGCTCAGAGGATTCCAAAAATTAGGAATCCAAAGAGGCCCACACCAAGGCACATCATAATTAAAATGCCAAAGGTTAAATACAAAGAAAGAGTTTTAAAAGCAGCTAGAGAAAAACAAATAATTACATATAAGGGAACACCCATACGATTGGCAGCTGATTTCTCAGGAGAGTCTATGAAGGACAGAAGGGCTTGGCAAAAGATATACGACAGAATGAAGACCCATGATCTACAACCAAGAATAATTTATCCAGCAAAGCTATCATTTAGAGTTGAAGGACAGATAAAGAGCTTCCCAGACAAAAATAAACTAAAGGAATTTATCACCACCAAGCCAGAATTACAGGAAATGTTGGAGGGATTTCTTTAAGAAGAAAAAATATGTATCAAAAACAGAAATAAAGAATGGTAAGAACTACATTCCTATCAATAAGTACCTTAAATGGAAAAGAGTTAAGTGCTCCAACCAAGGGATGGAGTGGCTGAAAGGATAAGAAAACAAGACCCCTACATATGAAAAGGAAGAGGATGGAAAAAGATATTGCTGTGATGAACCTAGAGGGTATTTAAGTCAGACAGAGAAAGATAAACACTGTATGATTTCACTTATATGCAGAATTTAAGGAATAAAAAGAATAAACTAATCAAAAACAGACTCACAAATATAGTGGACAATTTGGTGACCGACAGAGAAGAGGGGCGTTTGTGGGGTGGGAAGAACGGAATGAAGAGTTAAAGAAGTACAAATTAGTAGCTAATGGATGGTCACGGGGATGGGGAGCACAGCATAGGGAATGCAGTTAGCATTAATACATTGGCTAGGTGGAGGGTCAGGGGAGGGAGGGAGCAATCGGGGGATCATTTTACTAACTATATAGATGTCTAATCAATGTACTGTATACTTGAAACTAATTAAAATTTAAAAAATAAAAAATTTAAAATAAATAAATAAATGAGTTTCAGGAAAATAATTTTTCTGAAAATTTGGTTGTGAATAAAATCATTAATCTCTCTCTCTCTAAAAAAAAGATAAGACTGGAAAGGTAAAAAGAAGTCATATCATGAAGGGAACTTTACACTGTGTCATAGAGTTTGAGATTCATCTTCAAAGCCATGGAATTAAAACCCAAAAGAGCTTTAAGCAGGAGAGCCATGGTTTTAGATTTTTATCATAGATGGAGATAAGTCTGGCGACTAGTTAGAGAATGGGTTGAAAGATAGTGATGTTAGCAGCAAGAACACCAGTTAATAGGAGGCTGCTGCAGTAATAGGAGGCTGCTGCAGTAGTCCACTCAAGAGACAGAAGTAGTGTGAACTTTGAAGATGGGGAAAATTATTAGTTAACTGAGTCAAGAAATATTTAGATGACAGAACAGAAAGAACTTGGTGATTGATTGCATGAGAGGGGTGAGGGACAAGGAAGAGTAAAGAGAGCACTCAAATTTCTGGTACAGACAATTGGCATATAGAGGTGCCTTACTGAGATAAGAAATACAGAAGATGAAAAGGCTTTGAGCAGAGAACAGACATTATCAAAGCGATGCTTTAAGGAGAGAGTTCTGTTGGCAGGAAGCAGATGGGCAGAAGGGAAATGTCTGGAGTCAGGAAAATAAACTAAGAAGTTCCTGCAGTTGTCTAGTGGTGAGAAGAGAGGGACTGAAGTAAGGTGAACAGTGAGGATAGAAGGGAGGGCGAGGTAACAATAGACAGGGTTTGGCAATTACAATGGAGAGTCCTGAAGGATACTATTAAATAACTGTGTTAGAGGGGCTGATATGAAGGTCTCTGAAAGCCAAGCAGAAGAATTGAGACTTGACTCAGTAGAGAAAAAGAAAACTTTAAACTTTTCCTGTACAAAGGAACATTTAAGGTATATTAGTTTAACAATAGTATACAAGGCTATACTAGAACTAGAAATGAGGAAAGGAAGAAACCAGAGCTAGAGTGAGTAAAGGAAGAGGTAGCAAGGAGATTGTGGTTATCACTCAAACATAACTGAAAAAGAGAATATTACTAAGGAAGAATTTAAGGTACCTGTGACTCATTTACTGTGAGGTATAAAGGAGAGGGAGTAACTAACTGACATACACCATGGCACGTAACACATTTTCAGTAATTACAGTCATGCAATGCATAACAAGGTTTCAATCAATGATAGACTGCATATAGATAGTGCTCCCATAAGATTATAATGAAGCTGAAAAATTCCAATCACCTAGTGACATCATGGCCATCATAATGTTGTAGCACAATGCATTACTCATGTGTTTGTGGTGATGCTGATATAAACAAAAACAAACCTACTGTGCTGCCAGTCATATAAAAATATAGCACATATAATTATGTATAGTACGTAATACTTGATAATAATAATAAACCATTATGTTACTGGTTTATGTATTTACAATTCAATATTTTTTATTACTTTCAAATGTATACATTCTATTTGCTATAAAACAGTACGCCATGTTAGGCCGGCAGTTGCCTCATATATCTCGTGATTGCATCTTTTTTTGTTGTGCTTGATTTGATCTTATATTGTTTTATACAGTAACATGCCAGACAGACTTTTAGCCTAAGAGCAATATGCTAACTCAAGTAGTCTAGATGTGTAGTAGGCTGTACCTTTTAGGTTTGTGTAAGTGCACTCTGATGTTCACACAACTATAAAATCACCTAACGATGTACTTCTCAGAATGTATCCCCATTGTTAAGTGGTGTATGACTCTGTTTGTTTACATGTTTACCTTAGTCAGACTATGGGCTTTTTGAAAGCAGAGATCATGTCCTATTTATTTTTACATCTTTAACAGACAGCCCAGATTATGACAGTTCAAGTCTAAATATTCTGTAACAACCAATTCAATGAATAAAGAAGTTGGAAGGGCAGAGTATATATGAAGACAAAAATAGTTTTGAGAAGGTTTTGAATTTGGCTGCAAAACATGGAGCTTAAGATGACATCTAAAATATCCACTTGAATAAAGAAGATGTGGCACATATATACAATGGTCTATTACTCAGCCATAAGAAAAGATGAAATACTACCATTAGTGACAACATGGATGGGTCTTGAGATTATCATGCTAAGTGAAATAAGTCAGACAGAAAAAGTCGAGAACCATACGATTTCACTCATGTGTGGAATACAAAGCCAAAAGCAACAAATGAACATGATAAACAAGCAGATACTCATTGACATGGACAATAGCTTAGTGGTTACTAGAGGAAAGAGGGGAAGGAGGAGTTAGGTAAGGGTAGAGGGGGTCAAATATATGATGACAGAAGGTAATTTAACTTTGGGTGGTGAACGCACAGTGCAATACACATATGACATATTATTGAATTGTACACTTGAAACCTACATGATTTCCTTAATCGATGTCACCCCAATAAATTTAACAATAAATAAACATCCACTTGTGAAATGTCTTATAGGTATTTACAGCGAAAGTAAGTGCTCAGAAGCTAAGTTGAGAGAAGAAACCTGGAGAGAGGCACATTAGGGAGTCAGCAGTATTAATCACCAGCCCCTCAGCACCCTACTGCCATCTGACATCTGAAACAATACTGAAGCCTCAGTGGCTTCATACTATAGTGCAATGTGGTCAGGATGGAGGTTCTGCTTGGAACAGTCATTCAGAGATCCAGGTTCCTTTTGTTGTGAACATCACCACTGTTAATGCATGGCCTCCAGAGTCACAGCAGAAGGACAGAGAGCATAGAGGATTGTACTGGAGGTTTTATAGATGGGACTGAAAGTGGTTTATATCACTCTACCCATCTGTTTTTGTTCTCATCTTGGCTTCAAAATCCAGACTGATTGTTTCTCTGGGCTATTCATTTGCCTTCTCAATCCATTCTCTGGCCTTCTCTACTCCGTAGCCTGGGAGGCTGGTCTCTGGGAATTGAACCACCTGAGCTTCCTTGCCTTCTGCCTTCTAGTTGGGTTCAGAGAATGAGAGGTACCAGCAGGAGAGTGTAAACAAGAAGAGAAGGAGGTTGAGGTATCTTTCACTTCTTTACCCCTGACTCTTTGGCAAGAAATTCTGGCAGTGGCTACATTTTCCTATAGCCACAGCGTCTCTGCTGGGCACTCCTTGTTTTATGGCTCCAGCTCTTGCTATCTTGCAAAAACACTGTTCCTTCAATTCTGGATGTCTTAACAGCTTCCTGCAGTTAATAGTCCCTGGCTACTTTTCTATTCCTCATGGAGTCCCTTAATTGTGCCCATTTTTCTGTAAATTGTCTCTTCCTTGGTCTCTATTTAGTTAAATCCTTAGAGTATACCATTTGTTTCCCATTGAAACACTGACACACTGACTAATTCACATTCATTCTATTTTAATTACCAATGCACTATTCAATTGGTATTTGATTGGTATTTTTCAATTGGTATTTTGAATTGGTCATTCAATTGGTATTTTTCCAACCAAAGGGGTACAAGTTACCACTGTATCCCATTTTAGAACCTCTTCCTGAAAGTTTTAAGTCCACATATTCTATACTAAGAGAGAATACTTCCTTTTCATTAGCTTAAATCTGAAAATGGTTATGTATGATAACTCTAGTCTTTATCCATAGCTATAGATACCCCATAAAGTAGTTTGAACCACTCTATTCTTTTTCTCAGTAGTTTTGTTCTTCTTTTTCTGTTGTAGACCTACTGCATGGTGGGAACAAAACTCTATTTATCTGCACCCAAGGACATATTATAGCTGTATTTTCAGTAACATAGCTACCATTTCTTGAAAGCTTACTACCTGCCAAGAAATGTGCTAGGCACTCCTTTATTTTTTAACAATTCTCAAAATAGACATTAACATCTCCATTTTATAAGTAAGGAAACTTACTTACAAAAAAGAGACTTGGACAATTAGAGAAGCCAAATAACTTGTCCGATATCACATGGCTAGTACATGAGTCAAGATATAAATCAAATAGTCTTCTTTTAAAGCCCCTGCCCTTAACTTCTATGCTATCTTGCTGGGGTCCAAATGCCCGTAAACCAGGTGATGTGCTTAGAAATAAGTGGTGGGTAATTGTAAAATAGCAGTAGTAAGAAGGAGAGATGGGTTTATAAATAGTTTGCACAGAGAATGTTTGGCATTGTACAAAGATCATAATTAATCGAGCTACACAGTTGGTGGCAAGAATTACTTTAGTCGACCAACATAGGCGGTTATCACAGGAGATGGGAAAGATAAAAATAATTGATTTCACATATACATTTGAACCTGCCACACAGCAGCTACTGAATTTTTAGATGGAAACTCCTCAGTGGTAGGAACTACATCATCCTAATATTCATATCTCCGGTAACCATTATGAAACTTCCACATAGCAAGCAGTAAGAATTACTGACTAAGTGATAGTGAAACTACATGTGTTCTGTATGAAACATTATGGAAATGTTTACTGTAAAATGTTTATTAATTATACAGCTCTGTAAACTCTATGATAAAATATGAAAATAACATATAATAGCAACATAACATATTATAATGTAATATAATAAAAATAATATTTATTGAATGTTCACTGTGTGCCATGCAATATACTAAGCCATTTATATAGATTAGATCATTTTGTTATCACAATAATCCTATGAAATAGATACTATTATTATCATCCCCATTTACATACAAGAAACTGAGGCACAGAGCTGTTAAGTCACACAACTAGTCATTGGTAAAGTCAATATTTATACCTAAGTGTCCTGGCTCTGGTGCCCTTCCAAAATACACAAAGAAACTATATACTTATTGCAGCTTAAATGTATACCCTATCAATCTCACAAGATGGTGTTAAACAGCACTTGGCTAAAGCTAACAATTTTGAATTTCTTCAGCACAAACTAGGATTATTCAGTGTGTTACACATAGTTAAAAAACAGGTCTCATTGAGAAAAGGCAGAGTTATAACTTTTTCTTTATACTTTTTTAACCTTCTTGGAAATGCATTGCATATTGCCTTGCACGAAACTGGCATTCGATATTTATTGAATTCAACCAAACAAGTAACTTTTCAGTAGCTTTTTAAGAAAAGTACCACAAGGTACTAAAAACAAACAATGGTAGTAAAATAAACAAATAGTAAATATAAACATGTCATCATTATTGCATCCTAGATATAAATTTTTACTAGCTTTGGGAAAATGGCTCAGTGAATATTTTCAAGAACACTATTTAAAATGGTCACTAATAGTCTTAAAGTGCAGTTGAAAGCATATTTAGTTGGAATGCTTCGTTTAAAAGCTTCAGAATGATTTCCAAATATGCCATAGTATTTTAATGAGAGGAAAAGAGTTATCTATATTCATTAACGTTCTTTTCACATGTAGGGGAATCTTAGGTCTGGACATTAAAACAAAAGCTCTGAGAAGATGCTTTATGATAGCCATTGTATGAAGGTGATTGAAAGACCTTGTTTTTTCAGGGTCTATCTCCTGAGGGTAAAAACTATCCAAATTGGCAAGGACTAGATTATCTTTTGTATCTGAACAGAGGAAATCAGATTTTAACATTTCATAGTTTCACAGGACCCTTTCGTTGGAATTCAAAAGGCCATTCTTTCTAGGCTTAGTAGTTCCCTAGCCTCCCAGATCAAATATCCTATCACAGGATGGCATGGCAACCCCAGAGATAATTTGAAAGGGCCACACCATCAGGCATATACTTCAGCACTTCCTCACTTCTCTTCATGAATATCTCTCCTGCCTCCAGATGAGCCCTTTTCCCAAGCATCTAATAACACGTCCATTCAACTAATATTCATCAAGTCTCTACCATGTGCTGAGGCTGCTTTGATGTTGGAGGCACACCAATGAACAGAAGACTTCATGGAAGAGTGTGTGTGTGTGTGTGTGTGTGTGTGTGTGTGTGTGTGTGTGTGTGTTTTTAGACTGATCAAACAATTAAAAATACGTAAGTTAAATAATTATTGGATACGAATTCATACTGTGAAGATAATTACACAAGATGATGTGGTGAAGTGGGGGGACAGATTTCTTCTGTTACCTGGGAGCTAGCCTGGCACTCACAACTAGAGTGTCGTCAAACATAACAATTTCATGGAACATCAACATGAGATAAGGTCACCCTGTGACCATGATGGAGGAAAAAAAATGACCATTCTGTAATCATGTCTGAGCATAGACAAAACCAAGTACACTGTGCAAAACACTAAAATGGTCAAATATCCCCCTCTCCTAAATAACATGAGTGAATGCTGCTCCTTTATGAATTGCAGCTTTAGTCCAACTCTGTTCCTTTTGCCCCCAAGATAAAATTCATTAAGATACACAATCATAGAATTATTTCCATTTCTGGACAGCTCCCAATCCAGAGTAAACCCCACTTCCTTGACCACAAGCCCAAACCCTTAACAAGCCCCTCGTAAGCCTTTCTTACCAAGATGTTCCGTGTTTTGCCAAGGTGTGCAATGTGCAAGCTCACTTGCTGCCAAGAACATCAATGTGCCCACTGTTGTTGGATTACAGTGTGTTGTTGGTGGTCTTTGATTAATATGCACTGACAAGAAGGAGAGGAAAAAAATGCTTTAGTTAGGGTGGTCAGGGAAGTCTCTGATGAAGAGGTGGTCAGAGGTGGTCAGGGAAGTCTCTGATGAAGAGCCGTTTTAAGATCAGGAGAGGAACAAGCAGGAAAAGCAAATAATTTATTATCTAACAATTTTTGATTTTACATATATCACCTCCCTCAACCACTGCTTTTGAGGTAAAGGTGGAGCTAATCCCATTCTAATATTCTACTTTTAGAACAAAAATAATTTGAGGTGTCATGTAAAGAGGTAAGGAAGTAGAGTGTGGAAGGTACTTGCTTTAACACAGTGTAAGTGTGCATAATGCTGAGGAAGGCTTATCCCTCTCCCATTCCCATCCAGGATCCTGTTCTCTGTTGGCTAGAAGTCAGTTCTTCCTAAGGTTTTAAGAATAGAAGTGGTAACTATCTCTTCTAGAAGTATATTAATTAGGAAGAGGCTTCTCTAAAATAAAAAAAAAAATCAGAGTTAATATTTATGGCAAGTGGGGACCTAAGTCCTTCTTGATATTGGACCAGTAATAGTTGTAATAGTGACCCGGAACTGCTACCACCAGGGGAACATGAGGTATAACGATACTAAATAGAGTAGTGCTTATCAAAGAGTATTCTAGAAATTCTACTGCTCCAAGATTTTAGGGAGTGAGAGGAAGGGAGAAGATTCCTTAGTCAAATACTTTTTGAAAAGCTGCATATTATTGTCTTCTCTTGGAGATTTCTATTGCGCATTTGAATATTAAGGGCTCTGAAAATTTCAACATAAAATGACCAGATGAAGTGTGTTTAGCACAGTAATGGTAAACTGAATTGACCACAGAACACCTTCTCCCCTTGACCACTTTATACTCTGAGAGATACACATTTGGACATTGTTCCTGGGAAATCAAACACTGCCACAGAGGTCATTGAAATGGTTGCACGCCTTGCTAGCAGATGGGGGTTCCTATTTCTGAAATGGGAGTTCTGACTGGATTGGTGCTGTAACACGTTCTTATTGCACAAGTCCACTGTAGGTGAGCTCTGGCATTATACATTAGATATCACCCTTCCATTCCCTTCAAATTTCCTGAAGTCAAGAAATGCCTGGCACCATTATTTGTTTCTGGCTATTGTTTTTAAATTGCTAGCTAATCTTTCCAGGCTGCATGTTATTTATGGTGACATTAAAATAGTCAAAGATTTCCTCCCTTCCCCAATGGCTTGTTAATCTTTATTCTGTTTCCTTGACTATTTTTTGACAGTTTAGCCATAAAACTTATAGTTTATTGTCCAGAATTTTAATCTTCCTTTATACCTCTATCACTTTTATTGCCCATAATTGGTCAAACTGTTGGCTAGAGCACAAATAAATTACACAAAGAGAACTTAGAGTCTCAGCATTCATTGGCCTGCAGTCTGCCACATTAGGTTTCATTAACTGGGAGCATAAGATAAACACAGAGAACAAGGGAAAGACTCATTATTAATAGTGTGCATAGATTGTTTGTGTTTTGCTTAAATATATTTTAAGGACATTTCCCTAAGGAAAATATTTCAGACACCCATAATATTACTACAAGTCTATACTGTGTGGGCAAAATTCACCTATATCCTAAAGCTAGTCTGGGTTCTGGAGAGGCACATGCCAAGACGAGGTCACACGTGCAAGAAATTTATTGGGACAAACACCTGTGACAGAAAATGGAGAGGGAACCTACAGGATCCTCAGAAAGTTATTGGTCTAATGCTGTGACCCTGAATGAATGAAGAGAGGGAAGAAAGGGCTGAGAAAAATTGTTTTAAGAAAAGTTCAGCAAGGCCTTCAGGGACCCCTGGAGCCCAAGTTCCACATTGAGGAGTGTCTTGTCTTCTAGGAATGGCCTGTTTGAGTAACACAGCCATGCTCCTGGCTGACAGCAGCCCATGGGAAGCATAATGTTGGTGCAAATGGAATAACAGATCTCAGAGCACAGTTGCAAGAGGCTTTAGTAATTACTGTCCTGTCTGTGTTCTTTAAGATCTGAGAGGCATTCATGGTCATCTACAAGATTCTCAAAATTTACTGTGCATACAAATCACCCAGGAATCTTATTAAAATGCAGATTTAGTAGGTCTGGAGTGGGGCCTAAGTTTCTGTACTTCTAGCAAGCTCTCAATAATATGCTGTTGGCTCACAGATCTCACTTTGAGTAGTAGCAAAGTCCTAGAGAATATTTGGAATAGCCCTATTTAAACCATCAAAGTAGGTCCATGCAGAACCCTCTGTTGCAGTCAGAAGATGTATACACTTCCATGTTAGGTTTTTTTCCATTCAAATAACTCATCCCCCTTGCCTCTACTATCACAGCTGTTGACTCCCTCTTGTCGCACTGCTTGCACATTCCTTAATGATCTTCCTATACATACATATGCATTCATTTTAGGTAAAAAGAGAGGGCTTTGGACCTTTATGATCTAATCATAGCTCCATTCTCCCCTCCAATTATTTGGTTTAGACCAGTTGTTCCCAACCTTTTTGGTACCAGGGATCAGTGCTCCTATGAGAATCTAATGTCTAATGATCTGAGGTGGAGCTGAGGCAGTGATGCTAGCACTGGGGAGTGGCTGCAAATACAGGTGAAGCTTCGCTCCCTTGCCTGCCGCTCACCACCTGCTGTGCAGCCCTGTCCCTAACAGGCCATGGACTGGTACTGGTCCACAGCCCGGGGGGTGGGGACACCTGGTTTAGACAGTTTATGTCTCTTAATCTTAAGCAAAAAGTTTCAAGACTCTCTTTCCAAGTATCTATAATAAAGTCCATCCTTCTTAGAAATTCTGGTGCAGCCAGCCATCACATTTTTCTCCTACATGAGTTCTGTGGGATCTGACCACACGCATCTCCTCTAGGTCACCAGAAGATTTCTGCAGTTATCATCCTAATACCATGTAGCTGTCCATCTATTATTGAACAGATCTGTTCTTTTCCTTCACTCTAGTCACTGGCCTCTTTGTATATTTTAACTCAATTCCCTATACACTGTCTATTGTATAAATAGTACTCTTCATACTTTTTTCTAAAGCCATGGAATTCTTTCATCGGAAAGAAAGCTTAAGTAGAATAAAGTAGGCTGGTCTGGCTGAAACGGTGGGAAATAAAATTAGAAAGGTGGCAGGAACATAAAACACTTGCGTATTACAGTGTTTAAGCATTCAGGAGCAAGTAAAGGATTTTAAGAAGAAAAGACACAACCAGACTTGTACATTATGAACGTTTACTCTGGCAGAGGTGAGGAGTGTAGGGCGTGGAATTTTGCCACCCCAAACTGTGTCTCTTAATAATTATTTTAGCTGATTTTTTTTTTAAAAAAACAAAGATTATAGGAAGAGGTTTTACCTTCCCTTTAACTACCTAAAAGAATTTAGATAAAGGGCCTGGTCCTGGAAGAGCACTATCACCAGAGATATCTACAAAGAATATTGGCTAGATGTGGGCAGGGCTTGGAGATCAAAGTCTTCTCTGTGTCCCATTATCTCTCTATGGTGTAGCAAACATTTGCTTAGCAAACACTTGATTTTCTATTCCCATGTGAATTGCCTTCCTTTCCTTTGATGTCCCAAACCCTTAAACTTTTCTTCTTAGGATGATATATAAGCCTCAATCGCTTGACTGCCTGTGGGCTTCATGTCTTTGTGGAGCCCCCATACATACAAATTAAATTTGGTTTTCTCTTGTTAATCTGTCTCTTGTCATTTTAATTCTTAGACTAGCCAGAAGAACCTAAAAGGGTAGAAGAGAAAATTTTCCTCCCCAACGGAAGAATAAGTTGAAGAGGTCACAGATGGAATCAGAAAGACTATAAAGGAAGATATGAGGAATATAGGCATATTAAGTGAGGACAAAAAGGGGCTCTATAATAAATCTAACTGAAAGTAACTTCACAGAGTGATCAGATTATAAATTCCTAACTGAACAGTTTATGGTGGGTAGTGATGTCCCAGGCCTACAATTTCTTTGGTAAAGGGTTTTTAAGCAAGCTCTGTCCATTGTTCTTATGCATCTAGGTTAACACATCTTTGAAATGCCAGAAATAATTCTCTTTTCTAGACTCTTCAAATGTTGACCACTCTTAAGAGAGAACCTAATCTTATTAACTACCCCGTGCTTTCCATTTTCCCATCTTCATATAATCTTCCTTATGTTCCTTCCTTAATTCTAAAAGTATAAAAGAAATTGCAAAACTGTCAGTCCCCAGAACATTTGAGATTTTGCTTTCCAACAATGTCATTAGTTTGGCTCAAATAAACTCTTATAAAAATTCTCTACAGGTCTGGACATTTCTTATGTTGACACAAGGAATCGGAATCATCAGAACTTGCTGTATGGGTATGGAGGAAGTGAAAAAGAGGAGCATAGTATGTGTCCCAAGTTTCAAGCCTGGGCAATTATTGATGCAGGAGTGCAGGGGTAGCCAATTTCTGAAATGAGAAAGATGAGAAGACGAACAGGTTTAGGGAAAACATGTTGAGTTCAGTTTTGAACATAGTGAGTTTCAGGGAGACATCCAGGAACTCTTTGGGTAAATGAATGTGGGAATCAGCAGAGTTTGGCTTAGGGACCCCTCTTGTATCCGAGTCTATGTTTCTATTTACAGACCATTGTCAGCCTCTGCTTAGGCAACTACTCAAAGTTCATAAAAAGTCTTTTTCAACTGAATTGCCTGAAGTTTTACTTTCTTCCAATATGGTCTGCAAAATGTAGGTTGCTTACTACACTTGTTACTTTAGTAATTACTTCTTTCCTTCTTTCCAAAGTACTCTTGCATATCTTAGTTTTCGGTCTTATTTGGGGTTCTCTGTATTGGCCACATGCTTAAGTAGTCAGAGAAACAGGAAAGGTTTGTTCAGTACCCTTTGGCGGAGTTATTTTGATTCAGAACAGGGTAAATTCCCCCAATGGGGGGAACTCAAGCCCTGCACTGAGAGAGAAAAGGGTTCTTGGTTGAGCACAAGAAAGAATTAAAACACCTGCCAAAGTTAGTCAAAAGGAAAGTTTATTAGAGGAACAGTAATGCTCCATAGACAGAACATGGTCTCTTCTCAGAGGCAGAGAATAATAGAGCCTAAGAGAGACTCAGAGGGACAGAGACAATAGAGAGAGATGGGGACAGTGAAAGAGACAGAGTAAAGACACTGAGAGGAATTCTAAGTGTTGGGGGAATTCAGTTTATATATCATTCTTTAGTTTCTGTGAATTACAATTTGAAGATTTTGTTTACCTATTTTCCTTTGATGATATGAGCAAATAGTGAGTAAGGATAATAGTACGTAGTGTGAAGAGGTAAGACTATGTAGCATGAAAAGTCTGCTGGCAATTCCCAGCCTTTGATTCATAGGTTCTCCATGGTTTTAGCCTTAGGGAATGAATGATTTTGTGTAGTGGCCACTTGGCCACTTAAAGACTTGGTTTTCTTGTTTCCCTTCATAGTGTAGGGAATAGTTTGTTAGCAATCTTAACAGAAATCTTCCTTTGTTCTGCAGGTTTTCTTATGGTTTGGCTGGAGGGCCGAGCAGCATATTGCAGTCTCTGAATATAGCTTGATTTGACATTTTAGTTCCCTTGCCTCTTCCCTACATTCATTTCTGTTTAGAATCTGAGCTCAAAAGATTAAAAGGCTCTAGCTAGAGGAAATCTGAATTACTAAAAAATCATTGGTGTCAACTGCAGAAAGTAAGATAGACTTGGTTGCTATTATTTAAAATAACAATGGAACGAAAATGGGGTCACTTTTGCTAGGCCATATCACCAAACCAAAACTTAATATATAACTTAAATGCAGTTTCAGCCTCTCCCACAAGTGGAATTTTAAACCATTCAGTCTGGAATTTTTCTGATGGACACTAGTGAGGTAATTTGCCTGATTAGATCCCCTTCCCTTCCCCAAAGGAAGTGTCGCTGCCTGAAATAATCCACTCCTAACTTCTTAGTCCCCCTCTTTCTGCCTATAAAAACCTTCCATTTTGTACAACCCTTTGGAGAATGCTTCTAGTTGTTAGATGAGATGCTGATCAATTAATGAATCATTTAATAAAGCAGTTAGACCTTCAAATTTACTTCATTGAATTTTGTTCTCTAATAATATGATATGTGGTAAGAGATGCTTTGTGTAATAAATTAGATATACCGTGCTTTGTTCAGATGGTTAAGTTTTGCTGTGCATTGTTTTCTGTTACATTTTAGTGTGGTAGTTTTCAAATTTGAATTTAGTCTTTGAAAGGCCACTGGGAGGAAGAGGTGCTGAGTAGTTGGGATTTAAGGCTCATCGCCGTATTTTAGCCAAAACATCCTAATCTGTTTTTATATCAGCTTTCATTGAAGAAGCATTCTGTTGCTTTTGAAGTGTGAAAACCACTATTTTATGCAACAGAAGGTGTAAGACATATAAAGAAACCAGTGACAGGCCAGAATGAAGGAAGGAAAGTTCTTGAACAATGGATGGACAGCTAGCTATGATTAACATAACTAAAGAAGTTTCCATGCAACTTGGAGATTAACTGTGGCCAAACCCCTCAGCACTTTCAGGCAAATTCTTCACCTGTAAGAGAAATAATGGAATGACTGCACGGTGGACCCTGGGGCCCAACTTGGTTGGAAGCTTGGTTAGGGCTTGAAACTGTTTTTGCTCAAGATGACAAGTAAATACACTGTCCAAATGAATTAACTGGATGTAGGAGATATAACTGACATCACGAAGGGCTAAACCCCTCCAAATCCTCTCTTGAAACCAAAATGAATGCACATGTGCAGATTTATGGAGACAATCCTAAAGGGGCTATGCAAGCCATGTGACAAGAGGAAGTTAACAGCTGTAAGGTCAGAAGCAATGAACTGCATGAAGTTCCTTAAATAAGCCACAATTTTTCTGCCAATATTTTTCTCTCCTGGAGCAAAGTCTCTCCTCTTCTTCAACTAGCTAACCTCTCTGTTCTTTTATAACTCAAGCATTCTTTGGAACAAGATGCCCAATAAAATTTGGATGGATGGGACTTCTTTGTGCTACTAACACAGTACAAGGACATGATTCTAGTCCATGTGAATGCTGATTTACTTTTGTTCCGCGCATCTTAGCTCCTTAAAGGCAATACATGACATATGGTTCTGTATCTCCAAAGCTTAGCACAATAAGATCCTAATAAATGTCTGTTGAATTAATAATCTCACAAACTCATACTGGATTCCCTCCAAGTAAATCGGGCAGAATTCTTTACAGGTACTTATGCAGTGCATCCTTGACTCAGAATAAAGAAAAATTAAAACCTGCCTATGATTAAAGAAGACCGGGAGGAACAATGTACTATTTTGAGTTTTTATTTGCTTATGTGTGAAAAAAGTGAGACAAGAGGGGATAGAATACCTCCCAAGTAAGAGAACTGGTGGCTTGACTAAGGTGTCTCCAATAAAGTGACCAATATAATTCATAACCAATGTATTGGAATGTGCGCATGGGCATGGAAGAGACATGATACAAACTCATTCAAATTTTTTGGATGACACCATGATCCTAATGTTGACTGGCATAGAGTCCTGTAGGAAGTTGCTCCCAGGCAAAATGTCCAAGAACACTGAAGAAAACTGTCACAATAAAACAGTGAGTGGTGGGTAAGTTTTTCTCCACCGCTTTCAAAATTGCCGCCAGCCCACTCCCGCTCTCCAGATTTTGGTAAGTCAAGCCCATTCTTGCTCGAATCAGACAGAATATTTTAAAACACGTAAAAAAAAAACAAAAACAAAAACAAAAAACCCTTCTGTCCTGAAGTGCAAAGGAGTTTGGGGCTGTGGACTGAGGTCCAATCCCTTCCTGGGAGGCGGCGGTAAACCCTACTCCTCAGCGTCTCCTGGGGAGTTCTGATGGTGCAGAAGCGGCGGTGGGCAAGCAGGAGCCCCCTGCTCCCCCGAGTTTCTAGGAAAAGGAGCCAAGAAAATCTTGGCCGCCCCTCAGGAAGGACAGCTTCCCCCGGGCCCCACTGAGGGGGAGGAGTAAGACGCGCGCCAGACCAAGGTAGGGAGCCGCAGCTGCTGGGAACTCCTCTCACCACCTGGCCCGCAACCCGGAAGCAGATGCGGGCTGCGCGGCACGGCCCGGGTTGCGGTTCCGGGTTGGACCGCGCCACAGCCTGCGCTTCGCTCGCCGTCGCAGCGCCCCGCCCCCGACCTCCGGACCTAGGCAGGTGGCGGCAGCAGGGCCGCTCTCCGGGCCACATGGCTGAGGGGGACGCTGGGAGCGACCAGAGGCAGGTGAGGCCCCGGCGTGGCGCCGACCTCCAGGCTTGGCTCGGCCTCGTCTCACCGCCCCAGGCCTCCTCTGCTGAGGGGCCTTCCGCCCAGGTCCGATCCCGGTCCCGCCTGTGCCGCTAGCCGCGCCGTTTGCTCCGCCGCGTACCATTTTCTTGGCGCTTGTTCTCGGCTGAGCACTTTCAGGCCGGCCGCTCCCGGTCGGCGGCGGGCTGGGCCTGCCTCAGAGGGTGTCATCGTGAAACCATTAGCACGTGATTGAGCAGTTCCAGGCCGGAGCCAGAAACCCGGGTTCTGTCTCCTGTCCTGTCGCCTCCGGATCGCCTTGGACAAGTCACTTAACCTCGGTTTTTGCTTTTGAAAAACGGGCGGTACTTCACAGACCCTGGAGTTCCCTGAAGGCCCACGGTTCTTAGTCCTCGTGGTATTGAGCTTTCCCCTGTGCGTGGCTCACGTGCGTGCCCTTAAAGCTTTTCCTACTGGGCTGTGAGGAGAAAATGAGCTGGTACAAAAGTTGAATGCATGCTTTGTTTCTCGTTTCACTTTTAGCTCCAATTATTTTTCTTTCTTAACCCCAAACCAAAAGAATAATTTTGAAATGTTTTGATTACCAAAAAAATCACTCAGCCTTGTGCCCAAATCCAAAACAAAAACAACGGAAGGAGATACCCAGTAGGAATATATGGCTAGAGAGTGCGGGTGGGGATTACCTGTTAAAAATGAGAAAGTGGGGCAGAGAATATATTTTACCCATTCATTTGTGAATCTCTCTACAGGTTATGGGAGTACATACATATTTTAGCTCAGTAGTGGCCAAAAGCACAGTATATTTAGCACGGCTGGTTCCAGCCATAGCAATAGTGTATGGCAACCACCCAGAGTAGACGTGCTGCTAGGAAAGTTTGGCAGTGTTCATTCAAGGGTCCTTCATCCAGGCTAGTAATGTTAAAAGCAAATTGCCTTATAAGGGAGTAAGGAAAACTTTTTACCCTAAAGTTTTTAGGATATGCACATTCACTGACTTTTTCTCCCCATCAACTTTCAGAATGAGGAAATTGAAGCAATGGCAGCTATATATGGTGAGGAATGGTGTGTCATTGACGACTGTGCCAAAATATTTTGTATTAGAATTAGCGACGATATAGATGACCCTAAGTGGACACTTTGCTTGCAGGTATTCTTTTCCCCTTCTTTACAGCCATTTACCAGTTAAAACACTGACTGTATGATTGACTATTGTATTTCTCTAATGATTTTCTTGCATGATTTTTTTCTAAATTGTCTTTTTTATTGGCTATTATCAACGATTGATTGCCTAAACATGGGTAATTAAATCTCAGTCCACACTTAAGTCACGCTTTAATGTATAGTCTCAATCTTTCCTATTCCATTTATTTTAATTATTTAAATGTTCTTAATGTACCATTGACAGACTCGAGTTTCGCTTCCTTTCATTATCTTGTCCATTTAATAAGAGAGGGTCTAAACCTGGGAAAATAAATAACATTTAAGAGGAAGAATAGATAGTAATTTAGATGGTTCATAGAGTAGCTACTCATTTCTTTATTAATTAGGAGTCAGTTGTGGTTAGGATTAAAAAAAATAAAAAGACCAGTCTGTCTGTTTTAATGCTTATTCTTTAATGACTACCTATACTTGGAACATAAGAGATGCTAAATTGCATTTTCATCAGTATTTGTTTTTATAATAATACTGTTTTGAAAAGAAATCTGTATGGTTTGCTAAGTGTTAGCTGATGATATATTTAACAGTATTTAGTACGATTTTTGTCTTAGTATTTTCTCAGAAAAATCCCTGAAACATGTTATAATGCCACTGTATTTATTTAGGGTTAAGGTATAATGCCGCTGTTCAGTTTTTCTTTTTTTAAAATCTTTTTCCTCTCCACCCTTATTGCCTAACTTCATTGCTTTTATACTTTCTCTGCAAATAATGAACCCTTCTTAAAAAATTGGCATCATCAGCAACATATGTAAGGCAGAAGTATAAATAGGAGGGGATTCTCCCTCGAGATTTAACAAAACAATGGTTTTGTTTATTAGTTTTGCAAGTTAGAAATTTATCCAGCGACTAGCTTTAAAAATATTGTTATTTTGAGCCATGAATTATAAACCAATTTGTTTTTAAACTGCTTCGTAGGTGATGCTACCGAATGAATACCCAGGTACAGCTCCACCTATTTATCAACTGAAGTAAGCTCTATTTCTACATTTATATTTTTATAAAAAGATCATGCTTTTCAAAGATTGTTTATACTGTGCATTTTGTTGCTATAAAACACCTTTCTTGTAAAGATGTATATAGAAATTAATCCCTTTGGGCTTGGTATAGAGCATTTAAATAAATTATATAAAAACACACTGAAGTATATCACTTAGTATGAAAGAATCATGGGGTTCATAGAGTAAAATAGCCACAGTTTCTTGACATGCCTCTGCCTAAGACTGCCTGCCTTCCAGGAATTACCCATGGTGCTTCTGGTATTTCTTCCTGCCCATTATGGTTGAGGAACCATTTTCTCAGCCACCAAAGCTTAATCTTAATGAGTCCTGATCTGTTTGCAAGTGACCTTTGATCAACCTCATCTTCTTGACCTCCTGAGTTGTATAAATCTGTGTGAACAGAATTCCATGGAATCTCAATTGCTAAAATTTTTACCTACCAGTGGGATTTTTAGTATGAGTGTTTTAAAACCATAGCAATAAAATTTTCTGTAATTTTAATTTTTTTATTGAAAATGATGTAATTATAGAATGCTTGTAAACAAAAATGCCATTTTCAGAAAAAGTTAATATTGTTTTTACAATCATGTGGCAACTAGCTTACTTGTTAGAGTTGTTTCGAGATACCAATTAGAAAAAATTAGTATTTTCTGATAGTGTGGCAAATACTGTAAATCTGGAAATTTAGATTCTGGAACCTGTCCTGCCACTTATGTAAACCTGTGTGGTTTTATAATATCCTATTAACTCACTGTTATTTTTTAAACCATATTTTAATTGAATAATATTGGTGTTGGCTTCATCATGGTTTTCTGGGAGAACTAAACGAGTTAATGCCAGTGGAAGCATTTTTGAGCTGTATAGATTTAAACAATATAAAATAACATTTTAATGAAAATAGATGATTTTTAAAAGTTAAGTAAAACTGACTTGTGGTTTAATCAGTAATTTCTGTTTAATATATAAACAGAATCCTCAAATAATCTTTTCTATGTTTTATTTAATCTTAGTGCTCCTTGGCTTAAAGGGCAAGAACGTGCGGATTTATCGAATAGCCTTGAGGAAATATATATGTAAGTAACAGGTGATTCAAAAAATTCTACTAGTGATCCCGTTGTGGAGTTTTGTTGGTACTGTGATAGGGCCTTTTCCAAACTTTTTGTTAAGCCACCTTTCCATTAACAAAAAGTATACACTTGAAGAGTCCTTGAAAGATTGATTATATAATTTTATATAGACACTTACGTGACTTCTACTTAGATACAACATATAGTAATATATAGAACTAGTAGCTATAAAAACACTTAGCCAGCTTGTGAAAGTAAGTTCAGAGACATGGCTCTTGTTTTGATATTTTCATAGGCTGTGGTGAATGAAACTGGTAACAGAATTCTAAGCATAATTATTTATTAAACTACTGTATACTTTTAATGGTAATTTTCTTGACTTAGGCCATAAGACTTAGAGTCTGTTGATATACTGTATTTTTCACTGTTCCATTCATTCAACAAATGTTATAATACTATATCACGCACCCAATACTAGATCCTGGATACACATAATTAGCAAAAACAGAAATGGTCCCTGTTTTCGTGGCATTTAGAATTTACTGGTAGGAGAGATATCATAAAAATGAATATAAAACTGCAGCTGTATAAGTTCTGTAAAAGAAAGATATAAATGTGTAGTACTAACTGAGTTTGAAATAAGACCCGATGTAGTTTAGGGGGTTTGACTTAGAGCTGAGTTACTTAGGTGAAGATAATTCCAGTGAAAGGCCACAGCATGGTTGGAAAATGACCTGGCGAGGTAGGTAGGAAAGTCATGCAGAGTCCTGTAGGCCCTGTAAAAGATTTTTGACCTTATCCTAACACCCATGGGAAGCAGAGAAGGGTTTTAAGTGGTGCGATGCTGTGATAAGATTTTCTTTTTGAAAACACCATTCTGTTTCTCTGGAGATTGATTGGAAGGGAGCAAGAATAGATGTGGGACATCAGTTATGAGGCTAATGCAGTAGTCCAGAGAAGATATGACTGATTTGGATTAGTTTTAATGAGATATATTAATTTAGTAAAACATGTTTTGGAATATCAGTTTTACTGTAACCATGAATTGGTAAGGATTGTATCGTATATTCTCAGTGGTCATCCGTTTGGTACACTGAGAGTACCCTCTTTGTATTTCTGGATCTGGGCCAGGTTTCTTTTCCTCCTAAAATATTTAATTAAAAAATGGTTTGGTTCTGTTCTTTCCTTCCTAGAGGAAGTGTGGTCTTCCTTGAGTTCCCAAGTTTACACTTGACTTCAGAAGTAACCAAGAACATACCATTAGGGAATACTCCCATTTTGTAATTCCATCATCCTCAGCATATATGTATTTATTTCCTCAATTAAATGTTTTCTGATACCTTTCTCTAACCTTACTGGCCACTTCTACTTTTGTGCCCCAACAAACTTCTTTCTGTAATCCTGGATTTATGCTTATTTACCAATTTATCTCCCCACTTTAAGTAGAATAAGGTAAATATATTACAAATTTGTTCACTAGTGATGTAGTGATTGTATTTCTTCTGGTTATTTTTCAGTTCTTACTTGACTTCTATAAGTCAGTAGGGTTGAAAATCTTCCCACACTTGGCTTCCATCATGTTAATCATATTAGTAAAATTTTTCTCCTACCTATGTACAATGTCATGCACTCTGAAATGGCGTCCCATCTTTTCTCTTTCCAAAAAAGTCCTTGCCCCAATTTTACTAAGATATACTCCCATAGGACACAACTTAACTGTTCCTCCTTACTAGTTCACTTGAGCTATTTAGGAAGTATCAGAAATTACAAAGCAAGTTGTTCTAAAGATGGAATATGGTTCATACTGTCTTCTTTTTTAATAAAGTGCTTGAATCACCCAAGTCCAATGGTAGTATTTTCACACATGTGGTCTAAATAGAAATACACATTCTGTTTTTAAAAGTTGGTGTGACAACTTTTAATTATACTTTTCCACAAAACTCCAGCAGGGGGCAGCAAGTGAAAATATTATTGGTCTTTGAAAATTAAACGAGATAAATGTGTGAATGTAGTTGTCAATGTTTATAATTTCATTATGTTCTAAATATTGTAACTATCGAGATTTTCATATTTAGCATCATTTCAAATGCTAAATTTGATTTTTGCCAAGGTAGAGGACAAATTATAGTTTGTTTCTTCTTACGTGGGTAATTAAGAAGTCAGAAAACTAGTAGTTTTTCCATGAACATTTATCGCATATCTCCTATATGCTGGCACTCTGTTAGGCATTTGGTATTTAAAAATTAAGATAGACGTGTACCAATACAATATATCAACATAATTACTGAGAGGTTTGGACCAAGTGTTACAGCTTTTTTTAGAGGTTTTAGCAGCAAATGATCTCTGTGCATGTGGGTGAGGTTGTAAAGGAGGGTTTCACTTTAAAGTGACTTTTGAGAACAGTGTTTGCCAGGTAATCAAAAGGGAAAGGTTTTCTGATAGAAGGAACCGTAAAAGCGAAATCATGTAGGTGTGAAGCATCTTCAGAGTTCAGCAAGTAGTTTAAGATACCAGGTATATAATTTGAGGTAGTTGTAAGGAGAAAGGACCTATAAGCTGGAATAAGGAGTTTGGGGATTGTCTCGTAGGCTCTGGGTGTTTTAGGTGGATGTTGGGTGGCGGTGGTGATTTAATCAGATTTATGTAGCGGTGTAGAGGATAGTGTGAAGAGTTTTTAGGAAGGGACACCATAGGAAGAACAATCAGAAACTCAGGAGGGAGATGGTGGAGGCCTTTATTAAGACAATAAGAATGTGGGTGGAGAGAAATGGTCAGTTTAAGAGAGACGTAAGAATATAAACTAAGATTTCGTGGTTGATTAGGTGTAGATTAATTTGCTAATATCTTTAAATATTTTGCATGTGGATATTTTGAATATATGAAAATAATTTTAATAAAACCAAAGGTAAATAACAGATTTAAAATACTTAGAACATCATACAAGTTAGTATCGTTTAAGAGAAAATGAAAGGGATTAGAATTTTTTTGTAGTATTTGAATTTATGATGGCCCATTTCAACATTATTTAATTTAAAATCTGAGAAAATGATTATTTTAATTTCCCAAAGCTCTTCATATTTTGATGTATCCTGGAGTCTTAGATGTGTAAGTCGGAGAGTGAGGTGTATCAAAGCAAAAATTGCACTGGGTAAAGTTAAACAGGCAAAGAAGGCTATTCAGAACTGTTGTAATAGCAGGAAGAGACCAGAACTCAGTCTGAACTCAACTTCCTGACACAAAAGGCAGGAGGATTTTTAAGGGCTGGTATGCACTAGTAGGAAAGTACTGGGGAATGTTGGGAAGAGGTTGATCATTGGGATGTGTCTAGCACATTGTTATTTCCTGAGTTTGCAATGTGTTTCTCTGATTAGGCCCTCTGTGTTTGCTAACTGCTCATTTGAAGTTAGGCTCCTGCCTTCTTACAGAGACTGGCAGATAAGGGCACTGTTTTCCTTGATGACTTCATTTCAGAAGGGATGCTGCTAGGTCCTTGAGGAAGACCCAAAAGAGCAAAGCATTTATAATGACAAGTGTTCTAAAGAAAATACTCTAAGAAAAGGGAGGTCAGAGCCTAGAGTCAGGAAGTTCTGCCTGCCTGAAGTTTAGTTAAGCTGAAGTTTTTGTCTTAGGCCTCTGGAGTCAGTTTTTGAAATAGTGTGACCTCTTTGAGTCTGTTTCCTCACCTGTAAAGTGACAATAATATTACTGTGAGGATTAAATGACAATTCCTATAAGTCAGCAGTGTATAACAGCTTTCATTTTTGTTCTTATTAAGAATTGTCTCATCTAATTTTATTATTTCGAAAATGAGAAGAGAATTCAGATGGAGTGATATGTCTAAGGCTGCACAACTTAGTGCATTTCAGTGAGTAGCTTTACCCTTAAATCAACAAATAAAAATATTGGAAAATTAAAGATAGAAATATTAATGCCACAAGTAAAAGTAGAGTTTTAAGTAACTTTGTTATGATCATTCTGGATTGGATAGTAGTTATTTAAGTACAGTTATTCACAAAATATCCCAACTAAAATATCAGTTTTTAATCCAGCTTGGTCTTTTATTCCATTTGAAACAAACGTTTTTCCAGGCTTTTTATATTTAGCTACTTTATCATAACTTCGTAAATACAAACTTGGCATTTTGCTCTATAACGAGTACTTCTCAGATTTTGTATCAGAGCCCTTAGGATTTAGCTAATTTCCTCAAGAACTCTTTGGGGATGAGAGAAGAAGTACAGGAGAGAGAACTCCCGGCTCTTGTCTCTTTTAATTTATTTCTGATTTTGAGAGAGATTTCGTTACAGCAATGGCAAAAGTTTGAAAACCGCCAAATCCTAGTGCATACTTAAAAAGATAACAAACCATTATCTCAAGAGAAAACAGATACAGTAGTAATATCAACAAATTAAAAAAAAAACCTACCATCAGTGATAGAATTTGAGGGTCCAAGGGAAAGAATAATTTTTATCTTTTTCAAGAAACTTTTCACACCCACTGTAGCTTCCTTGACTGGGTTTATTTCAGTAAGTCTTGTTAAATACTAGGGAGGAAGGAAGCATTGAGTTGGACAGAAGAGCTTTTGGATATTTTTCTGCAGGAAGCCCTGGGCCAGAAGAGAGGAGATTTAGAGTTAAGGTTTAATTTCTTCTTTATTATTTGGAAATATTACTTACTGTTACAATTCTTCCAAAATGTTCCCTCCCATCACGAGCAAAATCTGAATGTGAATGTATATGCGTAGAGGGATGATTTTCCTGTCTCAAAAGGTGGTTGTAAGGATTAAGTAATTAACAGCATTTTCTACATATCTTCTATGTAGCATATACTAAGTGTTCAGTAAATACTAGGTATTAATATTACTAATTTTGGTGATGATATGAAGAATTCAGTAGAATGAGATTAGGAGACGGAGACGCCATCTCTATAAATTTGTAAGGATAATGATTATAAAACCACATATTTGTAAGGATAATGATTACACTGATAAGGGACCCAGTTTTCTCATTCACTACCATACCCCCAGGACTGCATGTAGTGCTCAGTTTCTAGTCCCTTAAAGATTTGTTGAGTGAATTAAGACAGTTCACTTAAAAATAAACTACTTTTGTAAAGTAAGATAAGATGCTCTAAATCTGTTTTATAGATGAGGAAACTGAGACAGTTAAAGTGGCTTACTTGCCTAAGGGCACAGCTGCTTGATGGGAGAGCTAACTGCAGTGGGCAACCTGAGCTTTGGAGTAAGTCTGCATTCACATTCTGGCTATGGAATTCTTACTGCTTATAAGACTCTCTTAGACAAGTTAACTCTCTCTCTAGATCCTTTTTCTCATTTGTACAATGGGGAAATAATACTTCATTAGCCAATTATGAGTATGAATTATGTTGACACTACAATTTACTTTGGGCTTAGTATATACTCAATACCTTGTACCTTTCTCTGCCTCTATATCTCTAAGTATTACTTAGATGAGGATGGGAGTGGGAATTGTTTAAAAGAAACTCAACCAACATTCTCAGTTTAAAAAAAAACCTTTTCAATGAACTCTTGCTACCTCTAAAAAGACAGGTTACCAAAAAATACAGAATTGCTAAGGAGTTATGGGTGAGATGGAGAGAATTTGAGGTACTGAATTATTTGAAAACTGTTTTCTTCTGTATGCATGTTTTGAAAATTTCCTCTGGTGGGTGCTTATGAGTTGTGATAAAGAGAGATAAGGGTTTCAAGGGAAACTTTTAGAGGAAGGAGATAAGGTGTTGTTATGAAGTAGTGTGGTGATTTCTTTAAATACATATACTAAAACTTTTCTAAAATTAGTGTCATTCTCTAAAGAGTAAACACCTGGGCCTTTATTTTATTGCTGTTGCCATTATTCAACATAATTCTGTAGACATAAACCATGACATATTCTTTTTCTCAATGATCCTTTGAAATAGATTTAATTATCAGAGGCAGCCAGACATTATTTGGAACCAAAATGAATCAATTTGAGCAATAGAATACAAAATGTGAATATAAAATTGTTACGTTGATTGTTTTTTAAGTCTTGTAAATTGTCTTTCTGAGGGAGTTCTTCAAATGCTTTGTATTCTTTGTTGAAATCAGTATACCAAATGATAACTGTACCAAGTAAGTGGTTTGAAACTGTTCAAAAAGTTAGGAAACCATGCCATCATCAGACATCAATACTGAAACTATATTAACATTTACATCTATCTAATTCATCTAATTCAAGTTCAGAAATTTTCTTTCTCTTCTTTTATTGCAACTCTTCTGTTTATTTTAAGTAAGCAGTGTTATTTTTGGAGCCAGTTGGGATTTTTAATGTTGATATAAATAATCTATATTAAATACTCATCTACAAATGTTAGTGAATCTCATGTTTTTATAAATTATTTTTTTAAAGACATGGCTGGATTGCATAGAATGACTTAGATTGTAATTATGTCTGTTTTTTCTTGAATTTGAGAAAGATATTTTTTTAAATAACAAATATTTTCCCCCTGAATTTTGTTTAGACAGAATATTGGTGAAAGTATTCTTTACCTATGGGTGGAGAAAATAAGAGATGTTCTTATACAAAAATCTCAGATGACTGAACCAGGTAGGATTGAAAAATATTATCAGTGCTCTTTTAACTTAAAGTAATTACATTTTCACATGAACATTCTAATTGAAATCTTTAATGAAAACCTATATTTCTTTGGAAAGTTCATTTACTCATGTAATTATGGTTATTTGTATAAGATTTAGCCTCTTTGGTTTCATATTATAGTCTTGTAGAAATAGAATTTTATGGTTAAAGAACTTGGGTCAAAAAAAATCTTTCTTTGATTATTGTTAAGGTAATATGCATGCAACATTACCATGCAACAGTCTTCATGAATTATTGGACTACATCAGTTAGATATTAGCTTCCAGTAAGTGTCATGTTTATAGAAAAAGAACTTTGAAAAACACCCTGATATTTGGGATATAAAATTCGACTTTGAAAATTGATTTTTAAAACTGAGATGTAATTCACATACCATAATTATTTGCCCTTTAAAATGTATAACTGAGTGGTTTTTTAATATATTCCAAAGTTGTACAACCATCACCACTAATTTCAGGACATTTGAAAATTGATATTTGGCTTTATTATTATTCTTTTATTGAATCATTAAATGTGACAACATGGAAATTTTTAATGTTTCCTATACTTTGTTCCATTTAACCACAAAAGCCTTTTAGAGAGGAAAATAACCGTTTAACCTGATTTTATTTCCAGATAGAATTTTGTTATTATTGATAGAATAGCTTTCAATTTGGGAAAAGAGGGAGTAAAAAAACCCCAGTAGTTTATTTACTAATGTTTTAGACGGTTATTTATACAGAACCAATTATTTAAGACTCTGTTAGTATATATTTAAAGTTGATAGTATATATTTTTTCAAAGCATTTTACTATTTTTCTGTAGAAGCAAATGTTTTTATTGGTTCCATTAAAATTAAAGAGATAAATGAAGATACTCTGTCCATGTGATAATCTTTGAAGTATTTTCCTTAACTTTTTATAATCCATGTTCTGATTTTGCAGCATTTCAGGACATTTATGAAAAAAGTGGTCTCAAAACAGAATTGTATTGAATGTCAACTGTAATTGAAAAAAATATTGATTTTTGCCCATCCACCATTCTACACTACGGGGATAATTGCAAAAATTAAATGTATGCCAGTAAAAACTTGGGACTCTAAATTTAAATTTTGGGATCATCTCTTAGGAATACATTTTAAAAAGTATTGATCTTAAAAATGATATTTTCCCTTCCCACCTATATCCAAAATTTAGTTTAACCGCTCTTCAAATTTTAGAGTTATTTATTTGTTTTGTAAAATTTACAATTTATAATTTTTAGAAATTTTGTTTGAAAAAATTTTTTATAAGAAACTTTTGGTAGACTTCATATTAAAATGAAAGGATTAGTAATTCTGAAGAACTAATAAATTAGAAGCTAGTGATCAGGGTATCTCATGAGAATTTTCCTCTCTAAGGCACCTAGTTGACAAATAATTTACTTTGATTTTACTGTTATTCTTAAGTAGATATTTATTCTTTATTATTTCATATTGTTTTTTTCTACTATAGGAAAAATTTGAAATAATTAAATACAACTATTTACAATTTTTAAAAATTCTGAATTTTAGACACAAAAAAGTTAAAATAGTATAAAAAGCTTTCATCTCTATCCCTGCTTCCCCTATTAACATCTTACATAACTATAGTATAATTATCAAGAAAGGAAACTAACATTGGTGTAATATTAACTAAGCTAAAGAGCTTATTTAGATTTCTAATTTTTATAATTTTTCCATTAAAGTCTATTCTGCTATTATAGGATCCCGTCTAGGAGTCAATGTTGTATTAGCTGTTATTTCTCCTTACTCTCTTCTAGGCTATAAACAGTTCCTCAGTCTTTCTTTGACTTTTGTTACCTTTTATGACTTGACATTTTTGAAGAGAACTGATCAATTGTTTTGTAGAATGTCCCTCAATTTGGGTTTGTCCATTGTTTTCTCATGATTGGAGTAATATTAGGCATTTTGGCAAGAATACCGCAAAAATGATATTGTTTCCTTCACAGTGCATTATATAAAAGAGCTGATATCAGTATGCTTTATTATTGGTGATGTTTATCTTGATTCCTTGGTTAAGGTGGTATCTGCTAGATATCTCCACTGCAAAGACACTGTATTAGTCAAGGTTCTCCAGAGAAACAGAACGAGCAGGATGTGTATGTATTTTGTGTGTGTGTGTGTGAGAGAGAGAGAGAAAGAGAGAAGAAAAAGAGAGAAAGCAAAGGAGGGAGGGAGAGGGTGATTGATTTATTTAAGGAATTGGCTTACGAGATTGTGGAGGCTGGCAAGTCCAAAATCTTGAGTCGGCTGAAGACCTAGGGAAGAATCGATGTTGCAGCTCAAATCTTAAAGTTGTCTGCTGGTAGAATTCCTTCTTCCTCTGAGGAAGTTAGTCCTTTTTCTATTAAGACCTTAACTGGATGAAGCTCAGTCACATTATGGAGGGCAGTATGCTTTACTCAGAGTCAACTGATTTGAATGTGAATTTCATCAAGAAATACCTTTACAGAAACATCTAGAATAGTACTTGACCAAATATCTGGGACAATTTAGGACAATTTGGCCTAGTCAAATTGACATATGAAATTAACCAACACAGTTATTATCTTTCCCTTTTTAATTCATAAGGAGGGAGATACTTTGAGGCTATGCTTAATATCCTATTCCTCCTTAAACTTTCACTCACTAATTTTAGTATTCATTAGTATATCTTGTCAACAATATTTATTACAATATTTATTAATTGGAATTCTATTGTGAAGAAGAGATATCTCTTTTCTCCATTAATTTATTTGATAGATTATTTATATTAGTATGAACTCATGTATATTATTTTGTTCCATGGGTTAAAATTTCATGCTATCATTATTTTATTGTTCAAATTGTTGCAGGTTTGGCCTTTAGGATCTCCAGGTAGACTCTTGTGTTCTTTTGATAAGCTCCCATATTTTTTTGAACATTTTTTTACTTTCTGGAATCTCAAATATTTCAGGCTCATCTTGCATTTTCCTTGCTTCAACCCTATAATCTACCACTTCTCGTAGAAGCCCTGGTTCCTTCTATTGCAGAATAACGTTTAGAGACCAAGACTAATGATTAAGTGTCTCATAGATCACTCATAATGTCTTATATCTACATAGGCCAGGATGTAAAGAAGAAAACTGAAGAGGAAGATGTTCAGTGTGAAGAGGATATCATTTTAGCATGCCACCTAGAAAATTCAGTTAAAGCATTGGATTTTGATATCAGTGAAAATCGAAGAGGTATAATGTTACTAATTTCTTTTGAGGAAAGTGGGCTGGTAGTATTATGAATTGTTTTTGGAGTGGTTTAGAAATTTAGTCAACTCCTATGTGACAGGAATAGTTAAGAATTTGCAGAGAATTAGTTTTCTTTTTTTCCTGCCTGCTAGCCATTTTCATTTTTGCTGGGTCTATCATAGTGAAGAAAAAATTATAAATTTATTTTTATTTTTTTGCTACTTTCTAGAGTTTTGAATTAATGATGAGATAAATTGAAACTAAGAAAAGCTGTCTTAATGTTTTCACATCCTGTTTTTATATTTCTGTTTTGAAATTCTCAGATATCCCAAGAGTTAAATTTTAGTCTGTGCTCACAAAATAAATATCATAATTGAAAGTACAACCATTGAATTAAGGCTAGTACAATACCTTTAAGATTTTAGCTTTTGCTTGAGCAAATTTCTTCCATAAATAAGTGGTGTTCAACTTTTGAAAGGTTGATATGATAAATCAGCTCTATATTTCTATCAGAAAGTATGTTCCATTTTGCATTTTAAAATTTTGAATGGTATCATCAGTTTCCTCAAGTCTCTTACAAAAACATGATAGGCCAGAGGGAACATTCAGTCTCTTTGAAGGTAAGGAATTTCCTATGCCATTATACAGTAGCTTTTAAACAGTAATATGAAGGTTTAAAGTTCTTGCATGGTGTCACAGGGCTAGTGGAAGGGGATGAAGAAGGAGTGAAAGAGTTGGGGAGAGGATCCAGGACTCCTACCCCTGCTTCAATCTAAGTAGCTTCCATTTTGTTTGTTTATATCTTTGTGGATTTGGCGTAAGATTTCTTTTCGGAAACAGGATCCACTATTAAAAGAGTGAAAATCACAGTCATAATAAATAACATCCAGTTCATATTGACCTTAGTACTGCACTTGCACAGTGGTCACAGTCTGTTCAAGAAGAGGTTACTGTTGGGGAAGGTAAAACATCCTGCATAAACCTGGTTTCTAGTCCTAGTCCTGCCAAAAAACCAGTGCAGTGATTTTTGGCAAGTTTAGAGATATCCAGAAATATTTTTACGTTTGTTAGTTGAAGTAGTTCATCAGTTGTAAGGCAGGCTGACTTGGTAAGATTCAACAGATCAGTGAATAGAAATAGGAAAAAAATTTAATTATTTTTTTTCCTGAATAATTTTTCATCTTAAATGAGGGCTGTGTAGCAGCCAGGATGGTTGGTAAGTTTCTCAACAGAGTTAAGGATAAATTAGTGGTTCTTAAATTTGTTTAAGAGGCAGAATAACTGGAAATCATGATACCCTATGGAATACCAATTTGGTATATTATTGATATATTTAATTCAATCCTCTGAAGTAGGAACAGTTATTAGCAGAAGACACTAGATGATAGCTATACAAAATAAAGTCATGTTTCCAAACCCAGAGGTCTATTAGCAGTAGAATGGATAAGTAAATGATGGTATATTTATAGCTGTCAATCCTTTTGGTCTCAGGACCCCTTTATACTCTTAAAAATTAAATACTGTACTAAGTTATACTATTACCACAGTCCAGGATTTCAGTTCCAACCCACCACTTCATCTGGGTGACCTTGGCAGGTGAAAATCATTTGTAAGTCAAGTAGATTTATGTTCTGTACAATATATTTGAAAACTTTTTACTTAAAATTATAATTTAATTTTAATAGGTAACTATTAATGGCATTTGGGTTGATGTGCCACATAATTTATGTTTCTTTCCCAACTCTCTCCCTCCACCCCCGCCCATACCATTGCCAGTTTTTTAGCATTTGAATGTATGAATTTTAAAAATAAAAGTAACATAATTCTTTAAATTTATAGAAATAGAAGAATTACCTCCGATTGATCATGGAATTCCTATTACAGACCGAAGAAGTACTTTTCAGGCACACTTGGCTCCAGTGGTTTGTCCCAAACAGGTAAAGTTACTGTGTCCAGCTCACTTAGACGTTATTTTACCAAAGTAATTAAGTAAATGGTTTTGCAATAATATCCTTATATTTACTATTTACTATTATTAATTAATATTTACTATTATTAATAGTTCTTTTTTGTGAAAGATAAGAAATAATTTGTTGATTTATCTACCCTCAAATTACTGTGAATCATGGAAGGTTTGTTTTGTTTCTGTTTGTCACAGCTTTCAAAATTGTATCTAAACTCTAATTAGGGCCTAACCCTCTAATGCATTTTCAAACAAGAAAAATTTGTGGTGCTGTAGAAAATTATGATGTTTAATAGCTCGTTAAAAAGAATTATTTTCCTATTGCATGGGAGTTTTAGAAAACCAAGTCCGTTCCATTGTTGCCCAATTAAGGGGATAGTGGACATACTGAGCCCAGTCATCCCTACCTGCATTCCTTTTCCTTGCTGCTTCCTGATTTTAGGTGACCTGATTCCTGCCCAAGGATGTCAAATAGAAGACTTTTCATTCAAAAACTGTATTTCTAGGTCTTTGTCTTTCTCACTCTCTTTTCAACACAATCATTTTCTTTTTCTTTGGTGTAATAATCTGACTTAGTTTAAACTTTATTGACATAAGAGGCAGTTTCAGTACTACCTATAAAGTCAAATTAACAAAAAATAAAGTCTCATTACCTTAGCATAAATTTTAAGCGTTATTTTCTTCCCTTTGGTTTCTATAGCTGCTGTATTCTCTAAGCTCTTCTAAAGATTGACCTGTAGGGATACAATTCTTTTAGCAGGCTGCCCTTTCACTCTCTGGTAGTCTATCAAAGAGGAAGTTCTTTTCTGCATTGATTTGTTGTCAAGATAGCTTTTGATGTAGGCTTCTGGACTTTTCTCTCAGGAACCCTGTTTTGCCCATGGCACTTGCTCATAATTTGCTGCCAAGGTCCTTTTTAGATATTCTGTTCTGAATCTCTTCATCCCGGATCCACTTTCTGTATTTAATTATAGTCACTTAGACTTACAGGATCATAATTTATGAGAGCTGAAATAAATCTTAGTGGTCAATGTCTATTTTATTGATCAGGAATCTGAGAACCTGAAAGGTTAAAAAATGATAAACATAAGGTTGCACAATTTCTGATCCAGATCAGTCTCCCTGACTCCAACTCAGTCATCCCTATCTGCAATATTGCCTCTATACTTGCCAATTACCTTTCTAAAAGATCTGACCATGTGTCACTCTCCCACTCCTCCCCGCCAATCTTTGGGGATTTCCATTGTCTGTAAGAAAAATCTAAGCTTATTATACAAAGTTGTTTGTGATATGACCCTAACTTTATCATTCCTGATACATCTTATTCATACTCTGTGTTACAGTTACATAAAACTATTGGTCACTTCTTGTACCTTCTTTTATGTCCCTGACAAGATTGCCAGGTAATATATAGAAAACCTAGTTAAATTGGAATTTCAGATAAACATTATTATGTGCGACTTATAGTTAAAAGTTATTTGTGGTTTATCTGAAATTCCAACTTAACTGAATATTTTTTTTTTTATTTGCTAAATCTGATACATCTGCACATGCTATTTCTTGTGAATGGAATGGCTGCTTCTTATTCCATATCCTTCTTCCCCTCTGATGCATAAAAATTGCTACTTATGTTTTAAGACTTGGCTCCTGTTACCTCTTCTGTGAGCCTTACATGACTCCCAGAGTGAGTTTTGGTTTTGTAACATATGGGACATACCATTATTGTGTACCTATCATACTGGATACATAAATTTGGTAAATTTCCAGAACTGATTTTTAGAAATTCTCATATTTACATTTAAAATTCTCTACATAGGGAAAAATTTTCATGTTCAAGTACCCTAGGCATGTTAGTGCTCAAATATTTGTTGATAATTGGTGTTCAAAAATACCAGGTCTGGCCTTTTTGTAACAATTGAGAATACCAGTTTCTACCCCTAAAATGAGGAAAAAACTTTGGAAATGGCTTTTTTAGAGTGTAGAAGATTCTTTAAATAACCATTTCAATACCACAGTATTTATATCAACATGTTTTAAGATATTTTTCTAGTATTTATATACAGAACAAATAAAAAGTGTACATTAATTTATTTATATTATGTTGTTTTTAAGGTGAAAATGGTTCTTGCCAAATTGTATGAGAATAAGAAAATAGCTAGTGCCACCCACAACATATATGCGTACAGGTGAGTGATCATCACAATTTTAGGAATGTGCAATTTGTAAAAAATGAGAGAAACTGAACTCATGCTATTTAAAAATAAAAAATAACCATTACATATTTTTTCCATTATAAAAGTAATAATCGTGTGTAGAATATTTGGAAACTACAGAAAAGAAAAATCAAAGGGAAAATCAGCCATTTTCTACCATTTAATGTTACCGATAATATTTTTATATATTTTGTCTTTTCTATGCAAGGTTTATTTTTTTAATGCTTTATTCTAGTGTCCTCTGTTTTTTTTCTTAATTTAACAAAAACGTTTTTCCATGTTATAATTGCTTTATAAACATTATTTTAATGGCTCTATAATATTTCTTTGAGGCTCCAAACCACAATTTATTTAATTATTACCTTTTCATTTTGCTTTTTATATTTTTTACTATTATAAAGAACATCTTTGTTTATGTTTTAGATTATTTCCTTGGGGTAGGTTCTGTTTGCTTCAGATTCCTTTTTGAAATGAAATGGGAGTATAATTAAAAAGGAAGAAAGAATAGATTTCTAGAAGTAGAATTATCAAAATCATATTTTTGAAACTCTTGATACATATTGCCTAATTCCAAAGTTTTAAACCAATTTATACTCATATTAACAATGAACTAAAAGTGCTTCTTTTACTACATGTATTTTAGTTTTGAATACTAAAGTTTTATACAAATCTTTGCTGATTTGTTAGTAAAGAGATGAAGGAGTATATTTTTAAATATGAAAATTAGTACAGAGTTAAAAGAACATATTTTAGGACTGAAATAAATCAGAATATAGATGTAGGGATTTGTTGCAAACCTAAAATGTGATTGAGACTATTTGTAAAATCTAGGCTATCTGAAACTCAAAAAAATGTATCACTTTGGATATGCGAGTTTTTAATATTACTAAGTCACATCTCTTTAAGTGCTAAAACTTACAAAAACTATTTGTTATATGTCTCTAGTATCACTGGAAAGAATTTTGATGTTTTCTTATGAGTTAGGATCATCACTATAAAAATTAGATTGTGCTTGTTCTCAGTGATTAGAATGTGCTGTAGAATGGTAAGAATTAATACTTACCATTCATTCACCTCACGTGTTTACTGAGTGCCTGTGTTGTACCAAACACTTTACGAAAGTTAATTCTGCTTGTTAACTCTGCCGCTGTAGAAAGGTTAACTTTTTCAAGGTCACATAGTTTTTAAGTGGTGGAGCTGAATTTGATAATCTAATTTCATTTATCTCTTTTTTTATTCCTACATGGCTATAAGGCTGCACCTTCAACAATTGCTGAATATATTATTGATTTTAAATTATCAAAAAATTAAATAATGTGCCAGGTAGTCTATTTCAGGCCACAGATTTTTGGGTCTTTAAGTTCTCATGAGTATTTTCATCGTTTGGCAT
The DNA here is from genome assembly GCF_902729225.1 of Pteropus medius. NCBI lineage: Eukaryota > Metazoa > Chordata > Mammalia > Chiroptera > Pteropodidae > Pteropus > Pteropus medius. The sequence goes on along the minus strand of NW_024340849.1, from coordinate 37,392,592 downwards.
ATTAATAGATGATCACCAGTCACTTCTCACAAATGTCAGCATAACATGTAGCAGCTCCTCTGCCTTATCCCCTTATATAATTGATACTTGGGAATGAAAGAGATAAGTTTGTCAGAGTTGTGTGTCAGATAAGACTAAAAACGCACATAGTGGAGGCCTGAAAGACCTCCACTTGGGAGTAAAAAATGACTTTTCTTTGATACATAGACTTTGTGATGTGTATATTGAATGCTTAGGGTCATTTTAAGGTTACTTCCTGATTCTGGGGCTGTATTCCTGCTTTGGAGTTGTGCGGTGCCGTTCAGGCTACTGGTACACATCTGTCAGGTGCCACATCATTATGTTCCTGGCATGTGAGGAAAGAGTTAGTGAAAATGTCCATGGCGTTTCATTTTTTTAAAACCTAATAGTACTGATTTATACAGTTTTCGTCATTTCTTCCATAAAATTATGGTGTTAGATTATAATTACAAGCCTAATAACAACGAACCACTGATTTCTTTTTGCCTTAAATTTGCCATGTAAAATTTTGTTTAATAACACTGTCTTTCTTCAAACAAGATCAACTCTAAATTATAATAAAGCCTGTAGTAGGTGGGCAGTAAATATTTATTGAGTGAATAAATGTATAGATAGGTGGAAGGAAAGATGAATATGATTGCTATAATAAAATTAATGTAATTGACTTAGGTGTATAGATAAGGTAATATCTGGCTTTTAATGGCCACAGCCAGAAAGATGTCTTTGCTACATTTGCTTAGTCCTAAATGGTACCATTTGTAGGGGCCTAAGAAATCCACTAGATGGCATACCTTAAACTGGCACTATTTTCTTTTTATGCTCACACCTATTTGTCAAGCTTTATTCTTCTACAAAGCCCTACATTATTATTCCAGGTGCTCAATTTGTATGTAATTTAAATGGGTAAAAATGGCATGCTTTATCTCTGAAATTAATAACTATCCAGTGGTAAATTATAGAGAAAAAGAAATCTTATAAATCTCATTCAAAATGGGGAAGATACAGACATACTTGATGGCTAGAATAAGATGTGAAGAAAGTATAAAAAATTAACTTCTGTTGGTTTTTTCACCTCCATCTTTTTATATACTTTTTGTCTTTTTCACTAGAGCTTACGGTCTTTGAAGACAGGGGCATGCCAGTTATTTCTTCTGTATCATTTCATAGTGCCTATTACGTGTAATGCTTCTATATGGTATATTCTCAATAAATGTTTTTTAGTGATTCCCCTCTATAACCTCTTAGCTTTAAGGCTAAATAAAGTGGAGAAATTTCAGATGTGTAAACTCACCTCATAGTTGCAGTGATTCTGATTTAAAGCAGACACCCTTGAGTCCTAGCTTTCCCAAGTATAAAAAGTGAGCCATAGTGAATAGTAAATTATCAGTGAAAATATATCTAATATATAGTTCAAGAAGGTTTTTTTTTTTAAACAAACATGTCAATTTTGGAAGCAAATTGATTGTAGCAAGTATGAAGGAGTAAACTTTTATTACAATATTTTGAGATTTCAAAGCGTATAACCCTGTTTTATGTATTTCTAGAATATATTGTGAGGATAAACAGACCTTCTTACAGGACTGTGAAGATGATGGGGAAACAGCAGCCGGTGGGCGTCTTCTCCATCTCATGGAGGTAAGGGTAACTTAGACTCCGTTAATCCTGTTCTGTGAGCCATAAAATTTCTCAACAAAACAGCTTCATTTAGGAGTAAGTAAATCAGACCATATAACATGAGATATGTTTAATTAGTAGTTAATTTTTGAACACTGAGAAAATTTTCAGCAAAGGGTGGAAAGCAAAGGGTTAATAAGTGTTGGGCTTTCAAGCTCTTTCAGTCATAGAAAATAGAAGATTGTCTTCAGCCCTGGAAAAACTCCTTTTTGTTTTTTGACAATTTTCTCCCCTTCATTTTCTCTGTTCTGCCTTTGTGAAATTCCTATTAGTTGGGTATTAGACCTTCTGGATAGATCCAGAATGTTTCTTTTTTATTAAGTTGTCCATCTCATTGTCTGTGTTCTGAGACTTTTTTTGACTGTCTTCCAAAATTTCTGTTGAATTAAAAATTTTTTAGCAACTGTGTATTTGTCAAGACTTCTTTTTGTACTCTATTTTTCCTTTTTCAAAGTGTGCTGTTCTGGTTTTATAGATGCAGTATTTTCTAAAATTTCTCAGAATATACTAATTAGAGGTAGTTTTTTAAAGATGTTCTCTTGAAATTTTCTTGGTCCACTTTAGTTTGTTTATCTTGTCCTTTCTCTTTCATGCTGCTGGATTTTCTTCATGTCTGGTGATCATTGATTGTCCATTAGTTTTAAGAATGGATTGTTTATTTTCCTAAGGTAGTTGCTATAGTTTCTTCTGCTATTGTATGTGGAGGTTTGTTTCTAACCAGGCTATTCCCTTGATTGGAACTCTGAGTCAGGCCTGTAGACTGGTGGGCTTCACGTTAAGGGCAGCATTTGACAAATGTCAAACTACGGAAGACCTTACTCTGGTAGGCACCAGCCGTTATTCTTGCAGCCCCAGTTCTCTCTAGTAGTTTGTTCAGAAGCAGGCTTTGTGTTGTTGTGTGGCCTTGGAGTAAAAGGCTGCCTAAACATCTTTTCTGGGTGAAATCACAAAGAACTGGAACCCTACCTGCATGATCTCCCCTTCACTCTGCTCAGTTGCCCCAAAGTTTCGAATTTGAGGACACTGCAGAGCAATGTTTGTTTTTCAAATTCCCTTCTCATTATAACATTCTCTCTCCTGAATTGTTAGTAATCTCACTCTGCTTACTCATGTGGTTCTGCCATTAAAATCAGAGGAAAATTTTATGTGCGATTTTATATATGGGTTATTTTGTTTTCTTTTCAAACTCACATTTGTACATGTCTATATGTGTTTCTAATTCTGCTTCTGGAAATAACAGATTTTGAACGTGAGAAATGTCATGGTGGTAGTATCACGCTGGTATGGAGGGATTCTTCTAGGACCAGATCGCTTTAAACATATCAACAACTGTGCCAGAAACATTCTAGTGGAGAAGGACTACACAAATTCACAGGTAAGTGGTTATTGATGTTGTATCTAGAGAGTTTCTCACCACTGCCCATGAAATTTTATAAAGGAAAAAAGACAAAATAAGGAATGAATCAGGATTTCTGTGGTGCATTAGAAAAATCTTTGGACTAGGAAACTGGAGGCTTATGTACTAGTCAAAACCGTGTGACTGGCCAGTTCTCTGACCCTGGGGAGAAGCTTCATCTCCTTGAACCTTAATTTCCGATTCACAGAATTTTATAAAATCTTAAAGACTAATTAGTTTACACTCCCTAAAATTGAGGTTCAGAGAGGTCATAGCTAATGCTACAGTGAATTAGATGTTTTTTGAACATCTATAAAATTCTAACATTTTCTATTAGTGTCAGAGCACTGGAATGCTTTTAAATGCCTTCTTTCTTTATACTTTGAGGGTTTTTTTGTTTCATATTTTATAAGTATGTTCATATCTATTGTGTTTAAATTCTGCTGCCTACTTTGGAAAGTGAACAATAGGTTAAATAATACTGAAATTATTCAAACATAAACTTATTAGATAACTTAGTGTTTTCCTTGATTATTTTGATTGTTTTGTAAGTATTTAAATAGTTATGAAATGAAAGTGTCCTATAAAACAGAAAGATGATATATATGGAAGTAATTATACTTTCACTATTACACATATTTCATATGATTATATTTAAGATTCCTAAGCCTGTATCTTCATATTAATGAGGAGATACTACATTGATTTTTGTCTTTTTCAGGAGGAATCATCTAAGGCTTTGGGAAAGAACAAAAAAGTAAGAAAGGACAAGAAGAGGAGTGAACATTAATACCTGAAATTATATGAAAGGTTAATTTGCCTATAATTATATACAAATTCCACAGTCATCAAAGAATATATTGTTCAGAGAGGGGTTCCTGGACTGCTCAAGTCAGCCAATTCATTGTGGACACCAACATTATCTTTTTTTCTTTGGTTATATCATCTGCCAAAAATAGAGAACTTTTGATATATTCGTGTGTGTTTCAGGCTGATTTGGAAGAATTAATTTGAACTTAATCACCACTTCACCTAATTTTAGGAAGGTAACAGTTGCCCAGGGCAGTATCTGAATTAAATGTCCATTTCAATACATGTCAAGTGCCTTTGTTAGGTGGGGAAGAAGTGTCTCTGGAGGAATATAAATATCTGATTTCTTGTCATTGGGATTCTCATTTTGTTAAATGAATATTGCCTTTTACCACTTTTTATGGCTTATTGGAATAGGAGCTCACTGAAGATTGATCTTATAGAGTTTTTTCTTGTGATTTTAGTTCATAAGTATGTCACCTTTCATTTTATGGTGTTCATCATTGAATAATGGATTGATTAAGTGAAAATCCAGGAGTATCCATTTGCAGTGATGTACTGAAATAACTCATCTATCATATTTGTTAGCATAAGTGTTATGCCTCAGTTTCTGTCACAGATTGGTGATTGTGAAATTTCAAAAAATTATTTTCTCGCCTCTACCTTTTTTGTAAAGCAATAAATGTGGAGTGTCGATAGTCTCCTCTTGCCCCTGAAATGTGTAGGTGTAATATCCTGGTTTCTTTAACAACCTGGAAGTACTGTTCTTGTGATCTTCATTGAGGAATTAGAGCTTCTCTAAAAGTTATGCTGTGGTTAATGGGGCATTTATAGAATGAGGTAGAGGTGGCAGAATGACCCTGGAGTAGGGCAAGAATATGTTGTGTTGTTATATAAATGTGATGCACATTTCCCACCTGCACTCCAGTCTTCTTTTTCAATTCCATGACTGGAGAGAATGAACAAACCTTAGATTAGAAAAACAAAGAAAATTCTTCTTTTTCTCCATTCTTATCAAATCTTCCTTCTCATCAGTGTTTTATGTTCCTTTCATCTGCAAATTGTATGATTTACATCTAGACATCTAGACAATAAATTTACCTTTCAGATGTAACAAGTTATTAACTGTTCCCTTTCAGATGTGATTATAAACAATTATTAAATGTTAATTGACCATAGATTTACTAAATATTTCCTTCCAAAGAGGGGGAACCAGAAATTAGGAGATAGCTTGGAATGGTGCTGGAGCATGGGAAGCATCAGAGAAAAGTGGACATAGATATATTTTTTTTCTGTTCTCTGATGTTTTACCTTTAAAAAATTCATTTTTGGTTATTTTTAATAAGAATCTAGTATATAGCTTTACACTAGGATGCATTCTGAGAAATAAAATCTGAATTACATCTATCGTGTGTTTAATGTTGCCAGTTTTCAAGGGTCATCAGAGGATGACGTGTATTTAGAACACTTACCTCAGATTCCATGAAAAATTTAAGTATGTCCTATATATTAACTTGAAATAATTGAAGTTAAAGACCATTAATTAACATTAAAAGAATTTGACAATTTTGGCATATCAAACCTGTGGTAGAAATTATAAAACAATAAGAATTTGGTGCTGCAGAAAAGTAAATGAGTTAATTTTTCTGTACCACCAACTTTGAATTTCTTTCTTGCTGTTTTATCTCATATTTCTTCAGGTCTTTATAGCAAACCTTTATATGTGGGATCTCATTTTCCTTTATTTAAAAACAATTTTATTATTGCTTTCTACAAAATTATTAACCATATTTTCCTAACTGAAAAATCTAATCTCCTTTGCCCAAAGTCAGTAAAGAGAGATCTAAAAGTCTCCAATTCTGGAACCCAAGTTATTTCACACTCGATCATTATGAACTCTTAACTAATGATAATATATTTTTTTCTATTTAAAATTTTTCAATTAGAGGATTTTCAAATTCTCCAAATAATTTTCTATAGACAAATCTATGCTGTGGCATATTTTATAGTATATTGTATTAGTTAAAAATATTCTCCATTTGTCAGAATATAAGAGCAAGTAGCATCTACTTTATAAATGGCAATAGCAATATGATTTGGAGGTATATATTATGAAACAGAATCTATTTGAAGAGAACTATTTTAAACTAATCACAACCAAGAAAGACTAGCATGAAGCAGATTCTGTTTGTAGGGAAGGTGAAATTTATTAGAAAAATTGCATAATCACCTCTAATTCCACTATCTAGAGATAACCATTTGGTATGCACATCATTCTATTTTTTTCTATGCATGATTTTGTACATATGCTATTTTTCTTTCCATAAAAATGTTATTAAACTGTATATACTGTTTTGTACCTTAATATTTCATATAGAAGTATATTGTTAACATTTTCTCATGTCAATAAATATTCTATGGCTTAATTTCTTATGGCTACATCATATTGTCTGCTGTGTATATCATAATATACTAACTAGTCCCCACTTGTTTTCAATTTATAAGTTTTTTTCCAATTTTTCACTATTATAAACAACTATGAAAAAATTGCAATGCAGATTTTTATATATTATCTCTGGTTACTTTCCTAGGAAAAAAATTCCTAGAAATTGAATTTCTTGTTTCAATGTTTTCACTCTCTGGAAAAGTTTATTAGTTATACCCCATTAGTATTGTGTTAGAATATACTTAGAATACCTATCAAAGATGTGGAAAAGTAGGAAGTCTGGTAGATAAAAGTACCAATACATTTTTTAATTGATCTTTTTTGTTTTTAACTAATTATAGACTCACAAAAAGTTATAAAAGTACTCAGCTTTCCCTAATAGTAACATCTTACATAACTATAATACATTTGTCAAAACCAAGAAATGCATTCAGGATGCAGATTCTTTGTTGGGTATTTGATTTGCAAATATCTTCTCCCAGTTTGTAGCTTGTTTGGGCTTCTTTTGTTCCAACATTTTGTGGGATTTATCTGGTTGGTTGCATGTGGCAGTTCTTTATTATCACTGCATAGTATTCCATTGAACGAACATGACAATTTACCAAATCTATTTATGTATATTTGGTTTTCCAGTTTGAGGCTATTACAATTAGTGCTGTTGTGAACATCCTTGTACATGGCTTTTGGTTAGCATATATACACATATCTAAAGCATGCATACCTAGAAATAGATTTGCCGAGTCATAGGATATACATGTGGAGCTTTAGTGTATATTGCCCAATGGAGTGCTGGTAAATTTTAAACAACTGGCTCTGGGGTGGGTGCTGATTTATAATGTTTGCCAATTACTGTGGTGTAAATACTCCCATTCTGTCCAATTTCAAGCTTCCAATGTGAAATCAACTGTCTCACAAAGTTCCTTACAATTTAAGTCACTTCCTGTGAGCTGCAGTACCCATCACTTATATTGACAAGCAGTTTTTCATGTTATACCAATTTACACTTTTGTCAGTAGTGAATCAGATCTCTAGTGGCTGCACATCCACATTCAGTATTACCTGACTCTCATTTTAATGGTGCTGTGTGGTGTGTAGTGGCATCACTTTGTGGTTTTAATTTGCATTTTACTGATGACGAATCCAAACACCTTTGGTTACTACACTTTATACCTGAAGTGACTGAGTGATCTTGTAATGACACATTTTACCCTCTTTTAGGAATGGAAATATGGGGGCTTTTTATCAAGTTTGATTTTGATTTGGACACAAATAAGGTTATAATTTTGCATATCTGAGTTTCTAGTCTGCAGATTTCAGCATTTTCATTATCACCCCACTGGTATATTAAGTCTGTGAATTTATCAGGAAACAACATTTTTTTTCACTCTTAGTTTCCTAATTTGTAAAAATGTGAATTATGATTCCTCTCTCTCTGCAATATTATGGGGGTTGAATGAGATACCTTCCATGATGCTTCCAGTATGTGATAAGCATCCAATAAAGTCATTAAATAAATATTATCTTTTCCTCACTCTTTAGGGGAGAACTGTCCTACAGCGATACCTCTTATTTAAGATAGGCTGTTTCTGTGGATTTTAACAGTACCTAAAATTTTAAGTGACATTGAGCTTACCAAGTTCTTAGTCTCCCCTAGGGAGGCAATGTAGCATAGCAGCTTAGAGCTGGGTCACTGGAGTCTGTCAAGTTTGAATTCTGTCAGCTTTTTGCAAGCCTTGCAAGCTTGGGCAAGTTATTGAATTCCTCTGTATTCAGTTTTGAAAAGTTTATAAAGAACTAAGCAGATATGGGCTGATACTGAAAGGCTGCTTAGTTACAGAGATGCAATAGAGAACTCTGAATCTAGTCAAGGAGTATAGAGCAAGGGTTGGCAAACTTTTTTCTATAAACTGCCAAATAGTATATATTTTATGTTTTGTGAGCCATCTCTTTTACAGCTACTCAATTTAGTGTGAAAGCAGTTACAGACAACATGTACACTAATAATAGCATAGCTGTGTTCAAGTAAAACTTATGGATACTGAAATTTGAATTTCATATAATTTTCATGTGTTATGAAGTATTTTTATTTTTTTCAACTGTAAATATGTATAAAGGAAAACACTTCCTGTGTGTCCCCTCTATTCTCAAAACCTCTACTCTCACAGAATATGACACTTCTGACACTAGATGTATAGGTTTTCCACACATTAAGGAGTTTATGCGAAACCAGCTTGATGTCCTATAATTTTCTTCAGTTCTGACACTGTTTACCTGGAGATAGCATTAGGTCCCACAGGTCAAGTGCTCAGTCTTACAAGATTGCTCCTTGCCCGCACTTCAGATGCCAATGGCAAGTACAGATTACCTCCTGTGCTTCAGACCAAGTGACTATAGGTTAGAGGTTTCCACGACCCCATCCAGTTGATTGATTTGCTACAATGACTCAGAGAACTCAGGGAAACATTTTACCTACTAGATCACTGGTTTATTATAAAAAGGAAATAGCCTTTTGGAAGAGATGCATAGGGCAAAGTATGTGGGAAGGGGCATGGAGCTTCCGTGCTCTCTGTGGGCATGCCACACTCCCTGCATGCATATTCACATATTCACCAGCCCAGATGCTCTCCAAACCTCATCCTTTTGGGTTTTTATGGAGGCTTTATTACATAGGCATGCCAAAGGAGGAACCAGACATCAGAGAAATTGAATTTCCTGAGACGAAAACCCATAGAAACTTCTTTGAAAAGCAAAAGGAAGTGACCAAATAAGCATGATAGGGTGATCCCAAGTCAAAATCCAGCTGCTTCTTGGAGCCCAAACAGGAAAGTAAGTCAGGAAACCGGCAGTGGAATGCGGAAAGAATATTGGCTTGTAGACAGCTGTGATTCTCAGCTGGTGGGATGTGTGGGAGAGTGTGATGAGAAGTCTCAGAGGAGCCTTTTCTCCTTTCAAGAAAAACACCACTATAGAGTCAAGTACAGCAGCACAGCTTGAAGCCAAAGGGTAATTTAGTTTTAAAAATGAAAGAGGAGATGTTGGTAGAATTGAACAATTTGTCAAAGGTAATACTCTAGAACATATAGAAGGAAAACGGCTAGACATTTGAACTAGATGTTTAAATTGCTTCTTTCTGAAGGAGTGACTGTTCTGTGATGGGACTGCTGCTGGAACCACATACTAGATCCAGCCAGAACAGGGATTGCTTCCTGCAATACCCCTCAAAGACTGTCTGGTCCACCTCTCTCCTATGCCCCACAGAATGCTGGTTTCTGCACCAGGTCCTCGCGCAGCCCTGGCGAGCATGTAAGACATTAAATATTTTCCCTTATCTGGGGCGGGTTAGGCATCAGTACGCCTGTCCATCCTGCCCTGTCCTATGTAATTCTTTAGCGCCTGCCCAGAGGCATGGAGGATATCCACTTTGTCTTTCTGCCTCCCAAGATGTGACTCTTATGTATGTTTCTCTATAAAAACTCTGTTAATCGCCAGATTGGAGTGGCTGTGTCTCTTCAGTGTTTCCCTGCCGTCTGCTTATGGAGGTAGATTTTCAGTTTTGGGGCTTTTCCCTGGGTCCGGATTTATGAATAATCATGGAGAAGAAAGCAGAAAGAGTATAGAGCTCCAAAAGAAATAAGACCATAGATGGATAAATTAGGCATCAATGTTGCCTCTTAGGGAAAATTTTTCTTCTTTTAAATCCAGTATTTCTTTCCCATTTTTTGTTTTATCTTTTTCTCATTCTAATAAAATATTAAAAAGTAATAGAACTCATTGACTATGACACCAAAAGCACAGGCAAGGAAGGTAAAAATAGATAAATTTGATAATTTCAAAATAAAAAACTTTCCATCAAAGGACACAATCAACAGAGTGAAAAGGCAGCCTATGGAATGTGAGAATGTATTTGCCAATTATATATTTGATAAGAGGTTAATAGTCAGAATATCCTATAGAGAACTTCTAAAATTCAACAACAAAAAAATCAATTTAAAAATGGACAAGGCGCTTAAATAGATATTTATCAAAAGATGATATACAAATGGCCAATAAGCACATGAACTTCTTGTGCTCAACATCATTAATCATCATGGAAATGCAAATCAAAACCACAATGAGATATCACCTCACACCATCAAGATCACTACTATAAAAAAACAAACAAACAGAAAATAGCAGCGTTGGCAAGGGTGTGGAGAAATTGAAACTTATGTGCACTGTTGGTGGGAATGTAAAATGGTGTGGCTGCTATATAAAACAGTATGATTCCTCAAAAAAAAATTAAATACAGAATCACCACATGATCCAGCAATTCCACTTCTGGGTATACATGCAAAAGAATGAAAAGCAGGGTCTTGAAGAAATTTGTACATCTATGTTCATAGTAGCATTATTCACAATAGCCAAAGGCAGGAGCAACTCAAGTGTTCATCGACAGATAAATAGGTACACAAGTGTTATATACAAACAAAAGAATATTATTCAACTATAAAAAGAAGGAAATTTTGACACATTTTACAACATGGATAAACCTTGAGAACGTTATCATTATGCTAAGTGAAATAAGCCAGTTACACATGAACACACCCGAAACCCAAATATTGTATAATTACACTTATGTGAGCTACCTAGAGCGGTCAAATTCATAAAGACAGAAAGTAGAATAGTTACCATGGGCTGAGAGGAGGAGAGAAGAAGTTGTTAGTAACGAGTTTCAGTTTTGCAAGATGAAAAGAGTTTTGGAGATTGATTGGTACACTTAAAAATGGTTAAGGTAGTAAATTGGTTAATAGAGTAAATCTTACGTTGCTCATTTGTTTCCTTCCTTCCTCCTTTTGTTTTCTTCCTTTGTTTCTTTCTTTCAATTGAGGTATAATTGGCATACAACATTATATTAGTTTCAGGTGTACTCGTAATAATTTGATATTTGTATAATATACTGTTAAATGATCACCATAGTAAGTCTAGTTAACATCCATCATCATACATAGTTACAGAATTTTTTATCTTGTAATGAGAACTTTTAAGATTTAATTTCTTAGCAACTTTCAAATATGCAATACAGTTTTATTAACTATAGTCACCATGCTATACATTATGTCCCCAAGACTTATTTTATAATTGGAAGATCGTACCTTTTGACTCCATTAACCCATTTTGCTCACCCCTCAACCCCTGCCTCTGGTAAGTACTAATCTTTTCTCTGTATCTATGAACTTGGTTGTTTTCTGTTTGTTTCTTAGATTCTACTTATAAGTGAGATCATATGGTATTTCTTTTTCTGTGTCTGATTTATTTCACTTAGCATAATGCCCTCAAGGTCCACCCATGTTGTCACAATTGGCAAGATTTCATTCTTTTTTTATAGGTGAATAGTATTCCATTTTCTTTATCACTCATATGCTAATAGACACTTAGGTTGTTTCCATAGCTCAGGTATTGTAAATAACGCTGCAGTGAATATGGTGGTGTAGATATCTTTTCGAGTTAGTGTTTGCTGATTTGTTCTTGCACGTTGTCTACTTTATCCATTAGAGCTCTTAGCATATTTATCTTAGTTGTTTTAAATTCCAGTCCCAATAATATCGACATCCTTGCTATGTTGGGTTATGATGCTGGCTCTGTCTTTTCTAATCATCTTTTATCTTTCGGTATGCCTTGTAATTTTTCCCCTGATAGCCAGAGATGATGTAATGTGTAAAAAGAATTGCTGTAAATAGGCCTTTAGTAATGTGGTGGTAAGATGTAGGGGAGGGGGGCATTCTATAGTCCTATGATTAGATCTTGATCTTTTAGGAAGCCTGTGCCTCTGATTATGAACTTCACAAGTGTTTCTTAGTCTTTTTTTCTCCCCCCTCAGGTGGGATGGAATGGCTAGAATGAGCCGGAGTCGAGCATTTCCCTTCCCCAAATCTGTTAGGCTCTTATAAAACCCCAGCAAGTTAGGCTCTAGTTAATTAATTTTCCTTCAGGACAGGCCTTGTTAAGAAGAACAGAGTGCTCTGGCATCTTTTTCCCCTTTCCTGGCCAGAAGTGTGAGGGGATTTTTCTGATATTTACTGTAGGATGCTAGTCAAGCCCTTGGCGATGAATCTCACAATGTTTTGGGGACCTCCTTATGACTGGATCCCCCTGGAATTTTTAAGTTTCAGAGTTGTCTACACTGATTCTCCAGCAATGAATCAGTCATAGTTCAGGTTTTCCTACCCTGACACTAGTGCCTGTGGCGTTTTCTGTCATCAGACTCTCTGCTCTGGTAAGTCACGACTCAGTGTATTTGCTTTTCTCTCCAGTCTTAGAGACAGAGGTTTGCCCTGTGTCCTTCCCTCTCTTCTGGATCCAAGAAGAGCTGATTTTTCAGTCTGTTCAGCTTTTACCTTGTTAGGTTGGTGCGGCTGCTTCCCAGCTTCTTACATGTGGAACCGGAAGAAGATTCTATGCCCAAGACTGTAGAAAACCACACTGTTCAGTTCTACCTTCTGTCAACTATGCTGTTGTGTGATTATGTTTTTGTTTTCATAAGAGCTTCGAAGAATCTACGTTGTATGAATGTTAAAATGTGACATCATATTGATAGTAAATGTTGGTAATTTTTCTCTTTAATATTGGTTTCTCTAATGATTCCATGTCACCTTAAATTTCTTTTACAAGCTTGAAGTATACTCTATTTGATGTTTAAAATATAAAGATCGTTTTAAACTGAATAAAAATAAAGAAGAATGTGATACTGGCAAAGGATAGACATAAAAATCAATGGATTTGAATTGAGAGTCAATAAATAAACACATACATTTATGGTCAAATTGATTTCCTACAAGGATGCCAAGACAATTCAACGGGTAAAAAATAGTTTTTCCAACAAATAGTGTCAATTTGGTATCTACATGCAAAACAAATAAGTTGCACCCCATGTCACATCATATATAAAAATTAGCTCAAAATGGATCAAAGACATAAATGCAAGAGCTAAAACTATACAACTCATAGAATAAAATATAATAGTAAGTCTTCGTGATCTTGGATTAAATAATGGTTTCTTTGATAAAACACCAAAAGCACAAGCAAGTAAAGAAAAATAAATAGATAAATTGGAATAAATCAAAATAAAAAAAAAAACTTCTGTGTTTCAAAGGAAACTATTAAGAAAGTGACAATATAACACACAAAATAAAAGAAAATATTTGCAAAGTGGTATCTAGAATATAGAAAGAAGTCTTACAACTCAAGAAAATAAGTAACAAATGATCCAATTGAAAAGTATGCAAAACTCTTGAATAGACATGTTTCCAAAGAAAATATACAAGTGCCCAAGAAGCACATGAAAAGATGCTCTACACCATTAGGCATTAGGGAAACGTAAATCAAAACCGCAGTGAGATAGCACTCCACACCCATTAAGATGAGTACAATAATTTAAAAAAATGGAAAATAACTAACATTGGCAAGGATGTGGAGAAATTAGAATGCTTTTACATTGTTACGGGAATGTGAAATGGTGCAGCCTCTTTGGAAAACAGTTTGGCAGTTCCTCAAAAAGTCAAAAATAGAGTTACCATTTGACCCAGATAATTGGAAACACATGTCCACACAAGAACTTATAAACAAATGTTATAGCAACATTATTCATAGTAGCCCCAAAGTGAAAACAACCCAAATCTCACCAAAGAATGAATGGTTAAACAAATGTGGCAAATCCGTACAATGAAATATTACTCAGTCATAAAAAGGAATGAAGTACTGATTCACGCTACAGAACGATGAACCTTGGCAATATTATTCTATGTGAAAGGAGCCACTCACAAAAGACCACATAGTGTATGATTCTACTTATATGAAATGCCAAGAATAAGCAAAACTATAGAGACAGAAAGTAGATTTGTGGTTATCAGGAGTTAGGGGGAGGGCTTTGATGGTGAGGGAATGGAGAGTGACTGTTAATAGGTATGGGATTTCTTTTTGGGGTGATGAAAATATTCTTGAATTCAATTGTACAACTTCGTGAATATACTAAAAGCCATTGAATTGTATACTCAAAGAGGGTGAATTTTATGCTGTTTGAATTATATTTCTATAAAAATTAAGAATAAAGAAGAATATATATGAGAATCACCATTTTGGACAATGGTTTTATAAAATATAGATATAAAACTTCTGGTTTCATATGTTCCAAAATAGTTATATGTAGAACACTTTCTCTAAAATATATTTTGATTAAATTATAAGTCATTCTCCAAAACCCTAAAAAGCATAAAAAAATTATCTGATCTTTAAAACATTATGAACTTCGCAATAATTCAAAAGTTTAGCTCATATAAAAATCTAGTGTTAAATTTCATATGTAAGAGAAAAAATGATTAAATTTACATCCCAATGCAAAATTTATTTTTAAAAATCATTCTGAGAATTATTCTAATTTTATTTTGTTTTTTTAAAAACAAAAGATAAGTATGTGCATTTATAAATTGCAGGTGAGTATAAGTGAAGACCAGTTTACAACATAAACCAGGATGTTATGGGTCTACTGTAGGATTATATCATAATATGTAATTTTTTCATTTGTTTCAATAAAATTACTTAGGTTGTGTCACCCAGACATTAACAATCATAATCTAGTTTGTAAAAAAATGGTGTGAACACTTAATAAATCAACTAATATAAGAGAAAGTTTGCAGCATTTTGATATTTGTGAAGTAATCGCTTATGAATGAACACTAGCAAATTAAATTTTAATAATATGAATATGTATGATAACAGAGAACTTTTATTAACCTGGTCATATAGGTTTTAACAAAATCTTGATGGACATCTATATATATATATTTTAACTGTACACAAACTGAAAGTTATGTAAAAGATGGTACTTGTGATTTTTAAAAATGTATCTGATAGAGACGAAATTCACGTTACATAGAGAGATGTAACTTAAAATAGGGTTGATTTGATTATTCTTCCATTCATTACATGCAAAATTATGCTAACGATCTTTACAAATATATAATTTTCCTCATTTGTCACTCTCCTTCACCTTTACTCTTCTTTGCTTTCATTCATTGTGAACTCACTACCAAGAGGCACTAGGATCTTTACATTCTTCCACAATCATAAAGTCCCTTTCAAAAATAACCAGTATTTATACTTAGTCATCTTTAAAGGCCTTGCTACTGAAGAAAAGCAATGCAGCACTTGTTTTATGTACTTTCTTTATTTCAGTCTCTAAATGAGCCTCTAGACAGTTTTCGGTGTTTATGGGGAAGAAAAGACAGGCTGATAAATACTTTGCTGACTTCGACTATAGTTTAAGATAAGGTACGCAAGTAAACAAGATGACTGCAACTACTGTAGGTGAGATAGATGGTGATAAGGAACTGGGCAGGTTGGCACAGGCGCAAACATGAATTTATTCCAGGGATTGTGTGTAGTAATCTGCACTCTTTTGCCGATCAGTGAAAGCAACCTGACAGTCTTGGAGATCTTGCCTGGTGGCCTTAGGTTTGGGGGAAATGTTCCTTCATGGAAGTGAGCTGCCAGGTAGCTAACATGCAGGAAAAGGATAATGATGGATCATGTTGGGCAACATTTCATTCTTGTACTTTATGTGAAAATAGATTTGGTAAAAATATCAAATAAATAAAAATTAGACGATGAAAAGAAAAAAATAGATTTGGTTATGTGTCAAGAGCAGAATTTCATTCTGGGTATTCTATTTTAATTTATTTAAATTTATTGAAGTGTCAAATGTCTTTGTAAGTTGCATGGCAGGCCCTTTACTTTTTTATCACACCTGATGTATGTTTGACTATTCTTTTTAAATACTTATAATGATACTTTCAAAATTCAAATTCTGGAAATAAAAATAAATACATATAAAGAACTCCATCAACCTATTCGCAGCGACTGTTCTATAATCAGACTCTATTGTTCAAAAAGTCATGATTAAGATGGTTAACATCCAGAGGATTTTATGTATCAATTGGAAACTTGCTATTAAATGTTTTAAAATAATTTTCTTTTAGTAGACTGTGACCAGTGATCCAAGGCCTGTTGGCAGTGTTTAGATCATTTAACTTAATCCATAACAATGCTTATATAGCTAAGAACAGAAATAAACTTCACCTCGCCTTATCCAGTCACTGTGAAAAAAAGCATATAAGGCAATTGAACATTGAGTTAAAGATTCGTTTTGCTAATGTCGAGAGTGACACAGCAAGAGCCTTAACCTCACCACATTAGATGATGGACTCTGCATCCTGGTCTGTAACATGTTCCATCTCCTTCAACAAACAAAAACCATTGCCATGTAGAGGATTTCTAGCAGCTTTATATTTAGAAATAAAGAGGAAGTAGAAGGACCAGATTCTTTTCTTCCTGACATTACTTAGCATTTTCTTTACAGCTTTTTCCCTCTTTCATTCTTTTTCACATATTGTTCTTTTGTCTCCTTTTTTCTTCTTTCAGTTGCCTTAGATCTTCTGTATGCTTTTTAGTTTGCGCATTTAATTCTTTTTGCATTTCTAAAGGAGCAGCTGCTAAAGTTTTTTTTATTGTTTAAACACGTCAGGTTTCATAGCTGCAACATCCCCACTCTTCTCCCAGGTACACCTGGAATCATTTCTCAAATAAACCACCTGTATAGATCTTTGTCTCAGGATGTACTTCTGGAATAACGTAAACTCAGACACCTGTCAACTTGTCTGCTGCTCCTCACCTGCTCTGGGCTCTTCTCGTTTGGTTTTGAATACATACTGATCCCTGAAGCAGGTTTAGGAAGTTCTTCATTGTAAACCTTCAGTAGAATCTGGTCAGTAGTGAGGAGAGCGGGTTGGATATTATGCCTTTGGTCTTGTGACTCCACTCTCTTGGGCTACACATGGAGTGAGATCTCACTACATAAGCTTTCAGAAGTGCCTCACGTGAATGCTCACTCAGACTTAATTTTCATTTTTTCTTCTGTCTCATCCTTGAAGTCTTTCTTCTTTGACCACTGCATTTCTTACCAAAGCCCTTGCACTTCCACTTCCTGGGATTTTATTTTTTTACCCCCTGTAGAAAATATCAATACTCTTCTAGGACCAGAGTTCACATCTCTCACCCAGCATAAAGCAGACAGCCTAATGACATGCAGTGGAAACTTGAAGCTGTCTAAATGGCTAGATACAAGATGATAACTGGGACTTTATCTTTTCTATAAGAGGAAAATTGTGCATGTGCATGTGTGTGTGAGGAGGAGATGAGGGTGAAAAACTATGTCAGTTACTGCTTTTTTCCTAAAGGATCTGGAATTTAACTGCACTAATGGTGACATGGTAAGGCAGACTCACAGGAACCAAAATGACAATGTTTACAAAGCTGTGGTATATTGCAGGAAAAGGATCCAATACAGCACCAGCACAGTCCAAGTCTGCTTCATAACAAGGGTTCTGAAGAAGCCAGGCCCGAGGTTCGGATGTCTTCTCTTGGTAAGGGCCACACATATGTGCTTCTTCTCTAGGACCAGGACCCACTGACAGGTGCATGGAACACCTTGAAACCAGGGACCCTAAATTAGAGTCTCAGCTGGGGTTTCTTACACTTTGCTGGTCATACAGATATATTCTTGCTACATAATCGGCCCCAACAGCCCAGCTCTCTGAGGTCTCATGGAGACCAGGTGCAAATCATCAATCTCACAGTTATTGACAAACAATGCTGAAAGCTGGAACAAACTGGGCCAAAATTCCTAAGATCCATGGTTACAAAGCAATATTCTTAATCAGCACATTTCGTGTCTTGATCAGGGGTCAGTGCCTTGCAGGTAATTTAGCAAAACAACTCAGCTCTTTTACCATGATCAAGGGCTTTTTAAGGTATAATGATACCTCTTGATTTGACAGCAATTACTTGCCTTAAAGCATCGTGTAAGAACATAGGCAATCAAAATGCACCAAATTCCAAACCTCTGTAATAACTAATAAGGGGTTGGTATGAATTTAAGTAGATAGCTGAACGACCCGATAATATTAGTACAGAATAGCACAAACTTTCTTATATTTTGGATTAACCTTATAATTCTTTTGTCTCCCTGACTTAATGGCTGTCTGCACTTTAAGGTATACATCTATTGAGAGAATGAAAATACTAATTATCATTCATCAAATCAAAATCTTCTTCAAACCAATTCTTGTCCATTGGGATAACATCATGAGGGGGGTTTAATTTGATCTCACAATACATTTGATCAACCACCTCAGTAATATCATAAATTTCATTAGCTTCTACAATTTTAAATTTATTTATGATTTCTGTATTATACCATACTGTAGAATCATGGATACATGGTACAGTATAAATCAAGTATAATTAGATATTATTATTATGTCCTTCCAAACAAAATCTACCTTTCTCATAGGAATATAGGTTAGAGACCCTGTCTCTGTTATTTCAGGATTCCAAACCTCTTAAAAACACAGCCCAATTCCTTTTCTCTGGTTACATGATTTGATACATAGTGTTTCCCAGTGAGACCTGTCTCACGATTGGGTCCATCCAGTCTCCATGGGGAGCGGTCCTCTAGTCCTGTTTAAAGTTTATCCAATATCCATGAATTATAAGAAAGGAATGGTTAGCACTCAGTTGTGGCACTAAAGTTGTTAAAGAGCACATCAGTGGTTTGAATTCTCCAGTTACAAATTTCCAAAGACTGTGTAGCCTGTACGGCTCCCATGCTGTGAGAATCCCTGGCTGTTGGGCCTGGGATGGCTCAGATTCCATTTGAATTAAGATATCCAGGAACCCAGCTGTGTTGATATGCAAGCTCGGTCCCATCTCTGATTCTGGGCATGTTGCCTTAGTGTCTACTCAAACTGCAAGGCCACTTTCCCAGTGCTGTGTTGCTATTCCAGTTGTCATCTGTGTCTTTCCTCCTGGAGGAGGATGCCTTGGAGGGTCCCCATTTGCTCCAGGAATCTCTTTTTTTCCTTCCAAAATATCTTTCCTCATTAAAAGTGAATTCCTCCTCATTAATTACTCCTAGCCCAGCTCCTAATTATCCCAAGGCTCTCTTTTTTTAAAGCAGGCAAAAGCTGTTTGATATACCAGATCTGTTGTATATTGAATAATAACTTCATTCTTACAATTAGGAAATAAACTTGAGACCCAACAATGTTGACTCTCTGAGGCTAAGTTCTTGTGAGTAGTCCTCACTGCTAAATAGGCTTTGTTTTGGCTATGCCTGGTGCTTCCCATAGCTATCCATGTAGAAGTTCTGGCTTTTCATTCTCAGGAATGTGGGCACGGAAAGTTAGACTAAATTATTTTCTTTTGTCAATGATCCAAGTGTCCCAATTGTCTCTCCACCTCTTTATAGCTTTCCAACTATAATAACAGGGCAAAGAGTTGTTTTTACACATAATATTTTGATAGATGGTATATGCAGAAGATGAACTTCTACTGTTGTATCCCAGTACCTTAAACCTTCATCATTAAAATTAATGACCATGCAATTGTTCATTTAGATTATGATTGATCAGTGTTCTCTGAAAACTGGATATATATTCCCAGAGTTTTCTTCTTAACTTGAGTCTTCAATAATAGCTCTATCCTGTGACA
The DNA here is from genome assembly GCF_902729225.1 of Pteropus medius. Lineage (NCBI taxonomy): Eukaryota > Metazoa > Chordata > Mammalia > Chiroptera > Pteropodidae > Pteropus > Pteropus medius. The sequence goes on along the minus strand of NW_024340849.1, from coordinate 37,372,664 downwards.
TGGGAATTAAAAGACACAGCCACATTAGTATTGTTCCATATAGTTGTACTCAGAGTTTCCATCTGTTCATCCATTTTGAGGAAACAGACCACTCTCAGAAGTATATTATATTCATTGGGTTGGCTGTTGTCCTGCTTGCTCCTTGGTTATTCAGAAGAGATGATTTCGGCAACCAGAGTTCTTCACCCAGTGGGATTCCAAATCAAAGCTAAGAGAGAATAATGTTCTCTTGCTCTATGCTTATCTTAAGGCACTAAAATTATATTAGATTTTCCATTTTGTATCACCCATTTATTAGCTACCCTTCCCTCAGCAATAATTTCACCTTTCTTTCATTTATCATTAATTTAAATCCAAACCTTTCTCTCTAATGTAGGTTCCTCTGGCTGAGTCACTGGGCTGATCTACGTTGCTGGTAACAAGTTGAGATATTCCGGGGTTTTGTCCAGTCCCAATCAATGGGGTTATCTCTTTCACAAGGCAAAAATATTTGTAACTGTCAGCCCCAATTTAGCAAGGTACAGGGAATAGATACTTCTTCCTATCATCTCTTTGGAACTTTTGCATTACGTTCAAAATCGTGTGTGTGTGTGTGTGTGTGTGTGTGTGTGTGTATGTGCGCGCGAGCGCGCGCGTAATCTTGTTTTAGAAAAATAACAGACTTTAGGACCCTGAATGATATCTCTGGTTTTAGCAACTATGAGATCCACCATTGAAAAAGAAAATTAGGGTGAAGTAAGGAAGACTTGTATGTAAATTACATCCCTTATGACTTTCGCTCTGATTCTACCACAAACACATAATTGTCTATCTAATGGAAACCCTTTTTGAGTCCCCCTCTGCAGCACAGAGCCCTGCCTAGTGTTCCCAGACTCTCGGCCCCATTTTCCCATCTCAGAAAACCTACTGGGATACTACTGGTTGTCCCCTCCTGCTCTGTGCCCTGGAAACTCAGGACAGTAAGCTGGGGCAACTGCATGGCTCACTGAATTTTCTTCTCTTCTCTCATCTGGACAATGGCTAATGTCCAGTGCTTCAAAAACGATTGTTTCATGTATGTTGTCCAATTTTTTTGTTGTTTCAGGTAGGATGGTAAATTTAGCTCCTGCTATTTCATCATGATCAGAAGAGAATGTTTAACTGGATCTATATTAGTTTTAAAAATGAATCTCATTTGAGCCCTATTTCTTACCTGTAGAACGTACCAAATATATAATATTGCTCTACTATTAGAAGATGGATGAATCAATATTAAAATGTTTAAGATAAAAAGTTCACTATCTTTTGGAAGTTTTTTTTAGCATCAGTTAAAGGGAAACTGTTACCACAGATAAACTTGCTCATCAAGAATCAGGAAGTACTGATATCGGCCTTAGATTGAAAAATGTTGCTATGAGTAGAAGACATATTTTAGGTTTATGATTCGAAACATAATTGTCAGAATTGTCTTTTTGGATTAATTTGCTATACTGAGCTTCATCATTTGATGTGATGTCAGCTACTAATAGCACAATTGCTTTATCACTAAGCACTCGCATTACTTTAGCATTTTTAATGGGCTTACTAGCTTTTGCTATAATGCTAGGAAATGCCATCGTCATTTTAGCTTTTGTGGTAGACAAAAACCTTAGACATCGAAGTAATTATTTTTTCCTTAATTTGGCCATTGCTGACTTCTTTGTTGGTAAGTTACATCTCTTTATTTAAGATAATCTTTTCCCATTGTAATTTATTTCTAAAACCTTAACTTTTGTTATTTCAAGGGACTATGTGAAATTGGGAATGGTTAAAAACAAAAAGTTTAGGGATTAAAGTTTAGGGGAGGCTATATAGCACTTTAGGAGAATATTATATATATTTACATATATACATATATGTGTGTGTGTGTGTGTAAATAAGGTTTGTAAGAACATTTTCATCTGAAAACAGTTTATTTTCTTTTTATAAAATAAAACAAGTTCAGAATATCTCCAAAATTATTTAAGCTAAGAGTTGTTTGTTTCTGAAGTTATTTCCTTGTATGTTTAGATTTATAAGTATTCTTTAAGTAAGTATAGTTTCCTTAGTACTGCAGTATTGGAGTAATAGGAAATAACGTGTATGCTGGTAATCAGCACAATCAGAAAATGGGATATTCAGATTAATTAAGTAGTATGGCTAGTAGTAAAAATACTATTTTATATGGTATAGAATATTATGAAATATACTAATACTAAACTACCTTGCATATAATATGGTATCATAGCATTTTAAGAGATCATAGAAATCAAATTAATCTTTCTTTGAAAACATGTACTTCATAACTTTTACTGCTTGATGATCATTGGTTTTTAACAATTCTTATCATAATAAGTGAATATGCAGAAGTGTCAGCTGATGATATTGTTTTATAGGAGCTTCTAGCATAATTTAATCCGTCATTGTCTGTAGCTACATAAATGCTTGCATTTATATTAAAATAAAACAAAACTCATGAAATACTGGAATACAGTGTGTATCTTCCTAAGTGTGGGCTCCAGGCTGGCTGGTGTGCAAAGGCTGTGTGGACACAGTAGGGGATGAAGTCAGAGTAGTAGGAATCTATAAAGTGAAGGCCCTTAAATAATAGTATGAGTCTGGGCTGGAATTTATTCAGCAGGCAATGTGGAGTTTAAAAAATTTTTAAAGCAAGTGAGTGATTGGATAGATCAAAGCTTTACATTGGAGGCATCAGAAGAGATGTAGGTGGGAGAAGCTGGAGCAAGAGTGGGGGTGGAAAAGAAGTTCATGCGGCAGAGCTGCAAGGGTGGGCTTGAGCAGGAGAAAGAGAAAGAGGAGTTAGAGATGGAGTTCTGGGGACTAAGACAAATATAAAACTCTTACTAGAAAAAGGGAACATTTTGGGAGGACACTTTATGCTTTCAGTGTCGTGTCAATAAAACTTATGGAAGAAATTTCTAGCTAAAGAGATTGATTTAGGAGTCATATAGAAATGACAGAGTCACAAATAAAGGTGACCAATTTTTTTTTTAATATTTCTGTATTCTAACCAATATAGAAATATTTAAAAAATGCAACAATTTCCCCATTTCTTTCCTCAATTCTGCCTCTTCAGGTAATCAACATTAAGAACTTGATGCAAATTCTTCCTTATCATTCTCTATGCTCACATAAGCATGTACAAATATACAAATGTATTTATGTAAACATAAAGAATATTTTGCTATGAATATATGTATCACTTCCCTCCTTCTTCATAGAACTGTATAACTTTTAGATGATACCAAGTACTTACAGTTGATTATGTGTTTTGATTAACCCCAAAGGAATAAGGCCCTGAATACTTGATGGTAGGGAGGGATGGGGTAAAACTGTACCCAACCGAGAGCCTGAGGCCTACTGCTTTTGAACAAGATAATTCCAGATAAGAACAAAGTGTCTCCATGTATGGCCCAAGGTCATCATCATGACAGCCCCACCATCATGGGCTTGAGAACCACAACATAAAGATGTGGTTTGCCTTTGAGAAATAGCCCTGCATATGTAGTTATACACCAGACCTGGTGATCCCTCTCCATCAGCAGGTAGGTGGGAAAAGAGATGGCTCTGCTGCTGATAAGAGCAGTCAGACATGGATCAGTTTCTATTAGTCTACCAGTCTCATCTTTCACATAATCCCTGTACCCTGCCAGCTTCCTTCAGAGGTCCACTTATTGAACACAATACAGGCATTCCCCAGGGATATTGTGGATTTGGTTCTAGACCACCACAATAGAGCAAATATTGCAATAAACCAAGTCACACAAAGTTTTTGGTTTCTCAATGCATATAAAAGTTATGTTTACGCTATACTTGTAGTCTACTAACTGTGCAATAGCATTATGTCTGAAAAACAATGTACGTACCTTAATTAAAAAATATTTTATTGTTAAAAAGTGCTAACCATCATCTGAGCCTTCAGTGAGTTGTAATCTTTCTGAGGGTGCAGGGTCTTGCCTCATTGTTAATGAAAACGCAGTTATTGCTGAAGCACAGTGAAGCAAGATATGCCAGTATTCACATGATAACGTAAGAATTAGGACAGCTTCTGAGAGCTTGTGGTAACAAAATTTGAGTTTTATGTCAACACTCTTCTTTCTCCTTTGTCATGTGTGTGCCTTTCAGCTCTGAGCCTGGAGGACCTCATGGCGGCAGTAGTGGACCAGAACTGAGTTCGTGAGAAGTGTTCTGTAGCTTTAAGCCAGCAATTCTTAATATTTGGGGTCATGAGACCTAGAGCTCCACAACCATGTGGTGATGGCAGGGCAGATTAGAGCGTCACATGGGCTCAGTATTGTGGGCTTTCTAGCAGAATGCCCTCTTCTCATGTGTTTCAGAACTGGCCTCCTGTAGAGAATCTAAATTTGTGGCACCTGAGTAGCATTCCAGCCTGAAACTGAGTGTTGGAAAGCAAAGATTTATGAGGAAAAAGTTCAGTACCAAGTACAATGATATATATAAATCTCATCTGTACACTATTCTAGGGAAAAATATACTCTCTATATTATATCGATATCTATAAAATTGGTATCTCGTGACTGATGTTTTCATCTATTTCTTTATATCTACGATTGGCCTTAATGGCCTACATGACCTTGTGATAGATGGTCCAGACAGGGTCTTCAAGGGCAAAAGTGGTTGCTGCTGACAGAATCTGAACCGTATTTTCAGGAGGCAAAGTTTATCTTTAGTACCTTCATGCCTCAGTTTATGACTCTTTCTGAGTTAGTCAGCTCAGGCTGCCACAACAAAATACCACGGTTTGGACTTATACAATAGCAATTTACTTTATCATGGTTCTGGAGGCTGGGAAGTCACAGATCCAGGTGCCAGCTGATTTGGTTCCTGGTGAGAGCTTTCCTCCTGTTTTGTAGATGGCTGCTTTCTTGATGGATCCTCTGAGTGTACATGGAGAGAGAGCCAGCAAGCAAGCTCTCTGGTGTTTCTTATTATAAGGACAGTAATCCTGTTGGGTTAGGGTTTCACCTTTATGACCTCATTTAACTTTAATTACCTCCATATAGGCCCTATCTCCAAATATAGCCACCCTGGGGGTTAGGGCTTCAACATGTAAATTTTGTGGGGGACACAAACAATCAGTCCATAGCATCCTCTATGCACTCATTGTTATGCACACAGTATTCTGTTGGCCCCAAGAATTCACTGGGTCTTTTAGCTCCTCCCACCTTTTTTTGATTGTCATTTTCTCATGGACAATGTAGCTTCTTAGCTGGCTTCAGAAAGACAGGGTAATACCAGATTGGTGGCAATTTTCAAGCAAACTAGACTTCCCGATTTTTATCTATTTACTCGTCAAATACCAGTTTATTGTGAACTAGGAACTCTTGAAAGTGCTGGGGATATAGCAGTGAAAATACAGGCAAAAATCCCTTCTCTCATGGTGCTTCTATTTCTACTGGGGGCGGCGGGGAGAGGAGTGGGGTTGGCGGGGAGACAGACAATAAACAATATAAACTAATAAAATTACATAGCATTTTAGAGGGTGATGATTGCTATTGAAGGTGGAGGTTGTAATTTAAACTTCAGGGGTAGGGTTCACTGATCAAGACACATTTGAGCAAACAGAGCACTCTGGAGGAAAAGCATTTTATGCCCAGGAAAGTGCAAGTGTCTGAGACAGTGGGTGTGCCGTGTATTTGAGGCCAAGAGGGCTGGAGTGGAGTGAGTGAGGAGTAGAGGGAGTAGCAAGACGTGAGACCAGAGGGGTCAGGGGCAGCCAGGGTGGATAAGTCGGTCTTACGAGGCTTTTCTTTTCATCCTCTTTCCATTTTTTTCTGTCCTCTCCCTGTTTCTTCACTTCCTTCCCCATCTTCACCACCATCTTCATCTCTACGGTATCTTATCTCATTTTTGTATGTAAACCTAAGTACAGGATATGAAATCTGCATTTCTTTCCACTGGTTTTTAAACCACACCATTAATCCTTCCCTTTCGTTTTCTTTTACCTTTACTATTGCTCTTTATAATGGGTTAACTTGGTTCTGAAATAAAAAACTAGAATTCCCGCAAATGCCTAAGATATAAAGATATTCAACAAAATAAGATTTCTCCTGAGCTTCCACTTAGTAGATTGTTTTCAGTGAGTAGTGCCACCTGTCTGAAATGTTAATGCAATTAAGAACCCTCACAAAGCTGAAGGAAAGGGAACTCAGAATAGTAATTTTTCAGTTAAGCAGGTTTGATGCCGAGTGGCATCACTTACGTATTTGTTCATTCAGGGAAGGGTTACTGTAAAATCAGGAGTTCTAAAATCTCATTGCCTGGTTTCATATCCAATCTTTCACTTGCTAGCTGGGTGGACCTTGAGCTAATTATGTGTCCTTTTTTGAGCTTCAGGGTCTTCATTGGTTAACTCAGTATGGTCCCTACCTCACAAAGTTTCTGTGAAGGTTGAATGAGATGATATCTGTAACTCACATAACACAATGTCTGGCATGTGGTAATTACACAATACATGTTAATGGTTACTAATCTATTTAAGCCATTTTGGTCAACTCTAGATGTGAAAAAATACAAAAATTGAATTACATCATGGTCCCAATCCTCAGGAGAAACAAGTTAAAAAAAGATGACGATATACAATAGAATGTTTTTGTACATGAAAGAGGAGGAAAGGAGTCACGTGCCAGGAAAGTGCAGGTGGCAGAGGAGTCACTTCTGCCAAGGAGGTTCCAAGAAAGATAATGAGAAGGAAGTCATTTTTTGAACTGGGTGAAGAATGAGAAGAAAGTAAGTAGACTTTTCAGTAGAAGACAGAAGGACATTCTAGGAGGAAAGAATGCTGTTGGCAAAGGCGAAGAAATGCGAAAATGTGGGATGTGTTTGAAGGAAGGATGGCCCATCCTGTTTGGGTTGGATCATGAACATAAGATGATTTGTGCTGTTTGTGGCTGGAAATATATGTCAGGACCTGAACTTAATTTGGAAAGTAATAAGGAGCCATTGAAGGTACGATGTGCATGAGAGCTATTATAAAAATGGTAAAGAATGTGTAGGAAATCAGTCCTGAGTTTGTTGATGAAATTCTATGAATTCATAAATTATAATCGAGCCATTTTTTTGTAAATTCAGATGCATCATTATGTTGTATACTTTTGCCTTTTTGTTTTCATTGATATGTGCTATTTTCTTACCCTTATTTTTTCCCTGTACAGGTGTGATCTCCATTCCTTTGTATATCCCTCACACGCTGTTTAGTTGGCATTTTGAAAATAAACTCTGTGCATTTTGGCTCGTTACTGACTATCTTTTGTGTACAGCATCTGTGTATAACATCGTACTCATCAGCTACGATAGATACCAGTCAGTCTCGAATGCTGTAAGTCAAACCATTAATTTATCTTCCTTAGAAGAGTATACACTTGTACATTTGGGGGCCCTAAGCAAAAATTTTTTAAGTCTAATTTTTTGTTTAATTGACAAACCTTAGAGGAGTCTGATTATCCTTTTGTTATCTGGCATTAAGTTCTCACTGGCCCTTAGTGAACATTTTCTGCATCTAACTTGGGTAAGTCAATCCACTTTGTGCTACTAAAATGAGAAAAGAAAATCCAAAGCAAGTTGTCAGAAGTGGTATGCTGAGTCTATAGTAGGTTGGATATACATGAAGTTCACAGTAGGTTTATCAATTTTACTCCTTAGACAAACTGAGACTTAAATATTTATCTCAGGATGGGACTTGGTGGGCATATAGAAAGACTCTCAGACATACGAATGTCATGAGAAAACCAATTTCAAAGCAAAAGGCAACATACAGGGAAGCTATAGGTATAAAGTAGAACCAATCAGAAAAGTCAAGTCCCAATGACAGTTTAAGACACATGCCAAAAAAGCCTGGACTTACCCTAAGATTTGGAATAGTGTCATTAACAAGTTAGTGACGAGTCTTAAGCAAGCTAAATTTATCAGCAATGGAACAAAGGAGGAAACAACAACAACAACAACTATCCTTGAGGCAATCAAGGATAAGGAGTGAAAGGAGGCCGTGGAAATATGGGGCAGGGATCTGAAATCTTTGAGGCCTAAATGGAAAACTTCCTTCACACCTGAGTTCCAGGGGCCTAAAACTTTGGGGGTCTATTGTGTGACAAGGATTTTGCTAAGTGCTGGGATAAAGAAATGAATCCATAGAGTCTCTATTTTTGAGGCACATAATAGTCTAATGTTGAGATGGGTTTATAAACAAATGAGTTCAGTACAATGAGCTAAATATGGTGCTGGAGACTTTGAGAGGACAGTGACACCTCTGGCTAGGAAGATCTGTGCAAGCAGACAGGATTGGGAAGGTATATCGGACAGGTGAGGATAAACTGCTGTAACAGAGATGCCAAAATGCTGAGGCTCAAATAGGATAGAAGTATATTTTCTCCCACAGAAGAGTCCAGGAATGATGGGAGGTTCTGCTCCGGGAACTCAACCCAGGCTAGTGGAGCAGCTCTACAGCCTCTAGGGAAAGGATCAGCAAACTTTCTATAAAGGGAATTATGGTCTCTGCTGCAACTGCTCAAATCTGCTGTTATAGCACTAAAACAGCCATAGGTAACATGTAAAAAAAGGTGGAGGGACTTCACTGTGTTCCGATGAAACTATATCAATCCAAACAGGTGGTGGCTGCATTTGTTCTATGGACAGTAGTTTGCTGACCCCTGCTCTAGGTTATTGCCCTCCTCTGCATGGTCAAAGCCAGGTTGTTATGACTCTAGGTTCTAGAAAGGAAGGGCAAAGGGCAGAAGTCGAAGGCAAAGGATTTTCTTTTAACCAAGTAGTGTAGACTCACACAATCATTTCCACTCACATTTTTTCGGTGGAAGTTAATCACACGGTCCCAACTCACTGCAAGGAAAGTGAGGAAACATGGTCTCTAGCTGAGCTGCCATATGGCCAGAAGGAGGAGAAGGATGGAGTGGTGGGACAGTCAGACATTTGGCATTGGGTACTTCATTGGCACCAGAGTCCACTGCAGTTTGTACTAAACAGACTATGGAGAGAGTGCAGAGCAGTTTGGATGAGCATTTCAGATGTCTATAATCTTATGTTTTTCAAACGGCAGGTTTTGACCCATTATTGAGTCATAAAGTCAGTTCAGCGGATTGTGACCAGTCACTTTTTTAAAATGAAAAAATACAGAAAGGAACAGTATAGAATATAATAAAAAAAATTTAGAGTATAAAATATCAGGGTACCTTGCACATAATAAGTGTAAGTATTGAATACTTTTGTCTGTATATTTGGTTAAGATAGAGAATATATTTCTTACTTTAGGTCATAGTCAAAGTGTTTGAAAAGCAGTTTCAGAAAGCCATTTTTCCTTTCCTTTCTTTCTGGGTTAATATTTCTTTTTAATCTTTGTTGGGTGTTTCTAGGACTTGCTTCACTGAATGTCCAAACTCTCGGGTCTACCTCAGGTTTGTGGAGGGTAATAGAGAGCTTGTCCAGTTAGAAAAAAGTTCTTAGAAGTTACAGAGAGATGAGGAGTGATGTGCAGAGGGAAAACAGGGTTTTTTTGTTTTTGTTTTTGTTTTTTTTTCTGGTCTTGCTCTGAGGAATTCTTCTGGCAATATACGCTACAAACTTGGTGAGGGCCAGGTCAGCTGGATCCTGGGTCTCTAGTACATAGCACAGAGTCAAGTGTGTAACAGGAGTGCCATACATGAGTGCATGAAGGCCTGAATGGGGTGCTCAGGTAGCATTTACACCTCTATTAGCTGAGTTCCAACACAGCTGTGTGAAACCAGAAGGAATCCTTCAAAGCCCACTGGGGCTTGTAGGAAGTACTCAGGGGGAAGCTGGGCTCTTGCTGTAGCTGAAAGTAGAGAGGACAGTGTGATAGCGCACGGTGGGGCGTTGAGCCTGGGAAATGGAAATCTGACTAATTTTGAAAAGAAAGACTCAATGCAGAAAGTACATAAGATTACAGTGCTCTGACAAGTTTTCTGCAGGGGCAGATTCTGGAGCTGAAACAAGAGGGGGTGGAGGAAAGTAGAACAGTGTAGCTAAAGGAAACGGAAATTATAATGTATGCAGAATTAAGATAGTAAGAGGAGAGTATTTCCTTACCCGTAGATGAAAAAAGAAGATTGATGGTAAATCGAGACCAAAAAAATATTGATGCAGGGTAAGAGGCAGTATCCTGAATAACGGACATGATCTGTAGTAAGTGAGCACTGGGCAACTGACTGATTATAGGGAGGCCACTCCACTGTCCCGAGCCTGGGTTCAAGCAATGCTTGAACTGTCTATATGTCAAAAATGCTGTGGAGATATGAAGAGATTGGTATCATCTTCACAATTCCCTTGGATGTGCATGATTCCATTTGACCTTATGGATAATAGAAAAGAGATGACTTTCCAGCATATTGCATCATATCATTACAAAGGCTGAACAGAGCAATTTAAAAAACTAAATGCAGTTTTGTGACCATTTAGGTATTGTTACCATCTTCATAATCATTAGATTTAGTGCAAGAAATGTATTAATTAGTGGCATGAGAAGCAGTAGGCAAAAAAGCCTATTGTACATGGGAGCTTATGGTCAGCACCATATGCATTTTAGTTTAGCCTCAGAAACACCAGTAATTTTGGGGGAGAAAAAACCTCCACTTTTCTGCAGTTTAAAAAAATAATTCAGTTTAAAAACAAAAACAAAAAACAAAAATAGTTCCCTTTTTATCCTAGCCCATTGGTGAGCCCTTCCCAGCATGTAGAACCCATAAAAGAGAGACGGTGCTGGGCGACGTTGTACCCTTGTAATAAAAATGAGAAAAAGTCGTAGAATAAGACTTAAAAACTCACAGAGAAAATAGTACGAGAGATAGTTAAAAGGGAGGCATGTTGCAGTTTCACTGGGTAGAACGTTTCCTTTCCCCTAAGCAAGGAAATCAGAGAAACGTGAACATTTGAGCTGGAAAGAACCTTTCTGATCTAAAAGAGATTGGGAGAGGTTGTCTGTTACAGGCCCCCTTACAAAATTCTTGGTTCATATCTTTATCTTTCAGTTAGAGTGGATGGTCTTTAGATTTTATAGAATATATTCTTGAAAATTTCAGGATATATCAAAGATCATGGGTCCTGTGATCCAAGAGCAATCCTCATTCACAGAACCTCATTTTCTCTTATAGAAGCCTTCCCTGTGACCTAGTGGATCTAGAATATTCTTCGCCCTTAAAAAAGACTGGCACTCACCATAACATGTCTCTCAAAGCAGCTAGCCACTGTAGCTTTGACACTGTTTTTGTCATTTGGAAACATTTATAGAGAGAAATGATTTGGTAATCCTCGATAACACTGTAGTATCTCTCCACAGCTGGTTTAAATTTCTTTCTTGTGCGTCTTCTTGGAAGTGATATGAGAGTTTTTCTTTCTCTTTTTGATCCCGCCTTAAGGCATCAGCATAAATCGCAGAGTTGAGTCCTCCTATATTAGAGCCAGGAAAGCCAGTTGCTTTTAAACCTTTTTGACTGTGACTACAGTGAGAAATACAATTTACAATGTGAGTCAGTTCATGCATTCCTCTCTATATACATATATCTATATCTCAGAGAAAAAGTTTCATCAAATAATATATACCCTAAAAAACAAAACAAAACAAAAACAAAAAACCCAACACACACCCTTATGGTGTGTGATACATTCTGACATTGACTATTCTGTTTTATTTTTAAAGAAATGCTGGTTACGACCCAGCTGGTAGATGGGGAAACACTGTGAAAGGGTGCACCTAGTGTCAGTTGTTTAACAGTTCAGATTTTGGCATGTTCTATAGTGTCAAGAGATTTAACCTCGAGGGTTATAGCCTTCCCCTTGAAAATCACTAAGAAAGTCTGTATCTTGGTCCAGGCTCCATTGAAAGTGAACTCTCTGTCCTGGCCCACATCATGTTCCCAGGTCCAGTTAATGTCTTAACCTCTTGCATGTCCCTGAAACTCCTGAGGGCCTATGGTATGCTTTATGTAGTTGACATACGTTTATAATATTAAAAATGATTTATTTGGCCTCTTTTAGGTAACTTACAGAGCTCAACACACTGGGATCTGGAAGATTGTGGTTCTGATGGTGGCTGTCTGGGTGCTGGCCTTCTTAGCTCATGGGCCAATAATTATAGTTTCAGAGTCTTGGAAGACAGAGCAGGGGCATTGTGAACCTGGATTCATGTCAAAATGGTACATCCTTGCCATTACATCAATCTTGGAATTTCTGGCACCGGTCTTTTCAGTGGCTTATTTCAACATATATATTTACTGGAGCCTGTGGAAGCGTGGTCAATTCAGTAAGTGGCCAAGCCATCCTGGACCCACTTCTCTTGCCTCTTCTAGTCACTCTGGACACTCATTCAACTGTGAACTGTTTTCAAGGACATCTCTCACTGAACTGAAGGAGGGAGCAGTATCCCTTCGTTTCAAGAGACAGAGAAGAAAGAGTAGTCTCTCGTTTTCTATAAGAACCCAGAAGAATAGTGATATAAATACTTCCAAAATGGGTTCCCTCTACCACTCAGATAACCTAGGTTTTCAGCGACGGGAACATCTTGAATTTCTCAGAGCTAAGAAGTTAGCCAAGTCACTGGCCATTCTCTTAGGTGTTTTCATAATTTGCTGGGCTCCTTATTCTCTGTTCACATTTGTTCTTTCAATTTATCCCCCGAATCAGCGCCCCCAAACTGTTGTGTATGATATCACATTTTGGCTACAGTGGTGTAATTCCCTTATCAATCCTTTTTTGTATCCATTGTGTCACAAGCGTTTTCAGAAAGCTTTCTTGAAAATATTTTGTACAAAAAAGCAACCCATACTATCACACAATCGGTCAGTGTCCTCTTAAAGATAATTTTATTGCTTACATACATTTTAGTCTTAATGTCACCTAAATGAATTTGATCTGGCTTTCATCTTGCCCTTTCCACTCTACTAAAACAGTCTATAGAATCGTAATACTTGAAAACTTAAAAAAAAAATTGGAACCTGAAAGTCAGTGGAAAATTATTCCGGTGAATAACAGTGTAATTAGAAATTGACAATAATATTTTTGTAAGCTCATAGCCACAAAAGCACTGTATTTTTCTTAGTCATCACCTCTTTTTTTAAATCTTTTTTGATCTTGATATAACATTAATTGTGAAAGTCAAGAGCTTTTTTCCCTCAATGTTCAGTGTTTGCTACAGTCTTAACTAAATTTCCCTTTTTATTTTATAGTGATGAAAACTGGTCAAGTTTTAAAACCATTTGCTAAAGTATACAACAGAAAAAGGAGCTATATGGCCCTCTTTACTGGTGCTGGGCAACTCTGTTACACTCAGTGGTCAGGAGAGTTGGGGTTTGAATTGGCAGGAGCAGGGAGTGAGGGAATACCCAGATGAAAGAGAGCAGGGCACGTGTACTTCCAGACTCTGTATTCCTAATCTCAGGAAAGAAGGAAGGGTGGGATGGTGGAGGAAAGAGCAGGTAACTGCAGCTCTCTAAGGCCTTCAGTTGAAGGTACTTTGGAAGCCCTGGCAATCATAGGGTGAGAGGGTAAAGGACAGGCAATGGTCAGCAATAGGTTCGAAGGATGGCTTTCCCTACCTTTTCATGCCCTCTTCTCTATAATTCCACATCAGCTTAAACTTCTCTGTGAAAAATATGAAAGAAATAGAGAGGCTGAGATAATAAAAGGACTACATGATTAAACTTGATGTACCTGGTATACATTCAGAAAACTTAAGGTGTCAATAATTATTAATAAAATACATTTCTGTATTAATTTGGTGTCTTTAACTTGTGCGCCCACTGTTTTACATTGCAGCACTCAGAGAAATTTTTTTTATTATGCGGTTAATGTAAGTTGTACCTTACTGATGAGTCACATTTCATTAATCTGGTGATGTTTTGTTATTTTGTCATTATTATTTTTTTCAGTGTTCTTTGCCTATCTTGTCATAACATTTCATTGTGATTTCATAGTTAATTTCATCTCTTCTAGAAGGTTTTATCAGCATTTCTTCCATAACTTCTCAGAGTTTCTATACAATTTAGTCATTTTCATATTTCTCAGACCTTTTAAACTTTTGATTAATTTCAAATGCTAAAATATGAAAATCTTTTAAGTACATAATGATTAGAAATGCACATAATTTTTATGTACACTGTGCCTTGCGTTAAGTTCAAAATAGAAGATACATGCTTAATATCCAACAGTAATTTTTAAAATTTGAGAAATAAACCCTCATAAATGCACAACTTTTTAAAAAAGTCATTACTTCATTAGCTGTTGGTTTTAACATTTATAAATTAGTAGTTGTGAATTTCATATAATTATTGGAGGCTTAAATGTTTATTGAGTGAACATTTGGCCCTATGAAAACTTTTTCCAGTTGAACCTCGGGGGGTGGGGAGAAACATGCCTAATGTTCATATGTATTTTCTAAAATACATAAAATACAATATATTTTTGTACTTCGTTCAATCTGAGATGTCGTCAATGCAAAACGTACTGTTGTTCTATTTATCACTGTAAAAGAGAAAATGCTTCAAATTTTCTATGAAACAATACTTTTAAAAAATACATCGATAGTAAGTCTTATTCCGATTTCAGGGTTGTCGAAAAATGAGCAATGTGTGTCTTAGAAGTGCTGAAATATGATATATGTACAATAAATATGCAGAACAGGGCTAATACTTTATAAAATGAAAGTTTGGATAAACAAATACTTTTGATGGTACATTCAAGTAGTCATTATGTAAATCTTTATTAAGAGTCTATCATGTGCTAAATATTTATTGCAAAGATGTTTATGAACTTGCCAATATGATTGAGATTCCTGAGGTAGGAATTTGACTTTGAGGTTCTCTTAATACAATGCTAGGCACCCCATAGGTGGTCAGTAGATAGTTGTTGAAAAGACATGCATTAGGCATTTTCCTTAAAAATAAAATGTAAATTCTAGTTTTTAAATCTAAATATTTTAAATTTGCACTGGAGGAACTTTAAAATGTGTTTTTTATTATAACAAAAGTTGTATGTACTTATCATAAAAGGAAAAGACAATAATAAAACAATTCCTATACCCAAGAAGCAACTGTAATTATTAGCTTGGTGTATATGTTTATAGAGGAAACATATGTAATCCCATTTTTTAGAAACACACGTTTGTATACCTAAACTTCTATATTAACTTTTCACGATATCCTCAGGTAAATTCTTTCATGAAATGAAGGCTGCTATTTCAGTATGAGTAATTACCATCCCCTTCCCCAAATAGAGCTGGTTTATAAATACTTATTAAATTTTAAATTAAAAATACTTAATATAAAATTGATTTAAAATGCTTCAATACATAATATTTAATTTTCAATAAGTATTTTTAAAATTTTAAAATACTTATTAGTTCATTTAAAATCTGGACCCAACTTCACTGGCATAATTGGCAGAACATTCCTTAGAATGTTGGTTCCAAAGTGTCGGCTTCAGTTGGCCTGGACAGAAACAGATTCAAGAAGAGCAAAGATGGATTTGGGGACATAAATGCCAGTTATGACTGACACTTTCGGTCTAGGCTTTTTATGAGTCATGAGGGCTTTAAATATAAATGACGGAATAATCATAACCATTTTATGCAAGTGCTTTTTGTGGATTTTTGGGATCTACCTTCCGATAGCAAAGATTTTGGCATTTGAAGAAATGATTTTTCACATTATAATTTCAGAAAAAGAGAAATTTTAGCATGCAGAGTAAACTTTTTATTCTAATAATTGTTATCAGTCATGGTTGAGTCAAGAAAATCATGTTAATTATTTCAATCAGAAAGAATTTAATATAGGGAATGGATAATACAGGATCCTGGGAAGCTGAAAGAGCAAGAAGTGAATGTTGACATAATCCAGACATTAATAACTTTAGAAAGCAATTATCATCTTTAGGGATAGCAAGAAATAAAAGAGAATCTAAGATCTTAGCGAAGCCCCTGGAGAATTGATGCTTGGAGCTCTGATTGATGCATGATGCCAAATAGTTAGGGTTTGGACTGCTAAAGGAGTAGAACCAGCTGGTGCTCAGACTACCATGGGAGGTGAGGCAGGGCAGCCCTGGTTGCTGCTGTACCTCTGATTAGGCACAGCAATGAGCATTATCGTGAACTGATACTAGAAGGATGCCTAGTCAAGTTAGAAGCACTAAGTGAGTTTTCTTCTCAGTAGCTCCCGCCTTCCAATCTCTTGCTAGTGCTTCCCATTAGTGGAACCTAATTGAAAGTCAGTTGTCAAGGGAGTCTGGGAAATATATGACTCCTAGCCCCAGCCTAGTGCAGTATATAAAAAGGTAGGCTTCGAGCTAAATGACAACAGATAATTGGCAAATCCTATCCTGTATTTAAGCATAATAAAGTAGAACTTGGTCTTCAGGGACTTAACATTCACAATTTCAACTGTATATAAGCAGCCTGCTAGTTCATAACATTGTAATTTATAATTTTGTTAGGGTTCAAGTTCAAATCATGTCCCCTTAGGCCTGTATGCTGAGTGATTTGGCTGTTAAGCACAGCATCCTCATTCTTGACCTCTATTCTTTTCACATGGACTGCAATGCTTATGAAGTGTTCAACATTTTTGTTTTGGTGATGTAAGTGAGGGAGGAAAGAGGAAGTCCAAGGAAGTATGGAACTCAGCAGTGGGTCAGCCGTATAGTTGATGGGTTCACTATACATTTCATAACAGAGATTCCAAGCTGGTGGTTCATGGATGTATTTGGTCTATAAAGTGAGTTGATTTTATTGTTATTATTTAAAATTGGGGAATTTAATATAAAGTTGACATTTTCAAGCTTTTTTGAAAAATTGGAAGATCTAACAACAGTGGGCTCATATTCCTTCAAAAAAATAATTTGCTGAAGCTGAGCAGTGGCCACTACAGTTCCACTTTTCTTCATTTAGTCACTTTCGTTTACCTGTCTGTTTCCTTCGGGCAGATGAATTGCAACCCCTGTTCTACACATAAAAAAAAAATAAAAGTGATTCCTAAAACTATTTTAGCGAATACCCTAGAAGGCACAAATATTGCTTTTTCTGTTGGAAATTTTATGTGTTCTGCATTCTTTTAGTTAGGATTATTTAGTTAGGTTACAAGTGACAGAAACACAATTTAAACCACTTGGGCAAAAGTGAACAATAGGTTCTCATTACCTGAGTGCATAAAGACAATGGAGGGAGATGCCCCAGGGATGACTGAAATCAGAGACTTTGTGACTTCATTTTATATTGTGGCTTCTCCATGAAGCTAGGATGATGAATGCTCATGTCCTCCTTGATCAGACAGGAAAAAGGTGTCTCCGAGTAATAGTGAAGGAAAAAAATCCTGGAAAAGATGAACTAAGTACCCAATGGGTATCTTGTGTGGATCTCCCAGGATCAACCCCTATAGGGGAAAGTGGATACTCGCGCTGCCTACATGGGTTAGTTCCCCTTCAGACTAGTCTCTGAGGAGGGGAGATAAGATCTACCCCATTCAAACCATGTGACCAAAAAGGGAGGAACAGTTTCTTCAAATGAAAGAAGATAGAGTTACCAGAAGGAAGAAGGGATACTAAATGTCAACTTTCAAGGGGTATTCAAAACTTGTGGATGTCATGAACAACTGATTGTCTTCCTCATATATTCTGTAGACTACTCAAATGACCACAGGTCTCTGCCCCACATTTTACAATGTTACTTTGTAACTCTTCTCTGTAAGAGGCACTTGCTTTGGCCATTAAACTTGCTAATAGGCAGTAAAAGTAACATCATGTCAGTGTCAAGCCTAGGCCTCAGGATGAGAGACTACGTGGAGCAGAATCAAGCTATTGCAATTGAGCCCATCTTAGAACAGACAGCCTCCAGCAGACTCAGCAGCTAATTGGAGATGCATGGCAAATGCAGGCTAGACAAGGCTAGATGAAAGAAGCCCAAGCCAGAAGAATCACTGAGTTGACCCAGAGACTCCTGAGCAATAAGACACTGAATTTTGGGAGTGGTTCGTTATTCAGCAATCGCTAACTGACATGTCAAGCACTATCCTACAGTGTATTAAATGTAAATGTCTGAAAGTTGAGTATGAGATGGATTTAGATATTTACATTACTCGTTCTTTTGTGGAAGCTGAGACAAAATATATAAACATTATTAGGCAATAGGACAGACTTTTTTTTCAAAGGTCATGGCTACTTCTCTGTAAGAACAAAATTATTTAGTAGCAAGGATAATTTACTTTGAAATATTATAAACTACACAACGTAACAACTGTAGAAGAGATTCATCTATGAGTAGAAAAGTTGCACAGAGGTGGGGATGGAAGAGAAAGGGCATCACAGTTTATAACACAGTTTATAGCTATTCCTTGCTATATGCATGTCTCCCTTAACTGCCTCATTCAGCCTGTTCAAGTTGCCATCTTAAGTTAGATACTTTAGAAATGACTACAGGCATGAACAAGAAGATCGTCAAGGAAAAAAAGAGGGATCGGATTAAACATGGCAGAGTGAGAGATGTTCCCAGATCTCTCTCCTTGAAACGACAATAAGCTGAACATCTAAAACTCAACAAAAAACACCCAAACTGCACCCCAGCATGTATGAGCGTGGGATCTGCGCATGACATCTCAACTCCAGGTGTCAGGCAGTGGACTAGGAGAAGCAAAGAAGCTGCCTCTCGCAGCCAGAGCTCCCCGTAGGAGGAGGGGGAGGGGAGAAGGTGCAGTGAGTTTCCTGAACAGCCCTGCCTAGGAGTGCTGTGAGCTCCATGTGGCCGGAGGCAGTGCCCGGTGGCAGTGCCTGGTCATCATGGCAGAAGTCAGAGAAATGGGGACGGCAGAGAAACAACAGTTGATTTGTACCAGCCACGGTTGCAAAACAAAGGCTGAGCCACAGCCCCATCCCCCAACTCAGAGGGCCTCTCCCAGCGTACCCTCTGAGATGGATTGCTATGAAGCCCCGGGGGAATCTGAGCAAACGCTACCAAAACTGTCGCTAACACTGACAAGAACTGAAGCTGAGGGCAAGCGAGCATGATTAAACATCTATGAGGAAAAAAAGACATTATTAAGACTTTATATAAAGCAGAGATCCAAGAGGCTTAGCTGCCATGTACTGGAAACCAAAAGAAAAACATCTTCTTAGCAACAAGCTAAATCTTTCTGAAAAAAGAAAAAAGCAGAACACACTTCCATTAATGCCCAGGCGGAGAAATAGTCCAATAAACATCATGAACAACCAAGGTGACAAGGCATCTCAGAAAGAAAGAGAAAAATCTCCAGAAAATAAGCTTACGGACATAGACATATGTGACTTAAATGACAGAGAATTCAAGATGGTATGTCTGGAAAAACTCAGTGAGGTTCGAAATGAATCATATCAACAATTTCAGGAATTGAAAAAACTAAATGAGCAGAATGAGTTCTTTAGCAAGGAGATTGAAACCCTCAAAAGAACTAAATAGACCTTCTGGAGATAAAGAACACACTGCAAGAGTTGAAAAATGAAATAACAAGTTTGGGAAATAGAGTCGACCAAATGGAGGAAAATATCAGTGATACTGAAGACAGAAATCTAGAAATAAATTAGAAGGAAGAAGAGAGAAACTGAAGAATGACAAATAAAGAGAAATACAAGAACTAGCTGATACCATCAGGAGAGGAAACACAAGAATAATGGGCATTATTGAAGCGGGGGAAAAGGAGCAGGGATTAGAAAGCATTTTCAGACAAATAGTTGATGAGAATTTTCCAAATCTAAGGAATAAGCTGGAGCTTGGAATTCAAGAAGTCAATAGAACACCCAATTATCTCAACCTAAAAGGGCCTTCGCAAAGAGACATCGTATAAAAATTATCAAAAACCAATGACAAAGACAGAATTCTCAGGGCAGCCAGGGAAAAGAAGATGGTAACCTATAAAGGAAAATCCATTAGATTATCATCGGACTTCTCAGCATAAACCTTACAAGTCAGAAAGGCGTCAAATCAAATATTCAAACTGTTAAGTGAAAGGAACTACCAGCCAATAATAATGTATCCAGCTAAGCTCTCCTTTAGATATGAAGGAGAAATTAAGACCTTCCCAGACATACAAAAATTGAGGGAATTTTCCACTATGAGGCCTGCACTACAGGAAATACTGAAAAAAGTCAGCTCACTTAAAACAAAATGACAAATATATATATATATATACTCACACACATAATTAGGAGTAAGGTGACTAGCAAGCTGATGAAAGCAGAGGAGTACAACCCTTACTAGAAACAGAGCATTATAAGCTTAAAATAAGAAGAGATTTGCTATAGCAAGATAGTAATGAATGTTCAGGATACATAGAGACAAACTGAGACAACAATGATTGAAAAGGGGAGGATTCAAAGATCCATATTTGCAAAGGGGAATGGAGATAAGGTACGCACAGAAGAAAAGGGACAACTGTGTCTATATAACCATCCTTTACATATTCATAATGGTAACAACATGCCAAAGATTCGGAACCATTGTATATAACATAAAACAAGAAGGACCACAGGGAAAACCCACAAAAGCCAACCAAAATAAAGAAAACAGAAACACAAGGACAAAGAAGCAATGGAAACACTGAGCTACCAGAAAGCAAAAAATAAATGGCTATAAGAAGACCTCGTATTTCAATAATTACCATAAATGTAAATGAACTGAACTCACCAATAAAAAGGCATAGAATTGCATATTGGATCAAAAACCAAAACCCAACCAAATGCTGCCTCCAGGAGACACATCTCAGTTCCAAAGACAAATATAGACTCAAAGTGAAAGGGTGGAAAATGGTATTTCAAGCAAATGGCATTCAGAGAAAAACAGGAATAGCGGCACTAATATCAGACAAAATAGATTTCAAAATAGAAAAGATACAGAAAGATACTGAGGGAAACTTTATAATGGTAAAGGGAATCATGCACCAAGAAGACATAACACTTATTAATATCTATGCTCCCAATCAGGGAGCCTCTAAATATGTAAAGCAATTACTAACAAAACTAAAGGGAGAAACAGACCAAAACACTATTGTAGTAGAGGACTTAAATACCCCACTGTCGGATATGGACAGATCATCCCAACAGAAATTCAATAAGGAAATAACATCCTTAAATGACACATTAGACCAACTGGACATAATTGACATTTACAGAGCCCTTCATGCCAAAACAACTGCTTATACATTCTCTAGTGCACATGGAACATTCTCAAGGATTGACCACGTACTGGGACACAGAGATAGCTTTAATGAATATAAGAGGGTTGAAATCATAGCAACCATATTCTCTGATCATAATGCTTTGAAACTAGAGATCAACTGTAAAAAGAAGGTAAGAAGAGCCACAAATATATGAAGATTAAACAACATGCTACTGAAGAATAACTGGGTCAGAGAAGAAATAAAGAGAGATCAAGCAATACATAAAAACGAATGATAATGATAGTACAACATATCAAAACTTTTGGGACATGGCAAAAGTGGTCATAAGAGGAAAGTTCATATCATTACAGGCCTATCTCCAAAAACAAGAATGAGCCCAAATAAACAACCTAATGCTTCATCTTAAAAAACTAGAAAAGGAAGAACAAATGAAGTCTCAAGTCTTCACAAGCAAAGAAATGATCAAAATTAGAGTAGAAATAAGTGAAATTGAAAACAAAAAAAACAATAGAAGAAATAAATGCAACAAAGAGCTGGTTCTTTGAAAAGGCTAATAAAATTGGCAAACCCCTGGCTAGACTCACTAAAGAAAAAAGGGAAAGGACACAAATAAACAAAATAGGGATGAAAGAGGGCAAGTTATGACAGCCACTGCAGGAATACAGTGGATCATATAAGAATACTATGAAAAAGTATATAATAACAAATTTAATAACCTAGAAGAAACGGACCAGTACTTAGAAAAATACAACCTTCCTAGACTGAATCAAGAACTGGAAAGTCTAAATAGACCGATCAGCAATATGGAAATTGAAACAATCATCAAAACCTACCAAAAAGTAAAAGTCCAGGACCAGATGGCTTCACTAATGAATTCTACCAAATATTCAAAGAAGATTTAATACCTATTCTCCTCAAACTCTTCCAAAAAATCAAAGAGGAGGCAATACTTTCCAATCCATTTTATGAGGCCAGTATTACTCTGATATCAAAACCTGGTAAAGATAACACAAAAAAAGAAAACTACATACCATTATCTCTCATGAACACAGATGCAAAAATTCTAAATAAGATACTAGTGAATCAAGTACAGCAACATATTAAAAAGATTATACACCATGATCAAGTGGGCTTCATCCCAGGGTCACAGGGATGCTTCAACATATGCAAATCAATTAATGTGATACATCGCATAAACAAATTAAAAAATAAGAATCATATGATCATAACAATAGATGCAGAAAAAGCCTTTGACAAGATACAGCACCCATGTATGATCAAAACACAACAAAATCGGTATAGTAAGAAAGTACCTTAACATAATAAAGGCCATATATGACAAACCCTCAGCCAACATTATACTTAATGGTGAAAAACTAAAAACCTTCCCTTTAAGAGGATGAACAAGGCAAGGCTGTCCATTATCACCACTGTTATTCAGTATAACATTGGAGGTCCTAGGGAGTGCAATCAGACAAGAGAAAGATATAAAAGGCATCCAAATAGGAAACAAAGAAGTCAAACTGTCACTGCTTACAGATGACATGATTCTCTATATCGAAAACCATAAAGGCTCCACAAGAACACTACTAGAAACATAAGCAAATACAGTAAAGTTTCTGGATACAAAATCAATGTTTAAAAATCTATAGTGCTCCTATACTTTAATAATTGTCAGAAAAAGAAGTGGAAAAAATAATTTCTTTTGCAACAAAAAGAATAAAATACCTAGGAATAAGTCTAATGATACATGTGAAGGACCCATATAATGAAAACTATAAGACCCTATTAAAAGAAATCAAAGGAGATACAAAGAAATGGAAAGATATTCCACGTTCTTGGATTGGAAGGATCAACATAGTTAAAATAAGCATATCATCTAAAGCATTATACAAATTTAATGCAATCTC
Organism: Pteropus medius; assembly: GCF_902729225.1. Taxonomy (NCBI): domain Eukaryota; kingdom Metazoa; phylum Chordata; class Mammalia; order Chiroptera; family Pteropodidae; genus Pteropus; species Pteropus medius. The sequence goes on along the minus strand of NW_024340849.1, from coordinate 37,349,566 downwards.
CATTAAAATCCTATTGGCATTTTTTAAAGAAATAGAACAAAAAATCATCAGATTTGTATGGAAACACAAAAGATCTGGAATTGCCAAAGCCATCCTGAGAAAAAAGAATGAGGCTGGAGGCATCACTCTGCCTGACTTCAAATTATACTACAAAGGATAGTAATCAAAATGGCATGGTTTTGGCAGCAAAACAGACACACGGACCAGTGGAACAGAATTGAGAGTCCAGAAGTAAACTCATATTTATATGGGCAAATAATTTTTGACAGAAAAGCCAAACACATACAGTGGAGAAAGGAAAGCCTCTTCAATAAATATGCTGGGAAATCTGGAAAGCCACATGCAAAAGAATGAAACTAGACTGTTGTCTATCACCACACACCAAAATTAACTCAAAATGGATTAAGGACCTGCATATAAGACCTGAAATAAGTCTATGGCCATGCTACCCTGAATGTGCCCAAACCCGTCTGATTGTGGAAGCTAAACGGGGTTGGGCCTGGTTAGTACTTCAATGGGACTACACCTAGGAATACCAGGTGCTGTAGGTGTTTTTTTTAAATTTTATTTAAAAAAGACCTGAAACAATAAAATGCATAGAAGAAAAGATAGGAACTAAACTCAAGGACCATGGACTTAAAGAGGATTTTATGAATTTGACCTCAAAAGCAAGGGAAGTAAAAGCAAAAATAAACGAATGAGACTACATCAAACTCAAAAGCTTCTGCTCAACAAAAGAAACCGTCAACGAAGTAAAGAGACAACCATCTGAATGTGAAAATATATTTGCAAGCAAAGCCTCCGATAAAGGCCTAATATCCAAAATATACAAAGAACTCATACGACTCCATAACAACAAAAAGAAAAGAAAAGAAGAGTATTTAATACAAAGTGCACGAACAGTCCTTAGGTTGCAGCATCTGACTTACGAGATAAGAGAAAAATAGAGCATTAACCATTTGCTTAATGATGAGCATCTCTGCAGTAGCATCCTGCAGGAAAAGTTTGGGTAATTATTTGTTAACCAGAGCCTAATCTAACGGGGTTTTATCGGAGCCTAACTGAACACGGGGAAGGTAACTGCCCAACCCCATCCCACTCTAGCCATCCTGACCCACTTAAGTGTGGAGGAAAAAAACCAGAAATACTTTTGAAGTTCATAATCCAAAGGCACACTAAAAAAAGGAGACCTCGTCATAAGACTATGGAATATCTCCCCTCCCTCCACACCTCACCACCACAATACTAAAAACTTATTCACGGCAGTTCCTTTTACACAGTACAGCATGTCTGGCTATCAAGAAAAAATTATAAGACATACCAAAAGGTAAAAAACACAATTTGAAGAGATAGAGCCAGCATCATAACCAGACAGGGCAGGGAGGTTGGAATTATTGAAACTGTAATTTAAAACGACTCAGATGAATATGCTAAGGGCTCTAATGGAAAAAGTAGATAGCATGCAAGAACAGATAGGCCATGTATGCAGACAGTTGGAAATTTTAGGAAGTTTAGGTAAATGATGAAACATTTTTCTGATGTTCACCTTTACCTAAAATTTCCAATAGTCAAGATAAATGTGTAAAAAATATGCTTTTTCCTATTGTCAACTGAGAACAAATATCGATTAGGTGTTTTATCATAAAAAAAAAGATTCATTCAGAAAAAAAAAGGTTACAACCCAGTGCATTCAGACAGGGCAAATCTTGTGCACATTCTGGCCTGTGAGCCAAGATGGAGGGGTATTTGTAGAAAGGAAAAAGAAGTTAGAACCATAGAGGTTTATTATAAACATAGAATTTTTCCTGTAAGGTTCTCTCTATTATGTAGAGTGCGAGAACTCCTCCCATAAGTCCTAGGTCCTCCCATTGATCCTCCTGACTGATTATGTTTGCTTAGAGTTCCAGTTAGTCTTTATCACTCCATAGAAAAGCACTTATCAGTTCCTTCTTAGAAAATGGAAGATAAAGGGTTTTAAAAGTGTTACCCCACCCTTTCTGTGCCCTTCCCCCAATCTAGGGCCTCTGGGTCATGGCTGAGGTGGCAGTTAAGCAACTGATTGAATGTTCTGCTTTTTCTGGCTTCCTATTTCTGGAATCCAACTGTTTTGAGTTCAGTACTTATTTTCGAGTTTTGTTCTTCTAGCTGACAAGGCTCAGGCTGAGCTAAAGGTCCCAATTATTACTGAGCTAAAAATAGCTCCCAATGGGCTGCAGTCCCTCTGATATGGAGTTGGACACCATGATCTACTCCTCAGTATTATTTACTGTGTAAGCTTTTCTGAGCACCAAGAAAAAAATGACCTGGAGTCTGAAGGCCACACCCCTCTACATTACTCTTCGGATTGAGGAAAATGTCTGCTGCTTTGAGATAATAATCCCAACTGGGTTCATACTGTATGGTGTACTGGAGGACAAGTTAGGCAGAGTCCTCTCCTTCAAGGAGTTTGTATCATTTAGCTTGGAATCAACAGAGACATTCATCCAAATGCATATTGCAGTGAAGTGACATAGAATATTGAGTTGTTTCTTTTATAGTGATATTTGTAGGGATGCAAGAGAGGGTGGTGCCCCTACAGCTCTACTGCTGCAGAATTTCCCTGCTTGGTCATATATCTTTCCAAGCAACCTGGTCCTTCCATGGCAAGGCTGTGTAGCTGTTCTCATGGACTGGTATAGACAAGGCTTTGACTGGAGAAGGCTAGAATAGGATTTACATTGATAAAGACATGCAGAAATTATGTGTGGTGCTTCTTCTGTGCCAGACAGGATTAATTACCTTATTTCTTAGAACACTTGTGTCAAACAGATACTGTTGTTATTCCTGTTCCACAGATGAGGAAACTAAAGGATAAAGAGAGTACATGATTTGCCCCAGGTGATACAATCAGCAAGTAATAAAGCTAGAATTTGCACTAAGAGAGTTTGAAACTAGTCCAGATGCTTAAGCCCCACCCCATACTACCTCTCAGCATTTGGGAGATCTCTACTCACTTCTTGCACCCAGGGAAGTTAGTGAGTCAAAGCTTTTAGAAGGAGGTGAATGTAAATGAACTAACCAAAACTCCAAATGAAATCAAGTCAAAACAAAACAAATCCAAATCAACATAACCCAAATTTGTCTTTTTTTCCCCTTTCACAACTTCAGTCTCTACTTTCTCCACTAGATGGCAGTAATTCCACATGGTTTCTCTCCCTTTTATTTCAGTTTGAGCAGCCACTGAATGATAAACGGATAATATTATTTTGTGTTACAATTTAAAGAAATCTAATAACAGCTTTCTCAGTTGTCAATGTTTTCTATTGAATTAAACTCATAAAATTAGCTAAGGCTACATCAACTCCATTAAAAAAACAAAACAATGACTTCATCTTTTCCCCCACTAGACGGTAAAGCCACCCAAAGATGCTCACATAACCACATGTATGCGCACCCCCCACATCCATACCCTACACACATTTACTACCTCCATACCCACACACAGACACACACATGCACATATACACAGACACACATTCCAAGAAGAGGAATCCCTTCTCAAGGAATCCCTTAAGACTATAAGGAAAATATGTTTTTCTGTGCTTATTTCATTAGTGTCATTTGCTAATCTTTTCTTTATAAAAACTTTACAAAATATGGTTTAAAATCACTGCATTTCAGGACCTACAAGCTTATAAAAATATTTCTTCTTCAAAATTCACTGAACAATAGTAATTCTCATCTTATCTTGTACGTACACAAACCTATGCCCATCTTCTGTAAACTATTATTTTATTGCTATTTCTTACATCTACCCTTTACTTTTCTTGGTGATCTCCTAAGGTAGAGGTCCATTTCTCATCATAAGAGTCATATCCCAAAGTACCCAGAACTTTAATAGTCAGAGGCAGCTGTAAACTTAAAATCCTTTAACTTCATGTATCTTCACACAGACAGAATCTTCTATCTCCTCCATTTAAGAAAGCACCAATAACTGGCTAAATTTGGTGTCGCAGCTCAGATCTAGTTGATGCCCAGCCCCAAAAGAAGCAATTGGCTTCTTTTGTAATTGTATGATCAGGATGTAAAAAGGGAAATTATTTTAATTATAACATAATTTTTAATTTCCACATGCCATGAGTCTAGGCACATTTAAAATCTTTTAAAAATAATTTTTAATTTTTTCAATTATAGTTGGCATACAATATCATATTAGTTTCAGTTGTACAACATAGTGATTAGACATTTATATAACTTATGAAGTGATCACCCTGATAAATCTAGTACGCATCTGACACCATACATAGTTATTACAATATTATTGACTATATACCTTAAGCTATACTTTACATCCCCATGACTATTTTGTAACTACAAATTTGTACTTCTTAATCCCTTCCCCTTTTACAGCCTCCCAAACCACCATCCCACCTGGTAACCCTCAAAATGTTCTCTGTATCTATGAATTTGTTTCTGTTTTATTTGTTTATTTTGATTTTTAGTTTCTGCATGTAAGTGAAATCATATGGCATTTGTCTGTCTCTGACTTACTCCACTCAGCACAATATTCTTTCGGTCCATCCATGTTATTGCAGATGGCAAGATTTCATTTATATATGTATGTACGTATGTATGTATGTATGTATGTATGTATGCATTTATTTATTTTTATGACTGAGTAATATTTTATTGTATACATGTACCACCTCTTCTTTATCCATTAATTCACTGGTATACACCTAAGTTGCCTCCATATCCTGGCTATTGTAAATAATACTGAAACGAATATATGGACACACATGTACCTTCAAAGTAGTATTCAAGGTTTCTTTGGATAAATATCCAGAAGTGGGATTATTGGATCCTTCTTTGTCTCTTGTTATAGCCTTTGTTTTAAAGTCTATTTTGTCTGGTATTAATATTGCTACCCCAGATTTTTTTTTTCCTTTCCATTTTCATGAAATATCTTTTTCCATTTCTTTGCTTTCAATCTGTGTGTCTTTTGATCTAAAGTAAGTCTCTTGTAGGCAGCATATGTAAGGTTCTTGTTTTTTTAATCCAGTCACCCACCTTACCTTTTTATTTGAGCATTTAATTTTTTTTTAATTCGAGGTACTTGTTGATAGATATGTAGTTATTGCCATTTTATTATTCATATTTTCGATACATGTTTTTTCTTCTTCTTAAAGAAGTCCCTCCAACATTTCCTGTAATATTGGCTTAGTGGTGATGAATTCCTTTAGCTTTCTTTTTGTCTGGGAAACTCTTTATCTGTCCTTTGATTCTAAATGTAGCTTTGTTGGGTAGAGTCATCTTGGTTGTAGGTCCTTGTTTTTCATCACTTTGACTGTTTCCTGCCAATCCCTTCTGGCCTGCAAAGTTTCTATTGAGAAATCAACTGACAGTCTTGTTGGTGCTCCCTTGTAGGTAACTAATTGCTTTTCTCTTGCTGCTTTTAAGAGTCTCTGTTTGTCTTTAACCTTTGGCATTTTAATTATGATGTGTCTTGGTGTGGGCCTCTTTGGGTTCATCTTTTTGAGACTCTCTGAGTTTCCTGGGGTCATACATCTATTTCCTTCACTAAGTTATGGAAGTTTTCCATCATTACTTCTTGAAATAGGTTTTAAATCTCTTGCGCTCTCTCTTCTCCTTCTGGTACCCTTAAGATACAAATGTTGTTATACTTGATGTTGTCCCAGAGGCCCCTTAAACTATTTTCATTTTTTTGGATTCTTTTTTCTTGTTGCTGTTCTGATTGGGTGTTCTTCACTATTCTATCTTTTAAATCACTGATTCGATCCTTTGCTTCATCCAATCTGTTGATTCCCTCTAATGTATTCTTCATCTCAGATATTGTATTCTTCATTTCTGACTGGCTTCCTTTTATGTTCTCCATCTCCATTTTTGTTTTCTATTTCTTTGTTAAAGTTCTCACTGAGTTCATCTACTCTTCCCCTAAGTTCATTGAGCACCCTTTTAACCAGTGTTTTGAACTGTGCATCTGGTAGACTGCTTGTCTCCATTTTGTTTAGTTTTTTTTCTTGAGCTTTGTTCTGTTTTTTAATGTGGGACATTTTTCTTTGTCTTCTCATTTTGTCTGCCTCCCTATGTTTGTTTCTATGTATTAGGTAGGGCTTCTAAATCTCCCAGTCTTAGTAGAGTGGCTTTATGTTGTAGGTGTCCTGTGGGGCCCAGTGGCTCAGTCTTCTCTGATTACCTGAGCCAGGTGATTAAAGTATGTCTCTTGTGTGTGTTGTGTGTGCTTGTCTGTTGTAGTTGAGCCTAGTTTCTATTTGCACGTCGATGAGAGGGGCTGACCCTTGGGCTGATTGATTGTGAGGATTGGCTGGTGAGGGGCCAACCTTATGAAGCAGGATTCCCTTTAGCAAGGCTCTGTGCCTGCCTAGTCTGCCATTCAGGTGTGTCCTCCCCACAGCTCCAGCTATGGTCGAAGCAGGCTACCAGTTGTGATGAACCAAAGGCCTCCTGGGAGGGGCCCAGTTGAAGGCCAAGTTCAGCCACAGCATGTGCACTTCTGGGATCACCTGGTAAGAGTCAACAAGTAATCTGTAGATGGCTACCACCCATGTTGGACTTATAGGTGCTTTGAGAAGCCAAGCCAGTAACTGAGGCTGGCTGCCGCTAGTGCTGGGCTTGGGGCTGCACAGCAAGAGGTATAGGGCACGCCGAGGCCAGATGTTGCTTCTTTGGGTTTTGTGAGCCTTTGAGAGAGTTTAGGAGAGTCCACAGCATGGGCCAAGACAGGCCATTTGGATAGATAAAAACACTAGAGGCAGCTTGGGTGGGTCCGCAAATTAGGAGAGGTGGGGTCTCAGGGAATCACCAGAGCAGAAGGACCTGTGTTAATCAGGCTGATGGAGACTCAGACATGGTGGCCACCAACATCTGCACACTGGGAACAGGGAGGGCTCAACAAAGGAACAACAGGTACTGCCAGTACTCCTGTCCAGGAGAAAGCTGCCCCTCCAGCCCTTGCCATGAAGACAGACAACTCAGTTCCTCCCTGTATGTCCCTGGCACTCCCCGAGCTTCTGCCCCAGTGCTGGGGCTCAGAGCGAGCGAGTCTGTCACTGAGTAAGTTCACATGCAGGCTCTCTAAGAGGAACATCTGAGACTCCCTAGCCCTCCGTCTCACTCAGCCACAATCTCTGTTGGTTTTCTGGTCGTCACAGCTAGAAGTTGTGGGGACCTCTCCTTCGGCACTGGAACCCTGGGCTGGGGAGCCCAGCATGCGGCTGGTACCACCTCACTTGTCTGGGGGGCCCCCTGCAGCCAAGATAATCCTCCTGATTCTCAACTGCCACATGTCCTTGTGGAACCGGTCTGTTCCACATCCTTGCCCCTCCCACCCTTCTTGAGGTCACCTCTTATGTGTGTCCCCAGTTGTGGGACCTCGGTTTAGCCAGACCTCAGGCAATTCCCAGTGGAGGTCGTTCTGTAGTTTCATCATAATTTTGGGAGGGGGCAAGCGGAGTGTCTACCTTCTATACCATCTTTACCAGAATCTCCCTAAAATCTTTATCTTACCAAAATTTTTTCATATCACTTAATTGAGATGTTTCTCACTCGCAAACTTTTTGCTCTTATAAACTTTAATATTATAATGAATGTTAGTGGAGAAATAATGTATATTTTGTTAAAAATTGCTCAATGGTCACCTTTTCAGAAATAAATTCATTTCATAAGGTGGGCATTATTTATGATTTACAAAACAAACCTATTTCTGAAAGTCTCAGCTGTTAAAAAAAAGCTTAGTATTAGCAGTGATGACAGGCTTTTTAGATTTAGTCAAAATTTTGACACATTAAGAGTCCCAGATACTGCTGATGCAGATAATACTTCCATTCTATCCCTATCAATCAATATCATTTATTAAAACCCTGTGAGGTTTTGTTCTACAACTTAGAAAAGAGATAGAAATTTTATTTTGGGGAAGAAAAGCTAGAAAGAAAGAGAAAGAAAAAGAAAGGAGTGAATAATAATGCAAATATTTTTTCTGGCTTATATTTGAACTCCTCTGGAGAGCATAATGAGGACCAGAAGTTGATGGAATTATTTTACTTAAGGATTCCCTTCCAGGCAGGGGTGAGCCCGGAAGTTGATAAAACATTTCAAGAGAGACTTTATGATTCTCTTGGCATAACAGAGCTGCCTTGTTGACCAGATGTCAACGTGTGACCCAAGGAAGCCATTCTCTTTCACACTGCAAGGGACCCAGCATTGCTCCGACAACTGGTCTGTCATGCTGGGCTCACTTTATGTAGCTCAACTTAGATAGTCTGGAGTCCAGTGGATTCTCCTGATGGACACTGGCAGCACTGGGCCTTCCCCATCCAGGGGGTTCATGTATGAGGGACAAGGACAAAGGAGAACCAGAGACTGAAGAGAGAGTGGTTGCCTCACACTGCCTGCAGCTGACAGGCTAGTTCGTGGGCATGCACAAAGGCATCTTTTTGAGGATGTTAGAAATGACAGGATAGATACAAAAAGACCAATGTCAGAAAATCAGACAAATGTGGCAGTAATCTTCCATAATTTTGTTTGTTTAAAAAAATTATTTTTCTCTGTACATATTATGATAAAATTATGATATGTATGTCTATATACATATTCCTGTTTATAGATATATACATATATTATAAAATAGTCATTGGCTAATAAGGCCTGGAATATGGGGATAACATTTAGCGTAACCAGCAGCTTCAGTAGTAACCCTAGTTACCCACGGTACAATGGGAACAGGTGTGATTTGGATAATTCCCACTTCTGCAGGAAAGGGATAGAGCATGAAACCGATTCCAGCTTCTATATTCCAACTGCATCCAAGATTGGGTGGGGTGGAGAAGGGGCGTAAACATGGGGAGAGGTGCTGAGGACAAGTTTTCTAACTCAGGCCTTTAACTTAATTGTTTAGTTCTAGAAGTTACTTAGGCATTGATCAGGGTTAACATGGGATTTGGCTCATTCTTTCTGAAAAGCACACATCAGTTTCCACAATAGCATGTCAAATGTCTAAAGCCAAAGAACAGAGACAGGAAATGAAAGGTGATAAAACCACAGACCCTGGCTGCTGCTGTTCTCTGCACATCTGCGCTGCTTCTCCACTCATCCCAACTTCAAGGGGAGCTCTGTGCTTGCAGAATTGCCTCGAGACCTGGCCTCCTCACCCCTCATCACATTTTGAGGTGGGCAACACCAGCTTTTGAATCAGGAAGTAATTTTAAAATCAGTCATGTTTTGATCCCATGGGCCTGGTTTCGTCTGAATAATAAGCTATGTTTTGAAGGCCCTACCCATTTCCTTTCTCTGGGGAGCCCCCCTCCTCAAACCCACCCTTCAAGTGTCTGTGAACAGGACCCTCTCTTGCCTTGTGACCAACCCCAGCAATATGATTCCGCACAGCCCTGCCCAGAAGGACTAGCCCAGTGCCCGCCCGACCTTGCCAGGAGGAATTTCTCTCTCCAGCTTGAATTTCCTTCCTGTCTACCTTTAGGCCTTTACTGCTGGCCATGCTTCCCTTTGACCACCCTGAATAAATCTTCCCTACATCCCTGACAGCTGCTGATTTGGCTTCTTTCTTATTTTTTTTAATTGAAAGTAAACCTTCAAAGTGGCCCAGCCACCTGAGAAGCTCCGCTGAGCTGCAGCTGGGCTAGTGAGCCTCAAACAGAAGTGCTGCATTTACTGTGTCCTCCCTCCTGCCTCTTGGGGGGAAGGGGATCACAGGGCTTTGTGAGTTGCCAGAGCTGCTCAGCTTTCAATGTAGCTTTTGCATTAGAAGAAGGGAATGTGGATATGGCAAAAGTGGTTATGGAGTGATTTTGAAAATGTCTGTGTAACTGAGAGAGAGGTGGAGAGAGGAGACAGCAGAGGGTGGGAGGGAAGCAGGGAGGAAGGGAGGGAGAGAGGGAGTGCGCGGGGTTGGGGAGAGAGAGACAGAGAGACAGAGACAGAGACAGAGACAGAGACAGAGACAGAAAGGAGAAAGGAGATGTCTGCTGTAGAGGGAGGTGTGAGGTGTGAGTTTACACATAGAATGCAAGTTCAATTTATTTATAAGAGAATTGTGAGAATGTCTCTTTGCTTCTTGGTTAGACTATTGAGAGTACATTGCAGAAGGAAAATAATTTTAAAAAGCATGTTCAAATTTAACAACTGGATTGTAACACAGAAAGCAATGAGAGAGTTAGGAGTCAAGATTCCTAGATTTTGTTCTGGGGTCTTCTCCTAGTTACTTGGCCATTTTAAGCTGGTCACTTTAGGTTGGAACTCCCCATTCCAATAATTTTTTTTTTTACCATAGAATTTTTTAAATATTCAGAAAGTTTAAAAAATAATATAATAAACATCTTTATATTCTTTATCTAGATTCAACAATAGCTAACATTTTTTCTATTTTCATTTTATCTTTATCTCTCTCTATGTATACATTTGCACACACATACTTACACACATTTTTGCTGAACCATGATACTTCACCCCTAAATACTCCAGCATACACTTCCGAATAAGGACATTCTCCCAGAAAACCGCAATACAATTGTTACACCTAAGAAATTTCAAAATAATTCCCTAGTAACATTTAACATCAAGTCCATATTAAAACTTCTCCAAACAACTCCAAGCTGTCTTTTCTAACTGGTTTCATTTTGAACCGATCAAGGTCGCCCAGAAATTTGGTTGTTAAATCTTTTTAGTCTCTTGTTCCCTTTTTTTTCTCATCGAGGTAGAACCTACCTTCAAAGTGTAAAATCTTTAAAGTATACTTGGTGAATTTTTAAAAAATATTCTTTATTTTTTATATCAATTTTAGACCTTGATAAATTTTTTACGTCAGTGTTCTGGTAAGTGACCACTCACCAGATTGATAAATAGGCCATTTCCACCACCCCAGAGGGTTTCTTCATTCCTTCTGCCTGTTGATAGATCCTCTTCCCCACCCTGCAGAAGGGGCAAGAACACGAAACAGCTAGAACTCTCAGATCTTCTGGTTGGAAGTGTAAATTGGTTTAACCACTTAGGAAAAATTTTTACCAGTACCTAATAAATTTCAACATATACTGACTCTATGTCCCAACAATTCCATTTCTCAGTATGTATTCAAGAGAATTGATGACATATACCACTAAAAGACCCATTCAAGAATGCCCATAGCAACTTTATTCATAATTTCTCCAAACTGGAACTATCCCAAATACCCATCAATAATAAAGTAATTAAATAAACGTGGTATATTTATACAAAGAATGACCACACAGTAATAAAAAGAAGACGGATACTGCCTCACTTAATAGCTTGAATGAGCTCAGATATAATGTTGAGTGAAACAAGCTTGATACATATTGTATGAATCCTTGTAGATGAAGGAAAAAGAAATAGGCAAAAATCAGCTATCGTGAGGGAAGTCATTAGCCTTCTTTAATTAACAACCACCTCTTTTGTTCATGATATTTTCTTTTGAAGAGATTAGGTGAGTTGTTTTGTAGAAAGTCTTACATTCTTGATTTGTTGGATCATTTCCTCGTTTAACTTGATCCTTCACAACTGGGGATCCTTGAGAAAATTGAGCTGTATTGTCCTAAGGCACTATTTTATATGATAAATTAACTTCTATTCTGAGCATCTAGAATGGTACATTATGCCCCACTCTTGAGAGAACTGGGTAAATCATCACTCAACTCAACTTCTATGATCTGTGTTTCAGCTGAGAAACCCCAGTTGAGAAAAGATTATTGAAAGTTAGTTTTCAATGCTGACTAGAGTCAAGTTAAACATTTTTGGCAAGAACAGTTTACAGGTGGTACTGTGTACCTCCTTCTGTATCATGCTGAGAGGCATTTAACATCAGGTTGTTTCACCATTAGTGATGTGAATGTGGAGTTTGATCACTTGGTTCAGGTGGTGACAGCCAGGTCTCTCCATTGTAAAGGACGTTTTCCCAGGTCTCCATGGCTTAACAACCTCATTTGTCAACACGAAGCACTCAAAGTTCAGTATCTCCCACTTGATGGAACAATTTCTTTCCAGCAAATTTGGCTGCAAGGTAAAATTGTTCAAAGCAAAATGGTTCCTTCACCTATAGAGCTTCTCCCTAAAATGGGAGCTTCATACCAAGAAAAATGTGTCTTAACTGTAATAGAACATTTCTAATCTTTGAGATTTTTAGGTAACATAAAATGAATTACCTTCCTACTTGAGATAATTTGATAAACGTGATATTTTGGATATTAAAATTTCTTAAACTTAAGACACACTATATTTATATACATTTTGGTGGTGATAAATATGTGAAGTAGTGTTTAAATCATTGGCAGAAACTAAATTAAGGATTTCATGTATATACAGTTAACCTTGAACAACACAAGTTTGAAATGTGCTGGTCCATTTTTATGTGGATTCTTTTCAATAAATACAGTTGACCCTTAGTCTCTCAACTGTAGAGTCAAAGATCATATGTGAATTTTCAACTGCACTGGGAGTGGGCACCACTAACCTCTGTGTTGTTCAAAGGTCAACTATATCTGATCTCAGGCCCAGAAGAGAGGTGTTTGCATTTCGTACTTTAAAAAATTATACTTAAGAACTCACTGCTGTATTTTAAGAAGTGTTTTAAGCATGATTATCCACTTGCTTCAAAAGAAAGAAATAATTTCAAGTGACTTAAATGGATTTTGGTGTAAAAATCATCACAGCAATCCAGAATAGTTTGAAAACCAAGGATCAGATCTTACTTACTATTTTATCGGTAACTATGGTGAACGCTAAGCCTTGGAATCCTGTGGCAGACTAAAGATGGCTGAGAATTGGATGATATTTCTCCATTTAAGATGGTGAGCTTTGTGACTACTTTGATCAATAGAATATAACTGAAGAGATGATGTGCCAATTTCTGGACCCAAGCCTTACGAGACTAGGGGCTTTCATCTCCTGTTTTTTAGAAGAGGAACAACTACTTTTGAAACCTAGCCACCATGCTACAGGAAGCCCAAGCAGCCCTGTGGAGGGATCCATGTGGAGAAGATACTTTGCCGAAATGCCCAACTGAACTCCTAGCTGATAGGGGCACCAACTTGTCAGCCATATGAGAGAGCCATTTTTGGAAGTGGATCATCTAGCCCTCATTGAACACTCCAACTAATGCTGCAAGTTGCATAGATGGTCGTCCTGGCCAAGCACTGCCTATAGTTGCAGATTGGTGAGCAAAAGAAATGAGCATTCTTCTTAAGCCACTAGGTTTTAGAGAAGTTTGTTATTCAGCAAAGATAATTGGAACAATCCTCATTTGCAATATGGTGATAAATATGGTATACTTCTATACACAGAGAGAACAAAATAGGTTAGGGTATATAAAGTTGTTTTCAAAGTATAAAGCAATCCTATGCCAATGTAAGGTGATAGTCTCTGAGGTAACCAATACAATAAAAGGATTTTGTGAGTGTTACTGATTGGAAGTTGGCATGTTACTCTAATTTCTACTGACTTCACCTCCTAAGATTAAAACAAAGTCAGTTACTTTATTTTTTCATTGTGGTAAAAAATATACATAACATAAAATTTACCATTTTAACTATTTTTAAGTGCACAGATCAGTGACATTAAGTACATTCACAATGTGGTGCGACCATCACCACCATCCATCTTCGGAACTCCAGTTACTTTTGATCACAGGAAATATATCTTCTTAACAAGTGTAATTTTCTATTGTAATTTTGAAGTGAAGCTAAATCATCTCAGCACTGTATGTGATGATGATAATTTAAGGAATGAGCCCATATGGTGTAAGGATAGGTTTCCAGAGAGACTGTTAAGAATGGCAGCCCACACTCTGCAATGGAGCCTGAAAATGCTCTCTTCCTTCTCAGAGCCCGTTCCATTTCTGCACAACTTCAATTAGTCATTAGTCAGCATGGGGATGGGGGAATATTTAGAGAGAAATGCACACTTATTAAAAAGGGCCAAGAGAGCAAGTTTTCAAAGCTAGAACACTCCAACAAAACCCTTTCATATATAAGCGGGCCCTCTGGAGTTAGCGCACATACTTGCACCTGGACCCCCACCTGGACATAATTAGTTTCCCTGCGCTCAGAGCAGAGAAAACACCAAAGAAAATGATGTCAAAAAACTGAGCAATCTGTCATGATCTGTGCTGCTCAATTAAAGCAGTGTGCTTTCTGTAGGAATTATGTAACACAGATGACATAGTATTTAGATAGCCAGGACTGGAGGACCATCTGGTTATGTTTGACTTCACAACTATTATGTCTGTTTCTTGAATCGTATTGTATACTTTGGGATAGAAGTCATAGGAAGGAAAGGTGGAATATTCTTGGATGAGCTGTAAGATCTTTTATCTACTTGCAAATTAAAATGTTCTGGGCAGGACTTTTAATTCTAAGCAAGCAGAATCCTCAGTGTTCAAGGACTGAAGTATAAAGTACACAAAGACTGGGTGGGCCCGTAAGTCATGATAGCACATGCAGGGCTAGAGAATAGTTAGTGTACCATGAAACAAACAGGAAAATGTATTTGTAGCTTTAAGTGAGGCATCTCCTGACTCTCCTCCTGGTCCCTGAATGTCCAGGGTAGCACCCCATCTCCTCTGTGCTGCGTCCATTTTATCAGACTGCGCACCATCATTCTCTTCTGTGACCATGCATGTTGAAACTAGGTAATGTTTCCTTCGCCAGAGAATTTCAGCCCTTACTGACCAATCATGGGTTGCCTGGCAGTACTAATTTCTTGGGAGTCACACAGCAATAGCTAAAAATAATTGCTAAAATTAGACACCAGGGGTGTCTGGATTGAGCAGCAGTCACTGTGGAGCTCTCCCCACCCTTCCAGGCAGACACCTCATCCTCCTAACTCCAGCATTCTCTACAGTGATTGTTTACGGTCTGCCCCTGGGGACTGCATTCCCTGAAGGCTAAGGTTCAGACTCCAGCAACACTTAATGGATGCCTTTTAATTCTCTGACAGACCACTAAGAGCTGCCACAGGCCCTCCTTTAAAACCTTGGGAGAGAATTTCATCCCCATTCTTTCAGAGATGAAGAGAATAGGTCCTTGAGAGAACACACCCTTGGGGCAAGACCTAATGGTGATGCTGGCCTTCAGGTGCTGCAAGTGATTTATTGTGGGTGTGCTCTTAGTAAAACTAAAGGAAGTGAGGGAAGCAGGAGAGGGATGGGAAGAAGCGGAACCAAGTGTGGTCTCAGGTAAAATCTAGCTTTGGCCTGCTGAGGGTGGAGAGCTGGGGAAAGGTGTTCTGGAGCCTAAATCTGTTGTCCCACTGAGGCAAGAGAGTCAGGCTTTTTGTCCCAGGATCAGACATTAGCAAAGGGGTAGGGGCAGTGGTGTCACCATCTAGGCTCTTAGGCCAAGACAGTGGCTATCAGTCAGGGCTTCAGAGAAAGCTGCAGGTTGGGGCCCTTACCAAGGGGATCTGGGTGAGGTACCTTGTGGTCAGTAATGGGGAGCCCAACATGAGCCTTGGGGTTCTGACTTTATTACTCACTTCTGAGCCCACACCACCTATACCAAGTCTAGGTTTTTTTGCTGTCTTTATGAGATCTTGCCTTTCTCAGTGCCTGTCACAGTAACTAACCCAATCAAGTTATGTCTGTTCAATTAGTGGAAACATAAATGAGTGCAAAATAAGTCTGCAAAATGTGAGACTTTAGAAGAAAGAAATGAATTCTAACTGGAGAAGGGAGGGGAACTGGGGATGGTCTCACAGAAGAGTTGCTTTTGAAAGTTGAGTAGGCAGAGAATGGGCAAAAGGAAATTTCAAACTGGAAAAAGGCAAATGGGTGTTAAAAGGTATGATGTATTGACACAACAATGAGTAAACCCCAAGGCTGGATTTCATATGGGCCTGTAGATATTATTTGGGTCAGATCATTGAAACTTTCAACAGCCTAGTAAGGGTTAAAAGTTCATTTGAAAAAAATACATAATTTGATTTTGTTCTTATGTTCTTCTGTATTTTCAAACTACAGGTCACAGACAAAAAAAAAGAAAAAAAAGAAATGTATGTTGACATCATAATTGAGCAAAAGCTGACTCTCATAATGTCCCTAGACCTTGCTTCAGAAAACTAGAGAAGACTCCTTCAGGAATGGAGATAAGGCCAAAAGGAAGTTTATTCCTAGTCAATGAAAACCAAGCAGACCTTCAGGGAAGAGAATAATGTGATTGGAAGGTATTTATGGGTGTTGTGGGCCAGTAGTTTGAAGAAAGAGCTGGGATGATGAGGGATGGGCATCTGGGAGAACAGTTACAATTGTTCAAGTAAGAGATGACAAAAGGTGAGATCTGGTGACAGAGATGACAGATATTTGAAGGTGGAATGGACAGAACTTGGTGACTGGATGTAAGCAAAAAAAAAAGGAAAGATTGAGTTTAGGTCTGATATTTCTTGAATAGATGATTGGGGAGACATTGGCACTATTAGTTTAGATCAGAACACTGGGGCAGATTTTGGAGGTGGATGATGAATTCAGTTTTACATGTGTTGGGTTTGAGATAAGGAATGGAAATTCTAAGTGAAGGTGTTTAAAGACAGAGGGAAGTAATTCAGAGAATTTTGAGGAATGAGGGCTGGAAATACAGACTGGGGAATTGCCAGCCATAACTTCAGCATGAAGAAGTAGAGGGGGAGTAGATTAACTGGGAAGAGACACAGAGTGAGGCAGGAACTGGCCTGCAGCTCAAATAGTGGGAATCTCTAAATGCAAGGAGCAAGTTGTAGAAGAGAAGCCACTGCCAGACACTGAGAGGGTATAATGTTCTGGAATTCAAAGGAGGAGGAAGGTTCAGGAAGAGATTGGTCAAAATCCTCCACGGAGGTGATGTATGACTAGGATTGCCAGGCAAAATATAAGTTGCCCAGGTAAATTTGAATTTCAGATAAACAATAAAAACTTTCATTTAGTTTTTCATGTAATGTTTGGGACATACTTATATTGAGGACATCCAAATATTGAATTGGATATACTTAACAAATAAAATATATATTAAAAAAAATAGAATAATGAATAAAAATTATTTATCTGAAATTAAATTTAGCTGGACATCTCGCATTTTTGTTTGCTAACTCTGACAACTCGAAAATGGTTCGAATGGAAGGATTTCACTAGTGAACTTGCTACTGTGTCCCAGTGAGCTCAGTTCTTTTAATTCTTAGCCCCCTTTCCACTTAGGAGTAAGATCACAGGAGCTTCATAAAATAGCCCTGGCTGTATTATGAATAAGGCTTCAGGTTCTGTTTCCTATATACCTGCTAAATTTCCTTCTCCATTTTGCTGTATCTTTGCCTTCACTCCATCGTCACATTTCTGCCTGTCCCTGTTGAATTTACTGCTTCACTGGCCTTCCTTCTTGGTTCTGAGACATCACTCAGCCCTGAGCAGTCCTCTTTCTCTCCGTGTTCACCGTTTTGGAGGTGGCTAGTGGAGATCCAGGACTGCAAGGGTTTAAGGAGTCTGCATGAAATGAGTGACTGGAAAGGGGAAATTTAAACTACTTTGTCAAGAACTTGTGTGGTGAAGATATAAGATCGCAGGGTGAGGGAAAAAAGCATGATAAAGAAACTTAAATATATTTGTGATTTCAGAGGGGTAAAGCAGAGAGAAAGGATAACAAAGCTGATAGAAGCATTATAAGGAAAGGTCCTAGCAAAACTGAGAGGTGGGGCAGAGGTCAGCAATGTAGGAAAATAGTCTTGAGGAAGAGGTAACAGGAAAGGGGACAGAGAGTGAAGATAAAGATACAGTTTCATGGGGAAGAGAGATTTAGGGAGCCCCATTAATTGCTTTTACTTTCTTAGTGAAGAGAGAATTGGCCTTATTGGTTATGATATTGAGTTGGTAGGCAGGTTGAGAGTTTGAAAAAAAAAAAAGTCATTATTTTGTTTTTACTAGCTTCAGATTCAGAAGTTAAATTTTTCTCCCTGATATTTGTCTTCAACTATTGGAGACTTCCTTACAGATGGGATATAAAATATATTACTGTGATGTGCCGATGCTTTATTGTAACCCATGAGTGACTCACCAGTTCACTTGATGTCCCTTAACAGGAACCAAGTAGCGTCTTTGTAGGTGGGAAGGATCTGTGTGATCTTAGGGTCCCCGTGCCCTCTGTCAATGTCACAGGGCATAAAATGCAGCCACTAGAAAACACCTGTAACTAAGGCTGACCTAGATTAAGTTCCTTAAAGTACGTTGGTGTCAGTATATTTTCAAATCCACACTGGACAATCTCCTTCTTCCTTTCTATTAATACTTGTGAAAATTGCTACTCCAGACTCTAAGAGTAAAAATGGTGCTGAGCATCCCTGTGAGGATGGCAATAAAAACAAACAAACAAACAAACAAAAAAGGAAAATAACAAGTGTTGGCAAGGATGTGGAGAAATTGGAGCCCTACTGCATTGCTAGTGGGAATGAAAATGGTTCAGATGTTAGGAAAAACAGTTTGGCAGTTCAGTTCTTCAGAAAAAGCTAAACATAGAATTACCATATGATCCAGCAGTTCCACTGCTAGGTACATGCCTGGAGGAATTGAAAGTAGGGACTCGAAGAGATACTTGTACACTCATGTGCATTGCAGTATTATTACCAAAAAGTGAAAACAACCCAAATGTCCACTAGCAGATGAATGGATAAATAAAACGTGGCATATTATGTTCATGCTTACACATTCTGACACATGCTACAACATACACGAACCTTGAAAATAGTATGCTAAGTATAGATATAAGCCAGTCACACAAGGACAAGCATTGTCTGATTCCACTTATATGGGGTATCTAGAATAGGCTAATTCATAGAGACCAAAAGTAGACTAGAGGTTACCAGCGTCTGGGGGCAAGGGAATGGTGTGTTCCTTAAAGTTACAGAATTTCTGTTGGGATGATGCAAAGTTTGGAGATAGTGATGATGGTTGCATAACACTGTAAATGTAATTAATGCCACTGAACTATATACTTAAAAATGGTTAAAACACTAAATTTTACATTATATACACTTTACCACAACTTAAAAAAATAATACTGTAATATACCAGAAACCATTCAATTGTAAACTTAAAATGGGTGAATTGCATGGTATGTGAATTATATCTCAGTAAAGGGATTGTTGATACCGTAGGGAATCTTTTCCTTAACTCTGCATTCAGACCACAGGGACCATGAAAACCTTGAATTGGAAAAAAAATAAAGTGTGAGTCATGGGGGAGGTAGATCATGTCACAGCTTGAAGAGATTCAAGATAATTATCTCAGAAACTTGCCATGCTTAAGAGGCTAAAGGCCATGGGTATGGTAGAGGAAGAGTGGGAGATTTAGAATCGTAATCATATTGTATTTTGTATTGTTATGAGCAGAGTAATTCTATCAAAAGGCAACTTTACTAGCTTAAAATTCTTTAGAGAGAAATTACCATATGTAACCATTAATAGGTTTTGGTCTGTAGTTTAAGAATAGCCACTTTTTGGGTATCGGCCTGGACTTTGGCCTGAAAAGCAGAAATGTGAGTTTGAGTTGAGTCTGAGGAGCCATTTCATCTTGCTTTTCTGTGTGATGCTATGTCTGGGATGCAGGTGATTGATTTTTTAAAAATGTGCATTTGGATTTGCAAGAGAGGCCATCCAGAGTGTCCACAATGTCACCAGAGGAGACAAAACTATCCATCTCTTCAGCAGCAGCACAAAGCTGCCTGCACCAAGAAAACAACAATATATCCCCAAACAGATCAAACAGCTGCTCATCAGTCTGGTGCAAGCTGCAGGTTGCCTGACTAAATTACTGTCAACTAGGCGGATGAGCACAATTTGTCAGTCAGCATTGAGTTTAAATGAGCAGAGATGCACATAAAGCCAGCAATGCAATTGTAATTAAGAATTATAGGCATTAAGTTTCAACTAGTGCTTTCTTAAGGTAGCAGTGACTGAGTTCTAAGAAGCTCAGGAGGGATCCAGGACAGATGTAGAGCCAGGGCATGGTTGACCTAGAGTTCTCTAGAGTTTAAGCAGCTCATCATGTATGAAAGTGATGTGTATTGTAGATGATGGGGAGTCCATGAGAACTCAGGCTCTATTTTATCTGTGTGCTGTAAAAAATTTTTATATCAGACATGTTAAAAAATTAACACTACTACTACTAATAATTAAAATAATGTTTTTGAACCCACCACCCAGATTTAAAAATAGAACATCCTGATTTGTGTTAATGGTGGTTGAAATCATTGTGGGAGGTGACATATCTTTAGCTGATGAATTAAATGGAATTTAATGTTGAGTGCTGACAGTGAATTGGTGCTGGGACAGATAAAGATGAATAAAAACGGACTTGCCTCAGAGAGTTTACGGTCTATGAGTGAGAATAAGATGACAACACAATTAGCTCTGCATCCCCTGAAATCACTAGAAGAGTAGAGGTGTCATAAGAGAGGTATGTAGCACTGTAGGAGTTCGAAAAGTTTGAATCAGGTTGGATAGGGCTCTGAGGGGAGGAGCTCAGAGAAATCTTTGTAAATAAAGTGGTATCTGAGCTGGATATCAAAGGTGAGCAGGAGTTTTACAAGATGAGAGAGAGTGGGAAGGAGGGCATTTTGGGTGGAGAGACTTGACCTAAGCAAAGACAAGACAGTCTCAGGCCTGTAAAAGAAACAATAAATTAATTTGTCTAGAGTAAGAGAGTAGTGGAATATAAGATTGGACAAATGTACTGAGCCAATTTCTTTTAAGTCTCCCATATCCTTAGGAAATAGTTCATCCTTAAAGGGCTAACTTCCTTTGTCACCTGAAAACTCAGGACTAGTATATCCAGAATCAATCCTATTTAGGAGGAAAATTGTTGGTTTTGGCCATTTATCATCTACTCTGCCTTCCTCAGAGCACCCACTTTTATTTGGACAAATACTTCTTCCCTAATATTAGCTTACGTAATATGGCATGGAGTTGGCTCTGGTTTTTTTTTTGGTTCAGGGTTAACCTTCCTAGGTATAGTTGATTGATTTAGACAAAGGCAAGTGATCTAGTTAGGCCCAAGACTCAGGGCTTTGGGGAGACTGTCAAGGAAGTTGAACATTTTCTTCCCTGTGGATCGTAAAGCTGAGAGAATGTGAGGGCTGGGGCTCTGCAGCCATCTTGTCATTGTGTAGGGAGAGCCTGGCTCAGAATGAAGTCAATGCATTGAGGCCAGGTAAATATTCAATATTTGATAGGGGTATGCCATGGACATCGACCAGTCAGAGAGATCACCAGCTGGTATGTTGTACTGGAGCTATGCCTGGAGAAATACATAGCTTAAAAAAAAGCTTTATTTATGATATGTCATCTCAAACAAAAACACTATCATATAATGGTCCATTTGTGACTTAATTTTTACATAACCCTGCTCTATTACTCTTAAAAATATTTATAATAATTTCTTAATATCGTCTAAAACCTAGATCATATTTTTCCCCCAGATGTTTATGAAGTTTTCTTAATAGTTTATTTTCTTGAATCAGACATAAACAAAGTTATGGTATTCAGTTGCTATTAAAAAGAAATCTTTATACTAGAAACTTAAAAACAACTGATGCTCGAAGTCATGGGTTCAAATCCTGGCTCCTCAACTAGCTGTGACCTCAAACAATCCACTTAATCTCTTCGATCGCCTCAGTAATATCTAATTCAGAATTTGTTGGGAAGATTCCATCAAATGTAAAATCATCAGTTTGTGTGAATAAATGAGATTACTTTGCGTGATAATTCTACATGCCAATTAGATTGAGCCACAGAGTGCCCAGATATTTGGAAAAAATTATTCTCGGTGTTTCTGAGAGTACGTTTCTGGATAAGATTAACATTTAAATCGGTAAACTGAGTAAAGCAGATTTTTCCCCCTAATATGGGTGACCTCTGTCAAAGGCCTGAATAGAACAAAAAGGTTGACCTCCCCCTGAGTAAGAAAGAATTCTTTCTGCCTGTTGGCCTGAAAACTAGAATATTGCTTTTGTGCTGCCTTTGGACTTGAACTGAATATTGGCTCTTCCTGGATCTTGAGCCTGCCAGCCTTAGGACTGGAACTACACCATTGACCTTCCTGGGTTTTGAGCTTGCCAACTAGTTTTGAAGACCTTGGGACTTGCTAGTTCCCTACAGTAAATCTTTTTACACACACACACACACACACACACACACGCACACATCCTATTGATTCAGTTTCTCTGGAGAACCCTGACTAACACATTTGTAAGAAATTTTCACATTTCTGAGGCCAATTGCCCCATCTGCATAGCTCTAGGACACTAGACCTCCCCTGTTTCCTATGTCTTTCTGTATCGTTTATGAGCTTCCTGAGGGGTTATGTCACCTGTGCTTATGAACAGTCTCCTCACAGCCCTCTATTTGTTGCTGTCTGCTGTTCGGCAAACCAAGACCATGTTCTTGCCTGCCCTACCATGCTCTTGCCTGGTTCCCACTACCCAGAAGGTGCAAAATCCTAATGGCTCTGAAGACTCACCACTTAAATCTTATATCTCACAAAGTCCCTCAAGAAAACAGGCCCTCCAGCTTCTGCTTCCAGCCCCTTAGTGCAGGGCTCAGACCTGGTCACTCAGGCTGGGCTCAGAGCCAACCTTGTATTACCAGTTCATTTCATCTTTCCTCCACCTCTGCTTGGCTACAGGCTCCATTCCTCTAGATAAAAAGATCCTTGGGATCCCTTATCTTAGGGGCCAGCTGGACACTTAATCCCCATTTTATCTCACCTGTGACCTTGGATCTAAGTCCCTCACACAGTTGGAGTTCAATACATACTAGTTCTCTTTTCCTTAGGTTTAGAAATGAATACAACTTTTCAAGAGGCAGTATCAAGATAAGAATATAGTCAGTCTTGCTCCTTTTATGAGTATATTCAAGGACTGGATCTTGTTACACTGTCTAGGGAATATTTTGTTTTCTGAGCACATTTTTAGACAGAATCCTCCAACTTTATGAGCATAATGTAATATTTTATGCTATTTTATTTTAAGGTAAATGTTAGTGGTATTTAAAATATATTAAATTTGACCACATGAAACTTTTTATAGGTAAAAATAAGCAAGTACTGGTAATCTCAACCTAAGTGAAAATCATCTGTAAGTTGGCCGTTTTAATTCTGTCATTATGTAAGGAAAGAGAACAGGATGGATTGAAAGCAAAATTGTATCTAGGACTTTCCTTCTTCCCCTCCCCTACCCATAGCTCCCCCCAGTTCCCCTGTCCCTTGTGCCATAATGCTGCTTTCTGAAAACTCTGACCTGGTCAACTAATCCAAGTCTGCCCTACCCATAGGGGCCTGAGTTCTAATATTACCTTTCACTCCTCAATAGGTTAACCTACAGCTACAGAAGGATAGCGGTCTGATTAAACTTTTCTTGCACTAAGATATGAATTACTGAGAGCTTTGTTTAACATTCTATAGTATCATTAGTGCCATTTACAAATAGTTGGATTCTATTCTCCTGCAGGGCATAGGATTGAGTCACCTCTCTATTTTTTACTTTGTTCTCTTTTTGAAGTTATATGTAGTCATATGCCTTGACTTAGCCAATAAAATGTGAATGGAAATAACATATGCCATTTCTAGGAGGGAGCTTGGAGAAGGGTATAATTTTAGGTACTACCCTTCAACAGTAGAGATAATTGTGAAAGTGTGTGCTAAGATAATACCTCTGTTGGCCTGGATTTCTGAGTGACCCTCATAAGTAAAGCCGCATAACAACACATCACTTATGTCCCAGCAATAAGATCAACACATGGGAGAGAATGTTCTAATCCACGCAGTTATTCAGGAATCCAAGATTCTTCCAGCTATAATGCTCCTGGGGCAGAGTTTGGAAGACTATGGCCTGTGGGCCAAATTCAACCTACTTTCATAAATAAAGTTTTATTGAAACACAGGCATATTTATTCATTTACATATTGTTCATGGCTGCTTTCTTGCTATAATAGCAGAATTGAGTAGTCACAACAGACTTTATATCCCCCAAAGCCTAAAATATTTACTGTCTGGCCCTTTATAAAAACAGTTAGCTGGCTTCAGGGCCTTGGAGTTTTCCCCTGAATCCTCTGAGTCTGGCTGGCAGATGAAGAAAGAGAGAGAACAGAAAGGATTTTATGGGAGGTTTTGTAGCCCAGTCCTGAAAGAAGAGTATGCCACTTTGATTCACATTCCAGTGGATCCATGAACTTAGCCACCTGGCCAAATCTCATCACAAGGGAGACTGGAATATGTAGTCCAGCTTTGTGTCTACGAGGAAAGGCAAACGATTTGGTGAATAATTGGCCACATCTGCATCAGCTCAGCTGCTGTGTTTTCTCCAGTCAACCCCAGTTGGAGAAATAGCTGTTGAAAATTATGAGTGGTTCCTTTGGTCTTAATCTTCCTTGCTCTGATCAGCTGTAGTAGTGTAGACTCATTTATCAACCCTGTCTTCAGTCAATGATGACCCATGTTACCAGTGCAGTGAGCAGTGTTGTGTAGGGTCTCGCTGAACCACTGACTTGACTCTATTCTGGAGATGCACCATTGTTAGAGGAAGTTCTGCATCACAGTGCAAGAAACTACAGTCTGGTGCTGGAAATGTTTTTATCTCATAATTGGAATGCAGAACGTAATAGTATCAATCTCTGAAAAATCAAATGAAATCTTGTGGGAGTAGGTTAGGTCCAATGAATAAAATTATATAAAACAATTTCATACTTGACATTTACTGAGAGGGGCTTAACTTTTCCTACATATTTTAGTCTGTTCAGTTGGTATTATTTATTCATGTCTCTTTCCCCATTTGGTTCACAATTTATCTTTTGGGAGCCTGAAATTAAACTGTAAAAATGTATATATGCTAGACACTGTTTTATGTTTCATCAATGGAGAAGTCATCTAAATCTGTAACAGAATAAGATTCAGCTTATTACAGGGGTGATTTAGCTGAAATAAAATGTAATGTTTAACTCAGAGTAGCTGGAAAAAATGAGATTTAGGAATATGGAATTGAATAATCAGTCAGCAAAATGACAGTGGTTTCTTTGTCAATCTCCCAGTTGAAAGAATATTAGGACATCAAGATTATGAATGGCCGGAGCCAAATGAAGATTCACAATAACCTGGCAGAACAAGATTGGCTTCTGATTCCGATGATAACAGATTGTTCCCTAACACTGACAGAGTTGAATAAAAGAAATTCAGTGTTCTGTGTCATATCCTTTTGTTGTACTATCGTATTTAGTGGTAAGAAAAGAATTAAGGTATAATGAATTCGAAAACAAAACAATCACCCCAGAGAACAGGGCAGTTTCTAACACAGACCACTGTGGCTAAACATTTATTCAGATATTCCCTAAGAGGAGGGGAAGTTATACACAAACACACGAATGAGAGACACTATTTTGGGGAGGGAAGTTTGAGTAGGAAAACCCATAGAGTGAATGTGAAAAGCAAACTGAGTGGCTTAAAGAAAGAGAAACTTATTCTCTCGCAGTTCTGAAGGCTAGAAGGCCGAAATCAAGGTATGTGAAGGCTATTGGGGAGGATCCTTCCTTGATTTTTCCTAGCTTCTGGTGCTTGCTGCCTATCTTTGGCATTTCTTGACTTGTAGACATATCACTTCAATTTCTGCCTCCATTGTGAAGTGTCATTCTCTGTATGTGTGTTCTCCTCTTATAAGGACACTAGTTATATTGTATTAGGGTTCACCGTGATCTAGTATGACCTCATCTTAACTTGAATACATCTGCAAAGACTCTATTCCTAAATAAGGTTCTGTGGGTTAAGACTTTTTGGGGGATGTAATTCAATCTACAAGACTCTATTCCTAAATAAGGTTCTGTGGGTTATGTCTTTTTGGGGGATGTAATTCAATCTACAACATTCGGTAACAGAAGTTGTCTATGACGATATCATGAGGTGGGTGGAGCAGTCCGCAGGAAGGGAACATCCTCTTGGAGCCATCACACAAAATGCAAAACAAGGGAGAAAACAGATCTTCAGTAGGGCTGATAATGACAATAACAATAATAACAACAACTAATATTTGCTAAATACTCTACGTCAGACATTTAAGAACTTTATATGCATTATCTTATTTAATTCTCACAATGATCCTGTGTTATGGGTACTTTAATTAGCCCATTTTATAGATAAAGAATTGAGGAAAAAAATACTAAAATAACTGAAAGAGGGGCTTCAGTGTGGGGAGATCTCAGTTGGGGTCAGCCCAGTGCATCCAGAACGAAGATAGCTGCTCACCCAGAGTAATTTGGGATATTAGTAAAGCTTCCTTGACTGGGACCTTTTCTCCCTTTAGATTTACCTACATACTGGAAGCTGCCTGAAATTCTACAACAGAAGCTTTATTCATTGACTCAAAGACTGAAATCCCAGTTAGTTTGAAAGGGGTGTTGGACATTCTGTCATAAACTGTTTGAGTCTGTGTTTGGGTATCTCTAAGGTTTGGTACGTATTGCCCAAACCATAGATAAGATAATGATGTATGACCTGCCAATTTAATTGACTTTTCTCACCTACTGAAATCGTCTTGAAAAAGTTGCTTTTTTGGTGATTATAGATGAAGACATATACATATGTAACATAAAAAATAATTGTTATAAATATAATTGTAATATATGTGTGTGTGTGTGTATATGTGTATACATATATATATATGCATTTGTAAATCCAGAGACTGTAGATTGTCATAATTAAGATCACAGTCTTGGAACTGGACAGCTAACATTAAAATTCTAGCTCTGCTCTCTAAGCCTTGTGGGCTTACTAAATGCCTTACTAAATTTCTCTGTGCCTTATTATACTCCTCTATAAAATGAGGATGTCTATCTCATAGAATTATTAGGAGTATTAAGTGTGTTAATATATGCTTTAAAACAGTGTCTCGCACATAGCAAGTATATATAAGCGCTTGCCTTTATTATGGTATATGTTATAGATGAGATCAATAATATATGGAATGACGCTTTGCCATTTATTGGTGGACACTGGGAGAAGGTGATAGAAAGTGCACACGGAGTGGGGAAGTTGAGGGCTCATCATTTTATATGTAGATACTGCTGTAGATGTGCCTTTAGTTTTTCTGAAACGATACCCTTGTGATCCCCAAAGGTATCTGCCAGCCTCTCAGGATGAAGTCATCACATTGCTTTGCTTCTTTTTATCTTTGATCAACACATCATGGACTTTTATGATGCCTAAGAAACAAAGTTCAAAATATCTTTTTGTTCCCTGTCACTGGGCTCTGAGGCTGCATTTAGGGTTTCCCTTCCCTAGACTAGAGTAGGTTAAGGAGGAATGTCCTTGATGTAGACTCTATCTCCTCTGAGCTTATCAGCTGATTATTGATTGATGACAGCACCTCATGAAGATGTGAATCATTGGTAAGAAATCTTTTAGCCCTGCTTCTCTCATATGAGTTTGTATTTTTCAAAACTGATAATTTGTGAAGTCAGTCTTCACTCTTTTCTGTCATGTGGTAGAGATACTGCTATTGCTGTAGGTGTTGAAGAGTTCCCTTTCACTACCTATTGTTGAATAGTAAATGACAGGGCGAGAACATCAATAGCTAAGGCAAATAAGTGCCCTTTTAATGACCTGGGAATTGTGACACAAGTTAAGAGTGTATGGGATGGATAAGACACAAAAAGCAAAAGCTACAAAGACAAAAATAGATAAATTGGACTACTTTAAAATTAAAAGCTTTTGTGCATTAAAAGCTGTTAATGGTAAAAATGCAAACCATAGACTCAGAAAAAAAAATCCACAAATTATATAGCTGATAATGGGTTAATATCCAGACTATATAAAGAAAAGAACTAACTGTAACTCCATAACAACAAAACAACCTAATTCAAAAATGGACAAAACCATTCCCTTGAATATTCCCCAAAGATAAATGATTAGAAAGCACATGAAAAGAAACCCAACATCATAATCATTAGGGAAAGTCAAATCAAAATGGAGAGATACCACCTCACACCCCTCAGGATGACTATTGCAACACATACACATGAACGGACCATAAATAGGCCTGGTAAGGATGTAGAGAAAACAAAATCTCTGTACGCTGCTGGTGGGAACGCAAAATGGTGCAGACACTATGGAAAATAATAAGGTAGCTGGTCAAAAATTAAAATTACCATATAATCCAGCAATTCACTTCTGAGTACATAACCAAAGGAACTGAAAGCAGGGCCTTGAATGGATATTTGCATACTCATGTTCATTGCAGCATTATTCACAATAGCCAAAAGGTGGAAACAGCCTAAATGTCCATCAACATATGAATGGATAAAATGTTCGGTATACATATGATAGACTATCATTCAGACTTAAAAAAGAATTCTTAAAAAATTAAATTCTGCTGTATGATACAACATAGATGAACCTTGAAAACATGCTAAGTGAAATAAGCCAGCCACAAACATACAAATACTGTATGATTTTACTTACATAAAGCACCTAGAGTAGAGAAATTCATAGACAGAAAGTAGAATGGTGGTTGCCAGGGGATGGGAGAAGGAGGGGTAGAGAGTTACTGTTTAACTGGTAAAGAGTTCCAGTTTTTGGAGGTGAAAAATGTTCTGGAGATGGATGGTGGTGATAGCTGCATAACGATATGATTGTACTTAATGCTACTGAATTGTACACTTAAAAATGGTTAACATGGTAAATTCTGTTATGTGGCTTTTTTTTTTCTTAACCACAGTTACAAAAGAACAACAACAACAACAACAGAAAGTGTTCAGGAAGGTTCTGGTGTCCTCAGTACCAGAAACCAGCCCTTTCCTTTCAGAATTACCTTTCAGTGAGCAAAATAATCTCATACCCAAGGCGGGTTACAACAAAATCAGCTCATTTTGGTGACTGGTCTCTTATTTCTGCTGACTGCTCTTCAGCTCTGGGCTGTCCTTGAAGCCGCAGGGAGATGGGCTGCTGCTACTCCACACTGCCATCATCACCATGGCCTGATGCCCCTCTTGAAATCCTCTGTGCAGAATATTCACGCTGCCCCTTGCTAATGCCTCCATTGCCTATTTTCTAACCCCATTATTTCTTCTATATGAATTAGTTGGGCTTATTCTATAAGGAAGAGGCTTCTCCTCTCCCTCCCTCCCTCCCTTCCTTCCCTTCTGCCTTTCTTCCATCAGTATGTACTTTTGGAACTTCATTTTCTTTTAATGGTTATCATTTATACTATCATTATTTGTTTTGATGCTCAAATTGTCCCCAGTTTGGCCAGGGGGAGCCACTTCGAGTTGGCTTCT